>NW_027412531.1:5150000-5750000 GCF_025532065.1 Leptinotarsa decemlineata | reverse complement strand
AAGAAATAACTAAAGTAATACATACAGTTGAATAAATATTGTAGAAACCACAGAAGCATCAGATGTTGCTTATATGTGGTGAAAGGGATATCCGGAGAAAAAAAAATGAATATATGATAAATATCAAAGTATGAGAATGAATTATATATAAAGGGGATTGTCATATGAAAATAAACTACTTAATATATAAAATTAAAAACACATTAGATAATATAAAATCCCAAATATAAGTATAAATATAAAAAGTTGTCAGTTTTGACATATAATATTATTTGAATATAAAATCATACAAACATAAAACTAAATTAACAGTTAAAATCACAATTGTGAAATACGCGTACTAGTAATGATATATAAAAACATGTTGAAATCGATTTGGATGTTGTTGAAAATGGTTGTGATATATATTTACAAAACGATAGTGCCCATATATACACATATATACCTACATATATGAGCACATATAAATTACAGAATTGTAAGTGGACAATATAACAAAGATACGTATGGTTTTTTTCCATCTACTCAAATAGACGTAGAAAATCAAGTCTCTGACTTTGAAGAATATGCTCTTTCAACTCTTTTTTGAAGCGATTGATATTTGAAATAGATTTTATATTTTCAGAAATTCGGTTGTAGAGTTTAAGCGCAAAGTAAGTAAATGATCTTTGTGTAACGACCCTGACCATTAGGGGTGTGTATACTGATCTCTTTAGCGGGTGCGATACTGATGTGGAGGAAGCGATGCCATATGTCTTTTTGTATGATATTTAGTGCTAGAGCATAAAAAATACAACTGTCGTATGTCTAACAGACGAGTTTCGATGTATAATTTATCAGAGGGATACCTACCATTTTTATAGAATATTAATTTAAGAAAACGTCTTTGCATGATTTCGATTTGAGAAATATGACTATTTAATGCTCCTCCCCAAACTACTATTCCATAGCGGATATGACTTTCCACAAGCGAGTAGTATAAAGTTATGAGATATTTTGGAGGTGGGAGTTCTTTAAGTTTCCTAAATGTGAATGGAATGTTCCCAATTTATTGACGGTATATTTAATATGTAGGTCCCATTTCAAATTGGTGTCTAGAATTATTCCTAGGTATTTTATTTTCTTTTCAGAAAAGATGTGGAAAGGAGTATCAGTTTTTATTGTTAATTGGTCGAACGGGGGTGCTCCAGCTGCATTACAACAGAATGGTAGGTAATGCGTTTTGTCAATATTCACCGTCAGTAGTTTCTTATCCAGCCAATATTTCATGTGGGAGAATTCTGATTCAACTGTTATTTTTAAGGAATTCCAGTTATCTGCTTTGTAAAAGATAGCGGTGTCATCTGCGAATCCGACTATGTTTCCGTTGCCTAATGCAAAAATTCGGTTAATATATATATTAAATAGTATTGGTCCCAGCACGGAACCTTGTGTTTTAATGAGCAGAAAAAGAAATGATAGCATCCGAAACGAACACTATAATTGTATTGAAAATTGAAATGAAGTAATTTATATAGGTCCTACCCAAAAAAATTATAGGCGCAATAAATATTCGAATTGGAGTCCATCCATTTCGAGACATTTCAAACTCGGTTTTTCATATTATTTATTGCCCTTAATACACTTATTTGCTGCATTATTGCGAAATAATTCAAAATCCTCAATCTCGAGTCTTCCACATTTTCTATCCCTCTGCCAGGTAAATCCTATTTTTCAATGTCCTCCATAAAAATAGTCCAAAATAGTAAGATCTGGTGATCTTGCAGACCATCTTAATGTCACATTATTTGTCTCGAAATGGAAGGACTCCAATTCGAACATTTATTGCAGAATTAACTTTTTTGGGTATATACATCACTTATTTCATTTCAATTTTCATTATAATTATAGTGTTCGTTTCGGATTTTATTATTGCTACCAATTTTTTCCGGCTCATCAAAACATTTTATAGTTTTAATCTTCCCCTTTGAAGATGATCACTTGGTGATTCAAACACGTGTCGAGGTGTTAAAAATAACGATTTGGTGTTGGTAAAAAACTCCAGTAATATTCATTAATACACCAAAGGTTCCAAACAGTGCATCATAAGAATAAACCATGTTGGAACACAGTGAAAAAGGATGACTGAATAATAATTGGTGAAGAAGTGACAGTGGCCAACTATCTACTTTTTATTCCACAACTAGATTCAACAAAAACTACCAGTGCAGAAAAAACTAACAGTGTCGTCCATTTCAAAACGTTTACTACTAATCAAATACATTCTACAAATCTAGAAGACCTGCGACAGAGAGGGAATGCCGATTTCTGACTCCGGACATTTTCAATAATGTAAGGAACGCTTTCGAAAGTAGACTATATTATTGTATGGAACTAGATGAAGGTCATTTTGAACACTTCATCCGTTGATTGTGTTGCCATTATATTATTAGTCTGGTTCACATGTACTTGATTTAGCGCTTTTTGGTGACATTTTTCAGCCCTGTCCAAAAATTACGACCAAGGTGTCATTCGATTCGTATTTTTGCCTAGAAAGTTTAAGGAACGGTCCGAAAACGCGCCGATAAAAATTATAAAAGTAATAAACAATTAAGTGAGAAAAAAATGGGGCTTTAGTTTTTCTTAATATCTCGGAAAATTTTCAAAATTTTGGAAATTTGAAAAAAGATTTGAAAAGATCAATGAATTTGTATAAAAAAATTTTTTGACTGCGGATTATTGTTCATTTATGTATCCCAACATTACATGAATTTTTTCATTCCTCAATATTTACATTTAATATGTTTAAATAATTTTTTTTGTTTTTATCTCAGAGAGACAAAAGGCGCGCGGAAGCCAGACTACCCGCTTTTGGCTCTATTTTCAGGGCTCTGTAAAAATTATAAATAATCGAATTACAGGTTCGGGAGTCGGGACTTTTTTTACGCAAATTCATTGATCTTTTCAAATCTTTTTTCAAATTTTCAAAATTTTGAAAATTTTCCGAGATATTAAGAAAAAAATAAAGCCCCATATTTTTTTCACTTAATTGTTTATAACTTATGTAATTTTTATCGGCGCGTTTTCGGACCTTTCCTTAAACTTTTTAGGCAAAAATACGAATGACACCTTGGTCGTACTTTTTGGACAGGGCTGAAAAATGTTACAAAAAAAGTACATGTGAACTGAATTATATTACTTTTGTTGATTCCCTCAATAAAATGAGCGACAGCGAATTATCGTTTTTTTATTAAAGAAAACGTTCAAAAGAATTACGAATGCAGGGAACCAAGAGTTGCCTATCCGTGCACTTGGCTGCATCATACTGATGATGGGCCAAAAGCCTGAAACAGGTGTCTATGGTTTGCCACTTTTTTGAGTACTTTGTCAGATAAATCATCTCCTGTATTCATATCAAGACACTCAATAATCGTTATATCTGTACTGTTTTCAACGAATCGAAAATACTTTACGGAATTATGGATCTTTTGAAAAACCCTCCGAAAGAAAATGTACGGTTACTGAATGTGGTATTGATAATGAAATCGGCGTTTTAGGTGAGTTCAAAGAAGATTCACAATAATGATGAAGTGACATTGATTTGATTTAGGATTCATGGAAAATAAAAAAATTGAGAACAAGGAAGTATCTCTGAGGGAGATTGCTCATAATTCGGCCATATCCACTACGTCTGTACGGAAAATTTTGAAGAAAAATAAATTCAAGCCTTATCGAGTCAGGAAAGTTCATCATTTGCGTTTAACGGGCTTCAACAGGAGAGAAGTTTTTTGGTAGATGACTCACTAGAAAATTTCAAAATGATAATGAAATTTGTAAAAAAAAATTGTGGTGTGATGAAAGTACATTTACCAATAGCGGATGGTTCAACAGGAATATACATTATCATTGGCGACAAGAAAATGAATATTTACATAGAGTTACCAACTTTCAAGAGAGATATGGTGTTAACGCATGGCTTGGTGTTCTTGATAATAAAATTATTGGCCCATACTTTTTTGAAACATCACTGACCTGAGAATTATACTTGGATTTCCCATCGGGGACTCTAATTGAGGTATTGGAAGATTTGCCACTTAGCCTCATAAGAAAATATGAGTATTTCCAACACGGCGGAGCTCCACCACATCGCAGCAGAATCTGCAGAGGTTTCCTCAATACAACTATTCCAGGAAGGTGGATAGGAAATAATTGTCCTATTGAATGGCCACCACGTTCACCGGACCTTTCTCTTCTAGATTTTTCGTTATGGGGCTTCATAAAAGATCCAGTATTCAGAACAAATTTTGAAAATATTGAAGAATTGAAAGATTCAATAAGGAGTGCCTGTATCGCTATCACTCCACACATGTTAGAGAACTGCCACAAGCACACTATTTCTAGAGCAAGTATTTGTTTAAGAAATGATGGAAGACATATGTTGTGATATATCAACAAATTTGTAATTATAATGACTACAAAAATGTATAAAAAAATATACAGCCTCTGATTTTGTCTTTCTATATTTCAGCAAAGCCTCATCTCTTGTTTTCATCATATCTCTTATTGTGTCCGTCAACCATGGTGCCCTTGGTTCGGTTACTCTTGCACTCACTATGGGAGAATGTTTATCAAATAAATTATTCAAACCGTTGACAAGAAATGACACCTTCTCATCAACACTACTTTGTCAAAAACACGAAATAAGGGAATTTGAAACAAATCCCCCTGAAAATCATTTTCGTTAAAATATTTAAAGCTATGATATTCAACAAATTTTAAGATTTTCTCTTTTCCTGGTACTCGTAACATACAAGCTACCATCGAATGGTCAGATATTCCTACACTATCAATAATATTTTTAGTTATAACCAGTTCGCTCTGAACAATCATCAAATCCAATAAGGGTAGCACATGTCCCTGTTATTCTTGTGGGAGAGTCAATAATTTGATTTAAACCAAAAGAGTCAACAATGGCGGAAAATTTTATAACATTAGCAGACTGGCATTCCAACATGTTAACATTAAAATCACCAGTACAAATCAGTTCATCCACTGTCGGATAAATTAGGCTTAGACAATCTTCAAAATCATTAAAAAAAGTGTTAACATTTTGATCTGGTGGATTATTAATGACACCCAAACCATAATGTTTTGAATTGATTTTAATTTTGACCCAAAGGTGTTCGAAACCATGCTCCGAACTCTCAATAATTTCGCTATGAAACTTATCAGTGACGTAAATCAGTAAACCTCCACCCCTAGAACTACGATCAGCCCTATACAATCTAAAACCATTTAGTTTCACAGTTCCATCAGTAATATTGTTTTCGAGCCAAGTTTCACTAATAAAAAATACATCATAATTATTTTCGATGAGTAACTTCACATCTGTTAAGGAAGGAATCAAAGATCTCACATTCAAGCTTCCTAATCTTAAATTAGTATACATGAAAACAAACTCAAAAAAAATCTCTAAAATAAACAGTTAGTGTTTTCAAATGAAAAAATGGACAGAGAAAAAAAAGGGGGAAAAAATTGACAAAAATGTTTATTCTCGATAGATAGGACGGCACAAGATGAACTGCACCAAATGCTGCAAATTCAATCCATATTCTATTTAGATAATTCTGGAGATCAGCATTGAAAATAATAAATTTTAAAGATCATTGATGTCGTCAAGGGTCACAACTTTGATAATTCCAATGGCTTCACTGAATTTCACAAAAATATTACCATGATTTGTCCAGACTTATCCATTGGTTCCAACTTTCATCAGAGCTTCCTTCACTAATTTTTGTTGTGATGAGGTTAAACCTTCACGAATGAGTATTAAGAGCGGCGCTGGTTCGAAGGAGTTGTATACGAAGACTAGTTTGAGAAGATCGCACTGCCATATTTCAAAATATGTGAAGGCAAAAAAATCTGATCGGAGATAATTTATCCAGTCATCTTTCTATTCAAATGATAGAATTGTGCGAGCAGAATAATATTGAGTTCATGCTTTTACCACCCAATGCAACACATTTACTTCAACCATTAGATGTTGCCTTTTTTGCTCCGTTCAAAAAAATTTGGCGGAAAATTTTGACGGAGTGGAAACAAAAAAATAAAGAGGTGCTGCCGAAATCAGAGTTTCCAAAGTTGCTGAAGAGACTTCTTGGTGAGACTGAAGTTGATGCTGCAAACAATGTAATATCAGGATTCAGAACCTGTGGAATAGTTCTTTGTAATCGGGATAGTGTTCTGAAGAAAATACCTAAACCTGCTGAAGAACAAGTAGCGCAACAGGAAAGGCAGGTTGATATTGATCAGCGATGGTCATTGACATTCGTCAACTTCAAGCAATATTCCAGAGCTCTAGAAAATAAACAAGCACTGAGAAGAGGCAAAAAGATTGATGTTACACGGCACGTGACATGAATCGTACAGTTGAAAAAATTACAGCTGAAAAATTTTCTTCTGAAGATGAGATAGGACACCCACATGATTCAATTCAGAAGGCCCTATTCCAAATTTGAAGATAGATGATTTCGTCCTGGTTAAGTTTAGGTGCCCCAAAAATAAGGATAAATATTATCTTGGCAAGATTACGGAAATTTTTCATTTTGATAGATTTTCTGAGCTTATGATGCACTGTTTGGAACCTTTGGTGTAGTAATGAATATTACTGGAGTTTTTTCCCAACACCAAAATCGTTATTTATAACACCTCGACACGTGTTTCGATCACCAAGTGATCATCTTCAGAGAGGAAGATCTCAGTTCCATACCACCAATATACGAGGAACTTTGGAAAGATTTTCAAGGAACTAGGTGAAGGTGAAGGTGGTTTTTATAACAAGTCATACACTACAGAGCCTTTTGGGAAGTCCAAAAGACAAAGTCGAGAATTCGGAAAAGTCTGGAATTTACGAAATTATGGACAGACAAAAATATGTATTAAAGTAAGATATAAGGAACACATAGCACACTTAAAATATGGAAGACCTGAAAAATCAGGAGTCGCCCATCATATTTTGCAACAAAACCATTCCATAGACTTCAGTTCATCAAGATTAGTTAGACAAGTTAACAACAACAGGCAACTAGATGCCTATGAGAGTGTAGAAATAAGTAAACACAATAATATTATGAATAACGATGACGGACCTATACCAAAGAGCATACTATATAGCTTGTTAAAATAAAATAAAATAATGTTGTTGGGTTTACTGATTACTACATAAGGACACATTGCAAAAATAAATTTGGATAGGCAATATTGTGAAATTAATTTTTATATAGCTGAAAATTGTTTTATATAAACATATATTGTAAAATAATAGATAAGGCAAAATTGTAAAAGTAATTTAGGTTGGTATACCTGTATGGTTGGTACGCCTGGATGGTTTACCTGTATGGGTTACCTTTATAGCATAAATAGGGTTAGCTCGCATCATTTTCTAGTTTTAATCTTTCTCTTTGGAGATGATCACTTGGTGATCGAAACATATGTCGAGGTGTTAAAAATAACGATTTGGTGTTGGGAAAGAAACTCCAGTAATAAAGACTTTCTGAGACATGAAAAAACTTTTCACTATCAGAATGTTAGGGATGAGTCTGGTGAATACAGAGAACGTTATAATGAAGCTGAAACCACCAACGGATCTCAGAAGGAACAGGTGGTCATTCAAGTGTTTACCGAAAGATTATATTATTGAATACATTTTCATGTGTACCTATTTATAGTTTTGATTATTTTGAATACATTTTTTCATTTTCACATTCTAATCATTATAGATATTTATTTTATTGGGACAGTTGGGCTCATATTTGGCTAAGTGACTTTTTCCTCATTGAAATTGTTCTAATTATCTCTTTCAAGAAATAAAATTCGAATTTTCATGTATATTAGAGCCCTGCTTAAATTGACCCCACACATAGGGGTGAATTCGAACAACTATCACAAATGATAAAAAAAATCACATATACAGGATGTAACTGAATAAGTGTAAAACATTTAAAGAGGTAATTCCACATCGAAAAAAAAAGGATCTTTCATATAAAGAAACTACATTGAAGCATCCCTTGTTATTACAGCCCTTTAAAGGGGGTACATAAAATTTGTATAACAATTTTTTTCACAAGCACTGAAAAAGTTACAATATTGAAATTAACCTGACATTTTGTACCACCAAAAAGACACTTACACAATTTATCTGGTTTACCCCATGGCTGTAAGGGGTGGAAAACGCAACCCCTAAAATTTATTTCCAATGTAACTTTTTGTTTTATTATTTGTTTACCATTTAAAAATTCATTTCCGATAGCCTGTTTCATTTTCAACAAAAAATGTCTCCTGGATTTTTTGCCCAAAATGAACCAGTTCACAGCAAAAAATTATTTTACAAACAACTACAGAGATACATCGTCATAAATGCAAACTGGATTTATTGTTATTTTGTAGTTAGTACCTGCATTAAACGATCAAAAGATAATAAACAAAACCAATTTATCAATAACAAAACACACATGTAGAAATCATAGTAAATGTTCAATATGTCTACCTTCAGACATTACGCATGCGTCTAGACGTCGGCGCATTGAGTCACGTATTCGCTCAAATATTCCTGGAGTCTCTCTGATTACCCTCCACGCATCGATGATGCGGTTTTTGAGTCCTCTACATCGCGAACAGGAGTACGATAAACCAAATACTGTAAATGGCCCCAAATAGAGAAATCGAGAGGATTGAGACCCGGGGATCGAGCGGGCCAGTTCTGTGGTCCTCCTCGACCTATCCACTGATTTGCATATGTTTCAGTTGAATGCTGACGTGCTACTTGACTGAAATAGGCGGAAGCCCCATCATGCATGAAAAACATATCTCTTCTGACACCCAAAGGAACTTCCTCCAGCAGTACTAGATGCACTTCTCCTAAAAATTTTACGTATGCCTCATCATTCAATCGAGAAGGTAGAAAATGAGGCCCAATTAAATCATCCCCAATAACTCCAAGCCACACGTTAAGAGAAAACTGTTTCATCAGTCTATATGTGGTAATTATGAAAATTAATAATCTTGTCCCGTGAAAAACTACATTCGTCTGTGAATTCTATCGTCTTCAGAAAGTCACAATTTCTTCTAATCAATTCCAACATCCAATTGCAAAATTCAAGACGGTTCGACAAGTCTCGCGGTAACAGTGCCTGTACTCGTTGCAAATGGTAAGGGTATAAGAGTTGTTCCTTTAAAATTCGAAATACCGTCATATAATCAACATTCAGCTGGAAAGCAATCTATCTAGTACTGGTAGTAGGTTGTTCTTCAATCAAATTAAGTACTGCTTCCTCAAGCTGTGGTGTTCGGCCACAATCCTGCATTTTTTTGTCGAATGAACCATATTCTCGTAATCGTTGATGCAGTCGAGCAAATATTCTCTGTGAACGATGCTGCCGTTGAGGATACATTTCAGCATATCTTCTAGAAGCTCTAACCCATTCCCTTGCGACAGACCGTAAACGTAATGCATATCAGCCATTTCCTCATTTGTGTATGTCATTTTAATAACAAGTGAATTATTAAAGTAACAAATTAAGAACAGAACAACAACACACAATTAGTATTAATTCAATTTCGAAAATTCACAAACTGACAGCGTCATACCAATTTAATTGTCACTATGGCTAATAGCGACCTACTAGATAGATTAGTTTCGTATTTTCGCATTTATGACGATGTATCTCTGTAGTTGTTCGTAAAATATTTTTTTACTGTGAACTGGTTTATTTTGGGCAAAAAACCCAAGATACATTTTTTGTTTTAAATGAAACAGGCTATCGGAAATAAATTTTTAAATGGTAAACAAATAATAAGACAAACAGTTACATTGGAAATAAATTTTAGGGGTTGCATTTTCCACCCCTCACAACCATGGGGTAAACCAAATAAATTTCTGACTAAGTGTCTTTTCAATAGTACATAACGTCAGATTAATTTCAAAATTGTAACTTTTTTAGTGCTTGTGAAAAAAATTGTTATACAAATTTCAAGTACCCCCTTTACGGGACTGTATCTTAACAAGAGATGTTCCAATGAAATTTCTTTATATGAAAGATCCTATCTTTTTTTCGATGAGGAATCACTACCTTCAATGTTTTACACTTATTTAGTTACACCCTGTATATTTCGAACGCGCTTTCTTTACTGGTAGAATCTCGAGTGCCTCGAGTGGGAGGTGCCTATTATATACAAATGTTGGTTTTGAAAATAATGTATGGAAAACGTCGATTGTACTCCAGAGATGGTATTCATCAAGTATCAAATATAAAATATATGAGGCAAATATTTTTGAACATATTGATTGTAAAGCAAAAAATAAACGAAAAAGAAGGATACTTAATTTACAACTACAATCCTCGGAATGGCGACAGTCAGTTGACAAGAAGGTTCTTGTCCCGTTTGTTAGAAAAACCAGTTTCCCAATAGTCTTTATACTATCTAAAACCAGAAGTATTCAATATAGAACTAAAAATGGTCAACTCTCTCAATTTGTTGAAAAAAATAAAAAGTGCTGGAGTTTGGGACCACCAAGAATATTTGCTCATCTGATATACACGAAAAATTATTAATGACCTTTCATAGATACCTTGTTATAACAGTTCTTCACAGTTTTTCTCATCTTCAGTTATTTTATGAATACGTATTACCAAAACAATCACTTATTTACGTGTGTAAACTACATTGATTATGAAAATAATAAGCGGATGTATTTTTGAGTTGATATTTATTAATCACATTTATTTTCATTGTACTTTTGTTTGTTCATGTTCATTATTGTTATTAAATTGACAGGGTTATATTTTTAGGAGTGATTGATTTTAGAAAAGAAAGTTTTTGTCTTTCTACTACTCTATCTTGACACAACAAATTAAGCAATCATTTTCAAAAGAAGTAACTCTATACATAGATTGTAACGCTCGATCACGCTATGGTGTTGGGTTGTCGCTGTGACAGCCCAAGAATTCGGCTCCGGCTATCTGAGTGAAGACGGGAGTGGGGGAAATATGCAAGTTAAATTTAATTGTGGGCGCCAGGTAAGTTTACGCCTTCCAAATGCTTGTCTGCACCCTGTTCCTAAATTACCAAATGAACTTACTGTCACAATAAAATTGGCATAATGAACTGATTTATCACAAATAAAAAAATTACATAATTATCTGATTCATTATAAAAACTTTTCGAAAATATCATACTATTTGTCAGTGTGAATTCATATAAATAGATAATATCTATGGACATACAATTTGCATTTAGAATTGAACTATAATTAAGTCACGATCAAATGTGGCAAAAATTAATATAGGTTCCAAGATATCCAGGAGAAACCTCAAATAACACCAAAATTAAATAGCCGCTAGCTTTGGATCCAGAGCGAAAGGCACGTGTCACGTATGTCAAAAATAAAATAAATCATCAGTATGAAACTAATTTCTACCCCTTGTACAATATATTGTCTATATATAATGGTATAATGCAGATTTGTAGCAAGTGGCGAGAAAAGAATTATTAAAAAAAAACGAAGAATCATTAACTGTCTACTTGCATGGCTTGACATCTCCTAAAGTGCCAAACTCAAGGTTGAAGCCCTTAACTCCGCTGAATTCAGGGTAGAAAAAACTATAATTTTTCTACTTTTGAGTGAACAGCTCTCATTTAGATTCGGCTAATGGATGTTCCCAAATGTAAAAAAAAATGCAGCTTCCGCACTGGCCCATAAAACCCTAGGAAGAATTCAAAAAATTAGAATTTCTCCCACTTGAACATAACCAAATGCATTTAGATACAATAAAAACCTTTCACTGACAGTTGAAAATAATCGCTGCAATAAAGCAATACAAAAAAATAATGATTTTTTTAGACAGGACAACAGATAGAATGATTCAATGTTTTTGAAAAAAACTCGATGTTCCTTTTATTTTTATTTCACAAAATTCTGTGCTTTTCATGAAATCTGACAACCTAGCCGTGAAAATTTCAACAAAACTACTCATATAAGTATTTCCAATATTACTGAACTCAATAACAAAAATAAAACTGAATAATAATTTGGTAAAAAAAAACAACATATTTCATCTGACTGGTATAAGCTGAAAAACTGAGGAAAGAAAATATAAATTGTAGCCAATATTGTTCACTTTCCTTTCCTAGATTCTAAAATAAATCCCCTCGAATGAAGTTCTATGTAAAAAAAAATTAACCATTCAATTAAATTAAATTAAATAATTTCATAAAAAAACTACCTAATACATATTTCGCTAGTCATTTCAATCGAAAGGCCAGGACAAAATCTATGCTGATAACGAATGGAACAAAAAGCAATTAAAAAAAAATATAGACGACTACAGAAATCGTGAAAATAATTGTATACAAATCAACTTCGTAGGTACCATTCCTGATAAATAAAATTGAATTTCCTCTGAAATTTAAGAAAATTAGCAACGTCTTCCTAGCTTAAAAAAAATTCTTACATAAATATTTATTGAAATATCAACCAACTAACCGAATTTACTTTAAAATTATGAATAATCCGAATGAATTGTTTCCGATTCATTAAAAAAATGTATAACTTTTGTGATTATTCTCACATGAACAGGAATTTACCACAAACTCGTTAAAGTCAAACAAGTATACATTTATTATGATATATACAGAAGGAAAAACCATAATGAAACCTACCTTCAAGTTTCGGAAGGGTTTTCCAAAAATCCCAATCGGAAAATTATTTCACAATATTTTGGGCAATGTCTTCAATTTTTTCCACTAAATTATCAACCGATAATATGGTGAATACCAACTGAAGAAAGTAATGAAACGACAACAGGTCCTATAAGAGGAAGGAAAAAGTACATAAGTTGAAGGTCCAAAATGGAGATGCTGAAAAGTCGGGAGAGATTTGGTGTCACTTACGTGAAGTTCTATTATCCTCCAAAGAGAGTGAAAGGCCAATTTACATCAAATGCTATATCCAAGCAAGCAAAACTAGGCACTGTTTTCACTAAGTGAAAACCCTTGGAAATATTCCTCAAAGAGATATTTCTATAGAAATATTTCTATAGAAATATCTCTTTGAGGAATTTTCCGGGCGAGTCTTCTTCGAACCTTCACAAAGCAACCTCAAAAATGAAATCCGTAGGATTATCATATTGAAACGGAATAATATGAATTTCAGCACAACACCATACATCATGGACAGGTGTGATGAACCAATGGGCAATCGAATAGAGCTGTTTCAAAATATCAAATCATTTTCCAAACTGGAACAATCTACTGAATGATTGGAAAAATCAGGGATTTATACTATGAGGAATATTTCCTCTCAGAGACAATTCCGCTAAGATATTTAAAATATAATATGGAATGAAATATCAACATTTCTTTAGGAATACGGTAGTTGATCTTTAATTATGACCTTGGCTACTAGGTGTATTGCAAGTATGAAAATATATTATTTTTATTTATATAATATATTTTCATAGGGATCGGTTCTACAAAAAAAAATTAAAATGAGCAAGATTTCGCCAATAGGATGCCGAAATATATTTAAAAAGAGTTTGAAAGGGAATCTTTGAAGTTTGGAGCACGGTAGTACATCGCACACCATTTACATTGAAGGTACTTCAATAACAATTGGTAAGGTACTATCTATCAATTTAATGAAAGTAAACAACAATAGTTTAAATCTGTAATCTCACGGTCCACCAGTTTAGAAACAAAAAGGAGAGAGGAACCTACAGGTGCTTGAAAATTGTTATTCTGGCGTTTACGAATGATTATACCTTGTGGAACAAATTGGTACCGTTACAAAATGTGTAGATCATGCAAAGAAGTAACTTTTAGAAATAAACTGAAATAGAAGGGAAGCAATCAATTCCCAAAAGAAGTAACTCTATACAGAAGGCCTCTTTCTTTCAGTATGTGTCTGAAGGTTATTTCTTTGCATGATCTACACATCTAGTACTTTTTTTGAAATTGACTGCTTCTTGCATTTCTTCGGAAGATTCCCACAGTTTTTGTATCAAAACGGGGAAGTAGAAAGCCAAAAACATTCTTTTCCAAATATCATCATTAGTATTGCACGCACTCCCAACTCTCTCAAAGAACGTTCAAATTGCAACAATAAGTGCCGAATACGTTCCTATGTTTTTTTTTACGAATAGTCTAACAAAATTTACTTAATCCCTATCGAATACTTACCTGCTATAGTTTCATCATTAAGGTTTGAAATATCAATTTGGTATATTTTCGAAGTCACTCGACCATATTTTTTACAGAACATTTTTCCCCGTTTGCAAAATATGTTACGCCCATGGTATCGATCCATTATGAAGGACACAGAAGGGATATTAATTTGAAGTTTTATTATCAGTTACACTTTTGGGTTTCCTGTAAATGTTTCTCAGTTGCAGATTATGATCCATTATGAAGGACACAGAAGGGATATTAATTTGAAGTTTTATTATCAGTTACACTTTTGGGTTTCCTGTAAATGTTTCTCAGTTGCAGATTATGATCACATTTTTCAACTCAACTTTACCTGCGAAATATAGATAGGGATAACTTCGGCGCCTAACCATATCTACTTCAGTCGTATTTAAGTCAGTTTAAAAACTCTAGTGCAGTTGTGGATAATTCTTAAACGTACACTATCAGTAAAACAACTATTGTGCAAAATATTTTGGTTTTCATTTACAAAATCTGTCGTTGTTTCACAAATATTAATTTTTCCAGCGAAATCGTCACCATAAAGCTGTTGAAGAATGTTTTATTTATATGGATGGAATTTATTCAACTTTAGCGTTTTACTTACTGTTTCGTGTCCAATCAAAGTGATGTGAAGGGTTCCGCAGTAAATATACCCAAAATTCTATTTACGCTTCTTTATCCTAAACGGCGATCATTTTTTGTTTGTTAGCAACAGAACCAATTTCAATAAACTCAGCAACTGAATCCTGGACATATTTATTACTTGAAATACTGTTGGGATATCTTTCATTAAACAGTGTTGCCGTCCTTCTTGCGTAACTTCGACGTTCCTCATAAATAAAAAAACATTTGTTTGCTTTGTGTATACACCATTATTGAACATAATCAAAAATTATTCAATAAACGCACATCCTCTAACTTTATTCAACAAAAAACTCAAGAATGATTCACCTGGGTTCTTTTTTTCTGCAGTATGTGGATTACAATCCACACAATCCACATTCGAATACATTCAACTTGTAAAATGTGGCAAGAAAGTAGAACGACGAAATTAGTGCATTTCTTTATTTTTCTGTTGAAATCGTCATCAAGCTGGCATCATTTCATACAGGTTAAATTTATTCAACTTCAGTACGTTTCTCACTCCGTTTCGTGAGACAAGACATTTCTAGCGGGCTGAACTGGTTTCCGGGTTTTGAACCGAGTTGTGTGCTATTATCTTTAATCTCAAAACCCGGAAACCATATATATATATATATATATATATATATATATATATATATATATATGGAGATACAGCTTAGGTTAAATTAGGAAAAAGTTGTGTTCTTTAAAGCTCATTTACATGCCGTTTAGAAACTTGAAGAATTTTCATGGCCTGCTGAGTTATTTGGGAAAAACGAGAATTTGACAATATCAATTTTATTTTTTTCTGACTTTATTTGAAAAGATATCAAAAAACGAATAACACTTTTTCATTGGCACTTTTAAGGTACTACACGATGGTATTTTTAGATTTTATTTTTTTATATGACCCGAAACAAAAGTACACCCTGTATCTGATTCCATTTTTTATTACGAATTCAACGATGTATCACATGCCATTGTTTTCTTTTTAGTTTAAAGGAAAATTACATTTTTTCTATTTTAAAAAAAATCTTTAAGTAGGCGTTGCAAACAAATGCTTTGACGTAAATACCTGTCACCGAGCCTGTCACATATTATTTAATTACACGATAAAATGGTAATTGTCGTTGTTGTTAGCCTGTTTGTCGAGTTGTTGTTTTTAGAGTTATTGTTACTGTTGTCGTTATTATTGTTTATTGTTAAATAGATAATATTGTGTTATTATCGTCGAATATGCCGGGTGAGCATTATAGCCATGAAGAAAAGTTTGACATGCTAACGTGCTACATTTTGTGCCACAAAAATACTGTAAATACAGCAGCAATGTATCTTAATACATATCTAGAAAGAAAGCAGCCATGTAAGTCCATTTTCTTAGAGCTGGCTCGAGATTTAAAAGAATATGGTTCATTTAAAAAACCTGTTTTATCTCGAAAAAAGGAATCTTCAGAAGAAGCCCAAAATAATGTTTTACAAGCAGTTGTTGAGAACCCTGAAATATCAACTAGGCAAATCGAAAATAATGTAGGAGTAGCCAAATCCACAGCTCAATTTATTTTGCGTAAAAATAGATATCACCCCTATAAATTTAGGATTTGCCAAGGACTTAAACCAGGGGATTTCGAACGGCGCCGAAATTTTTGCGAATGGTATACACGCGCGTGTGAAGAAGATTATAATTTCCCTTCAAAAATAATATGGTCCGACGAAAGTATGGTCACTAATAATGGTATCTTCAACCGCCGCAATACGCATTACTGGGCTCAGCAAAATCCGCGTGTTAAGAAAATATCAAGACATCAAGAACGTTTTGGGTTTAATATGTGGTGTGCAATTTTAGGAACTAAAATACTAGGTTCGTTTTTTTACTATAATTCTTTGACCGCCGAACGATACCATCATTTATTGCAAAACTATGTAGAAGACTGTTTAGATAATTTACCTCTGGCACAGGTCAATAACTGTTGGTTTCAACAAGACGGTTCTTCTGCACATAATTCTAGACAAGTTCGAGAGTATCTTTCGCAGCGATTTCCTGGAAGGTGGATTGGAACCTTTAGTGAAGTGTCTTGGCCAGCGCGATCCCCTGACTTAACTCCTCTGGACTTCTTCATATGGGGTTTTGTTAAAAACCGGGTTTTCCAACATTCTTTTGAAACTGAACAGCAGTTACGAGAATGTGTAACTGTCGCATTTAACAATATTACACCAGAATTGTTACGTGATGTTTTAAGTTCTACAGTTAGAAGATCATACTTATGTTTGGAAAATAACGGAAACCTGTTTGAACACCTCCTTTGAATTAAATAAAAAATGCGTTAATTTCTTTGTTGTTTTCATTACTTTAAAAAAATCATTATTAACCTACTTAAAAATACACTTTAAAAATAGAAAAAATGCAATTTTCCCTTAAACTGAAAAGAAAACAATGGCATGTGTTACATCGTTGAATTCTTAATAAAAAATGGAATCAGATACAGGGTGTACTTTTTTTCGGGCTATTTAAAAAAATAAAGTTGATGATGGTTTTTTGAAAACGAAACGTCGGATATAAAAACTAAAAATACCATCGTGTAGTACCTTGAAAGTGCCAATGAAAAAGTGCTATTCGTTTTTTGATATCTTTTCAAATAAAGTCAGAAAAAAATAAAATTGATATTGTCAAATTCTCGTTTTTCCCAAATATCTCAGCAGGCCATGAAAATTCTTCAAGTTTCTAAACGGCATGTAAATAAGCTTTAAAGAACACAACTTTTTCCTAATTTAACCTAAGCTGTATCTCCAACAGGTACTGAGATTCCCATGCTTATGATCCTTATCTTGGACACACTGTATATATATATATATATATATATATATATATATATATATATATATATATATATATATATATATATATATATATATATATATATATATATATATATATATATATATATATATATATATATTTCAATGATGTAAAGAAATCGAATATAGCTCTTTTGGTACAGGAGATATACAGGAAAAACAAAAAAATCCCAAATTATTTTTATGCCTATATCTTCTTTATTCGCAGACATATTGAAAATCTGCCTACATTTTGTTATTGGCACTTGATGTGGGCTCTCAGAATATATACATGAATCTTTTATACAGGGTGTCATCTGACTTGGGCCACCCCCATCTTCGAATTTTTAAATACGGACCTGTATTTTTTGTTGTAGTTTTTGGATCGTAGCTGTTCATATGATGTACTGTTTGGAACCTTTGGTGTAGTAATGAATATTACTGGAGTTTTTTCCCCAACACCAAATCGTTATTTTCACACCTCGACACGTGTTTCGATCACCAAGTGATCATCTTCAAGAGGAAGATAAAACTTTCTCCTCAAGAGGAAGATAAAACTTCCTCTTCAAGAGGAAGATAAAACTTTCTCTTCAAGAGGAAGATAAAACACGTGTCGAGGTGTGAAAATAACGATTTGGTGTTGGGGAAAAAAACTCCAGTAATATTCGTAGATGTTCACTTCATACTGAGAAATTGAATTCAATTTTATATTTCGGGAATTTTCGGTAATATTCGATTATGATTGTGTGAATTATTCCCTTTTATTCCGTTTTCTACAATGAACTTCGAATAAGAAAACCTTTTATGATTATCTGAAACATATCTACAACAAAAATAAATTATATGTGTTTTGATGACATCCGAAACGAATACTATAATTATAATGAGAATTGAATTGAAATAAGTAATTTATATACACAAAAAAATTAATTGTGCAATAAATGTTCGAATTGGAGTCCTTCCATTTCGAGACAAATAATGGGACAATAAAATGGTCTGCAAGATCACCAGATCTTACTATTTTGTACTATTTTCTATGGGGGACATTGAAAAATAGGATTTACGGTGGCAGACAGATAGAAAAGGTGGAAGACTCGAGATTGAGGATTTTGAATGATTTCGCAACAATGTAGCAAGTGTATTAAGGGCAATAAATAATATGAAAAACCGAGTTTAGAAAAGTCCCGAATTGGTACCAATTCGAACATTTATTGCGCCAATAATTTTTTTGGGTAGGTACCTATATAAATTATTTCATTTCAATTTTCATTACAATTATAGTATTCGTTTCGGATGTTATTATTGCTATCATTTGTTTTCCTGCTTATTAAACACATATAATATATTTTTGATGTAGATATGTTTCAAATAATCATAAAAGGTTTTCTTATTCGAAGTTCATTGTAGAAAACGCTCAGAGCAATGGAAAAAATATGAATAGGTAACTAAAAATTAAAAAAACTCTCGAAAAACTCTACGATACATAGGGAGACGTGAAAGTTACTATTATGTTTTTATTCAACTCAGTCAACCAATTTCCAGGGCCGTAATTTGAAAGAGAATAATTCACACAATTATAATCGAATATTACCGAAACATCCCGAAATATAAAATTTAATTTAATTTCTCAGTATTTAAAAATTCAAAGATGGAGGTGGCCCAAGTCAGATGACACGCTGTATAAAAGATTCATGGATATATTCTGAGAGCCCACATCAAGTGCCAATAGCAAAATGTAGGCAGATTTCCAAAATGTCTGCGAATAAAGAAGATATAGGCACAAAAATAATTTGGGATTTTTTGGTTTTTCCTGTATATCTCCAGAACAGAAAGAGCTATATATATATATATATATATATATATATATATATATATATATATATATATATATATATATGCATTCACTCTTCTTCATAATTATTTGAGAAATTATGAAACAACAATAAAAATCAATTGGCGCTCCGGGGCGACTTCATTGATTCCAGTGGTGCATTTGATCTCCGGAAAAAACAGAAATTTCGGAAAATGGTTTTTATGTTTTCTATCTTTATTTTTCGAAAGATTCGAAAGTGAATTGCACTTCCACATTGCCACTTTTTCCCTGCTGTATAATGGTATTTTCAGATTTGATTGAACAAAATTAGTTCTTATCATAACAGGCTTTGACTTTGATGTTTCTAAATTTGACTTTCAATTTGTTACACTCAATGACATTTTGTTATTGTTCAAGTCATTGAATTTTAGGCGAAAAATGGCTTTCACGAAAAAATAGATATGATACAAAATTATTACAAATACGATAGTAACAGTGTTAGGACATCGGAAATGTATTTAAACTTGTATGGCGAAAGACGACAACCACATCGAACTATGTTCAAGTTTTTGGATCGAAATCTCACCAAGTTTGGTTCGTTTGAATAGCCAATGAAAAAATACGGAGACAGAATCAACAATCAAAATTTGATAAATGAGGTATGTATGAGGTAAAATAGAACTTTGAACAAATAACAATAATTAACTAAAATGTAAAGACAAAAGTAAATCACAGCAAATGTCGGCCTTGTTCATGATAAAACAACTGTGCCCTTTTTCGAATGATGCATGATTAATTTTTCTCCTCCTTAATCTTCCGAACTCTCTAACAATGCTGTGTTGAAGGACCTCAATATTTTGATATTCCCTCTGACCATAATTTCTATTTTTCAGTGTACTCCATAAGAATGTATCAATGACACTCAAGTCTGGAGACTTTGCTGGCCACCTCACCAGCTCATTATTCCGTATCCATTTATCACCAAACCTTTCAGTCAGGTAGTGTGCGGTGGAACACCATCATGTTGAAATCAGATGCTGTTATAGTTAGCCAAAGGTAGATCATCCAAATAGTCTTCGAAAATTGACATTAATAATTGGTGATAGGTTTATCCATTCAGATTTCCGTCAAATAAATGAGGACCCAAAATTCTATCTTTGTAAATTTCTGCCCACACGTTAATACTAAATCGCACTTGAGGTCGAATTTGTCGGAACTGCCTGCTCCAAATGAGTTCGTTATTTCGGTTGAATATCCCACAATTCGTAAAAGTGCTTTCATCCGTCCAAATTACATGGATGCAATTTTTGAGATATGTTCATTTTGTAACATTTCAAACCGCTTTTTTTGAGATGGCTCCAAGCACTTGTATGACAAATATTCATTTCGGAGGAAATTTGATGTGTAGATTTTCCCGGGTTCATGTTTATTATAGTCCAGTAACTTTATACATAACAGCATGCGTCAAATCCGGTAGTTCTGATTTTGTGCAGACTTGTTTATGATGTTGACCTAATGAATAATCCAAGTTTGTGACCGCGAGCGCCGAACGCAACTTTGTCAAAAATGGAAAAAACCGCGAAAAAATCGGGTTTTTTCAAATTTTGGCGATTAAAACCCTGAAGGACTGGTTTTTGAAAAAACTTGCTCAGTAAGTTTTTAAAGTAGACTAAATTTGCTACAATATGATACTAGAACTGTCTCTGTAGATCCAACAGTTTCCGAAATTAAGCCTTTCAAAGTTTATCAGTTTTTTTCGAACTTCGCAATTTTTTTGCAATTCTGTCTTTCTGATTAATTTAATTTTGACCCTGATTATACCATCAAAGCTTTTAATGACGGGATGTTAAAAAAGAAAATGAGAAATGTGAACGATGATTTTTAAGGGTGAAGAATGAACTAGGAATAGGACATTGAAATAAACAACTCAAAGAGGAAGAAGAGAAATGTAGAATAATGGATACATTTTTATTTATGTAATGGAAAACATGTTTTAAAAATAAAAGTTATTTTTGAAATGAAACAATTTCATCTTTGATTTCGTCCATTATTTATTAAGCTACGAATAATGAAGTAAAAAAGATAAGTACAACAAAAGTTAATGAGTTTATTTGTAGGAAATTGAGTAATATTAAAAATAAATCACTTGCGACCGTATATCCTCTCGTATGACTTCAGCAGCTACTTTCACCACGCGTACTCTTTCTGCCTGAGGATCTGAGCTTCTACTGTCATACCATGTACTGGTGAGAATTTTTTTATCTGTGTTTTTAAAACAAACAGTCGTGTGTTTGAAGGGTCTCTCAATGAGCAAAATGTCCTCCCCATACTCTGCAAACAAGCGAGTTTTGACTGTCGTTCTCCTTATATCTGGTCCATGAGTTAATCTAGAGAGAACTGACACTCCTTAGCGTTCTCTTCCAGAAATGAATAAATTTTTTCTAAGGCCTTATCAACTGTGGGATGCTGACGATTTCCCCTGGACTTTCCTGTTTTTGGTGCCTGGTAGAGCTTTGTTTGGCAAAACCGCTGATATCTGGCATCAAGGGCTACCAAATCTGTGTTCTCAGATATACGCTCTTTTATTTTAAGAGCCCATTCAACACCACGTTTCACAGCTGCTTTCAAAATTGTTGCACTGAGAGACAACTTTTCCGCAGTAATGACATTCTTCCGTTTTTCTGGCTTCTTCTTCCTTTCTACCACAAAGAACTCTTCAGTTATTTTGTCTCCATATAGAAAACAGTGTTCTCTGAAATTGATCTGCTCAGAGACTGATTTTGTTGCCCTTGATGGCGTAATATTTGATTTTCCACTGCTAACCAGCTGCTTTGATCAACTTCGAATTATTGTATTTTATCTGCACAAGCACTGTGCACATATATCTCATTTACGCCCTTCAATAAACGCTGATTTTTTTATGTTCTAAAGGGAAATACTCGACGCAAGAAAGGTTTTTACACCTATTGCCTTGACTTGGGGCACTTGACCTTCACTTGAAGTCTCCTTACATACATACACTGTGACCCATTTTTTATGGAAACACCCCCCTAAAATTTGAAGTTGTAAACCGATTTCAATTTTTTTTTTGAAATGTCATGTACCAAAAGGTCTACCTTGGGACAAAATTTGAAATGTTTATTGAAGTTTTTCTTAGTCGAAAATCGGGATTTTTTATTAGCGATTTTTTTATTGAAGGGAATATTAATCAATCCAAAAAATTCCTTAAAGACAACCCTAACTTAATTATAACTAGATCAGATAAAAGCAACGTAACAGTTGTTATGGACAGAGATCAATATGATGCAATATCTAGTGACCTCATAGTAAATAACAGCCCGTACGTTGAACTTCCCTCAGACCCGACGCTTTCAATACAAACGAAAAGTAATAACTTGATCAAATCTTTATATATGAACAATGAGATTGATGAGGTAATGAAGAAAAAAATTAACATCATATAATTCAGTTTCTCCAAAATTTTACTCGCTTCCCAAAATTCACAAACCTACATTATCTGGTAGACCAATAGTAGCCTCCATAAGAGCACCCACAGAATCCATCGCTTCCTTCCTTACTGATATTCTCACCAAAGCATATGATTACAATAATAATTATTACATTAAAGATTCCTTTGAAGTGAACAATATCTTCAATGGTATGACACTTCCAAATAACTTTGTATTAGCTAGTTTAGATGTAGTTTTCCTTTTCAGCGATGTATACCTAGACACCTGTCTGAGATCCATAGAGAGAAAATGGGACGTGATCAGTGGTTTTTGCAGCTTGACTAAAGATACTTTTCTAAATTTAATCTCGTTCTTATTCAACAATACTTATTTCAAATACAACAGTAAATTTTATAAACAAACTTTTGGCACCCCAATGGGAGCCAAAATAAGCCCAATTTTGGCAGCTTACGTCATGGGTGACTTGCTGGACATTGTCCTGGAAATACTCCCTTATAAACCGTTTTTCCTCAAAAAATATGTAGACGATATTATCATATCCATCCCCAGAGAATTTCTTGATGAAACCTTCTCCATTTTCAACAGCTACGATCCATATATACAATTTACACTAGAAAAAGAAAATGAAGGAAACAGTGTTCCTTTCCTAGACACTCTCTTCATTAGATCACCGAACAACGTGATATACATAGATTGGTATAGAAAACCGATGAGCTCGGGTCGCTATATCAACTATTGGTCATATCACAACCAAAACATGAAGACGAACGTAATAAAACAGATGAAAGAAAGGGTTCTCAAGATCTCTGACACTTCCTTCCACAAAAAAAACCTAGATCTCCTTTATAAACTTTTTTGGCAAAACTCATACCCTCCACAGTTCCTAAAAAAATTATTGTAAAGCACTTCATCCATAGAAAACTTAAATACAAACAATATTAGATTATCAAATAATAACAATATTATCGATACTTTAACCAATGTGAATACCTAATCATTCACGTTTCATTAAATGCAGAAACTGCATGTCATACTGAGTTGAGTCAAATCTCCAATTTTTATGCATCTCTTCCATACATTAAAGATATCAACCCAGGATTATCCAGAATCCTGAAGTCTGCCAATAATATTATCAAAATTGCAAAACAAAAATGTTTTAACAATTGATAGGATTTTTTCAAAATTAAAAAATAAAACTTCCTATAACAACTGTTTGGATGTAGTTTACTGTATACCATGTATGAACTGTGACAAAGAATATATAGGACAGACATCTAGATTATTAAAAGATCGGATCACAGCACACAAAAGTGACAGTAGGTTACACCCGGAAAGATGTGCTTTGAGTGAACATGTCTCTAAACAAGGGCACAGTATGGATTATAATTCAATTAAAATTGAATTGAAATTGAATTGAAAAAAAAACACTACCAAGAGGCTTTTCCTAGAAATGGTACATATAGCACATTCACAAAACTCCATGAATAAAAAAACCGACTTAAATCACCAAATTTCATCTAATGGTATTCTTCTCACAGATTGAATCTTCCAGATATAATACATCATCATCCTTTTTCATTATTATTGTTTAATATAAAATCCATTAGGATAAGTTTTCTCAAAAATTGTTCCAGATATTGTTTAAATACAAAATTACTTGGCTTTAAAGTGTAATGGAATCTAAACATGCGATGTCTACAGCCAGACATTGCCCAAAATCATTTGGCAACAGGGTTAAGGTTTTATGCCACAGATCAAACAATTTTGTTGATGTTGAATGTCAATTCGTTTTGAGCCCCGTAATTGGCTTATACAGCGCATGCGGGTTTTGGATTACATGTCATATGTCTTTTTTGAATCATGCACGTGGTTTCCTCTTCAAGGAACAGGTGGTTTTTAATTTGATAATACAATGATATATCATTAAATCTACTATATTATTGTTTGTCTGTAACGTCCTGAGTGTCACCATAGTAATTTTTCATATATGTTACGTCCATATTTCATTCAACCTGCCATATAACCTCACATACACTGTAAGTTGTTTTGAATTAGTATTTTATAAATATGACTGTCTTTTACCCTTATTGTAGCATCCCTGATGATGATAATAAGATTATCGAAAGCTTGGAATCTGTGTTATAAGAGTACACAAAATTTTGGCCTGCTTCATACCCAAATATATATGTATATATATATATATATATATATATATATATATATATATATATATATATATATATATATATATATATATATATATGTATATATATATATATATATATATATATATATATATATATATATATATATATATATATATATATATATATATATATATATATGTATATATATATATATATATATATATATATATACATATATATATATATATATATATATATATACATATACCGGGTGTCAACGAATCTATTAGACAAGTCATAATTTCTAGACTATCAGGAGAATTGAAATGAGATTTGGTATAGTTGAATGGTATGTGGAGAGGAATGTTTTCACATATTTTTCACTTTCCGGTCACTACCGGTTTCAGCGGAAATGGCTCCGGTTCTGAATTTTTAAATGGAACACCCTGTATATTGTAACATTTTTGGATTTCTGAGACAATTCTGGATCAGAAACTGACATTTCCGGAAGTTTTTCAGCCTACTTGATTTTTTCAGAGTCACTTTTAAAATTGCATCTAGGTGGCCATGATCGGACGTAAACTAATCTATGGACCTCAGGTGATATCAGAAAATTGCAATAGCGGAGTTTTAGTGACTAGTGTGTTGAATATGAATGAGACAAGTTTACAAAATAAGATTTTCGTGTCTAACTATTATTTTTCAAATGGCGACCATTTTTTGACAAGCAATTTCCGAAAAAAGGATTTTTTCACGAATCTAACGTTACTAATTTATTTGCGATTGGATCAACAAATTTAGCAAATTTAACTAATAATTTCAGCGATGCACTTAGATTTTTTGCAATATCCTAAGTTCTTGAAAATTCCACTATAGTAAATTTTCAAAGTGCATCCCTCCTTGTTCAAGACACATTTCAGCTCGTTCAATTGTTTCTCTCAACACGTTTTGTAACATTTGAGGCGATATACTTCTAAATGCCTGTTGAATCCTTTCTTTTAAGATTTCGAGAATGGCTGGGGCTGTTGCATAGTAGACCCTTTCTTTTACATATCCCCAAATGAAGAAATCTAACACAGTCAGATCCGGTGAGCGGGCAGGCCACCGTACTGGACCGTTGGTTGCAATAACTCTATTATTAAAATGCTCTATTAAAAAATCAAGTACGTCTCTGCTATTATGGGGTGGTGCTCCATCTTGCTGGAAGTAAATTTGCCGTAAAACTTCTAAAGGCATATCATTAAGATGATCCTCGATTTCATTTTGAAGAAAACCCAAGTATCTAACCCCTGTTAACTGACCTTGAAACAATATTGGACCAATTATTCTGTTTCCAACGATACCAGCCCAGACATTGACGCCAAACCTTTCTTGAAAATTGCCCTCTCTCATTGCATGTTGATTTTGTTGGGCCCAGTACCGACAATTCTGCTTATTAAACATGCCATTATTTGTAAACCGTGATTCGTCGGAAAATAGAATGAAGTTGATAAAATTTGGGTTAACTCTATGATTTTGAAGCAACCAATCACAAAATACTACTCTTCTATTGCCGTCGTCAGCATACAAATGTTGATGTAACTGATATTTAAATGCTCGATATCCGTGCTTTTTCAGTATTTATCTTGCTGATTCGTGACTTATCTGCATTTCTCTACAAATTTCTCTTAAAGAAACCGTTTTGTCAACTTCTACCATAGCAAGAACGTTAATCTCAGTCTCCTCATTTATGACAAACCTCTGTTCTGCGTCTCGATTTCCCTCTTGCCTAAAACGACTCTCAACATAGGGAAAATACTGATGAGATGGGTGTTGCCGATTGGGATATCTCTGAGCATACAACTCAGCAGCTTTCCTTGAATTTCTGTGGCATTCTCCAAACAATAACAACATATCCACTTTTTCACTTTGAGTATACATTATTTCGACGAAAAATTAAACTAAAATTAACGAAAATCAAAAGAAACTTCTAGTTTCTGCTCATAAAGCTTATGTCACTGTCATAACCTAGGTGAGCATTTTGTTCTCCAAAGTGGACTTGATGGAAATAACCGCAAAATATTATGCATCATTCCTATCCATGGCACCCTTGACAAAAGTAAATGAATTTGTATCGAGTATTTTCCTCAGTAATATTTAATTTATGTTCTTATTTGTAATCCAATCGCAAATAAATTAGTATCGTTAGATTTGTCAAAAAATCCTTTTTTCGGAAAGTGCTTGTCAAAAAATGGTCGCCATTTGAAAAATAATAGTTAGACACGAAAATGTTATTTTGTAAACTTGTCTCATTCATATTCAACACACTAGTCACTAAAACTCCGCTATTGCAATTTTCTGATATCACCTGAGGTCCATAGATTAGTTTACGTCCGATCATGGCCACCTAGATGCAATTTTAAAAGTGACTCTGAAAAAATCAAGTAGGCTGAAAAACTTCCGGAAATGTCAGTTTCTGATCCAGAATTGTCCTAGAAATCCAAAAATGTTACAATATACAGGGTGTTTCATTTAAAAATTCAGAACCGGAGCCATTTCCGCTGAAACCGGAAGTGACCGGAAAGTGAAAAATATGTGAAAACTCTCCTCTCCACATACCATTCATCTGTACCAAATCTCGTTTTGATACACCTAATAGTCTAGAAGTTATGACTTGTCTAATAGATTCGTTGACACCCGGTATATATATATATATATATATATATATATATATATATATATATATATATATATATATAGAATGGAATAATTCGTGGACACAACACTCAAAAAATCGATAAAAAAACATTCGATAAAATCCCTATCTGTATTTATATCCCGGACCCGGATGTCACGCAGGTAGGTAGCTATAGCTGCCTCCGTGGTCATGTTAGATGTAGCCTGGGAATTCTAGGTCTTCTAACTGGAACCACAAATGTGCGGTTGGTTCCTGTTGTTGACTCCGTGCGTTTGTGTTGTTTCCTGATTTCGGCAAACAAGTGTTGCCCATCTTTACACTTGGCTGCACCGCGCTGATGAAGCCAATAGCCAGAAACATGTGTCCGCGGTTTGCCCCCCCTTTTTTTTGAGTGTTGTGTCCACGAATTATTCCATTCTTGATTTCTATCATACACACTCGATAAAATCCCTATCTGTATTTATATCCCAGATCCGGATGTCACGCAGGTAGCTATAGCTGCCTCCGTGGTCATGTTAGATGTAGCCTGGGAATTCTATATATATATATATATATATATATATATATATATATATATATATATATATTAGCCTATTGGGCATCGTTAGTACCTAGTACCGATTAAAGACAAAATGGGAGTAACTAAGAAAAGCACATGATCACATGATAAAAATAACTACGTAAACGCAAGCAAGACATAAGTGGAACCACCTATTGGTGTACACCCAAGTCAACTTGCAAAGTTTTTATGTCAGTGTTGGTGGTTTGACCAATCAACCGACAACTGGGAAGCTACCCTGGAATCCCATCGGAAAACGAATCCACATATTTCTAAAAATGATATGAAATCGAAGAAACTTTGATGCAGTGAAGCTGCTGAAAAATAATTTCATGAAAATCAAAATATAAGTAGGTACTATTCTGATCATTTCCATATTGATTCCAATTCAAGAGCCACCGGTAGACAACTGTTTCAGCCTATTGGGAATCGTCAGTATCGGGCAGGCGGTCCTCGATTGGAGACAAAATGTGCTAAAATACGTACAGCATCACTAAGGCTTCAATGACTGAACGTACCATTAAGACGTCGAAAGAAAGGCTTTTCAAATATTTCAGTGTGAATGGTACCTACAAATGGTTGAATGAAACCAACGAAAAACAAATTCTCAAACTAACATACACTCATCTGAAAACAGCTGGACCGAGAAAATAATTCAAAGTCGGCAATGTTGTGCAAATCAGTAAGGCAAGACATGTTTTCGATAATTGCTCTACGGAACTATTCGAAATTATCAAAGTCAAGTCCTGATATAATATATCTCGTGGAAAAAGTGTTGTGAAAAAAGGCAAAAAAATGTACGTTGAATAGGTGGATTTGGATAACAAACACACTGACATTTTATTGGAAGGATCTTTTGTGAAGAAATAGTTGTGGGTTCAACAAACAAAAACAATATCTGGAATTGACCACGTGATCTGAAGCTGTAAGAGCGCATGCAAACACAGATGTACATTCAGTTGGAAAACGAAAATGTCTCTCGATAGTGCTTACGACGGTAATGAAGTTAAAATAATGTGTGATAGTGATAGTGAAGATTATAACGAGACTCTGGGTACAATAGACAGAGCGTTAGGGCAATACGAAATGGCTGCTCGAAACGAACACCAATTACTATTGATGTCATTGCCCATGTCATTTTATGAAATTCGATGCGGTCTAAGTCCATCCAAAGACTTTAGCCCATATGTGTGATTGATGACTTGTTTATTTTGTCGTAATTCATGATCACTTTAATGAAATGAATAAAAACACTTTGGTGTAATTACCACTAGTTAATTTTATTTATATAACCGGTTTCGGGTTTGACCCCATTATCAGTTTTAAACTTTATAATGGAGACAAATCCGAAACCGGTCGTATAAATGAAATCAACTAGTGGTGATTAGACAAAAGTGTTTTTATTTATTTCATTGAAGTGACTTTAGCCCATTCATCATATTGAAGCAACAATTCTCACCATCCTGAAAGATGCGCGTTAACCGAGCATGTCAACAAGTTTGACCACCATATGAATTTTGATGCCACCAAGGTCTTAGCTAGTAAAAGACATTCAACAAAAAGGTCCTTTCTTGAAATGGCCTTCATCGCTGAAAAAAAAACTGCATTAAAAAAAACAGATATCAATCATCTCAGTGAGATATATTCCTACCTTTTGACGTTGGATAGAAATCCATACAACAATGTTTCAATGAATCTATCAAATCTGGAATTGATAGAATAATGTACTTCATAAATTTATTTCAAATGTTATTTTCTTAACTTCGTTTTTTAAAATTCTACCCACAGGTAGGAATTTCCAAAGAATTTTTCACAATTTGAATCTGTATTTGATCTGTATCTTGAGGTAAAGAATCGTAGTCATTCAATTTATGAAAGTATATATTTTGAAGTAATAGTAAATAGAATTTCCAAACCCTTTATAAGTCTAATCAACAAGTTCAAAAACATGAAAAATAAAGATAAAGGTCCTAAGAATATACGCGATAGCTCATTCGATTCGGAATCACCTCTAGAAAAATGTTTTTGAAGGATTTTGGTGCAGGTAAAAAATTGCAATTGTTATTAACAAAATAAGATTTTTAAAAAATTATATTCAGTTTTTCGTTAATAACTCAAAAAATATTAATATTTAAGCAATTTTGAAAAAATTTCGTTGAAGAGGAGGAAATTTCCGATAAAAATCCCGACTTCCGGAACTCATCTCCATTATTTATAATTTTAATTTGACGTTGAGAATAGGGTTCCGCGCGGCTGTTATGGCATAAGCGCGCTGCCGCTAAAGAGAGTTTATCAAAAGAAATCATTTTTTATAACATAAAATGTCATTTTAAAAATTTGAAAAAAAATGTACCACCATTTTTCCAAAAGTTATTCAATTATTAACTAACAAATTGTTTCCCAATCTCCGTTAGCATAAATAATGGGATAAAAGGTATAAATAATTGGCCTTCAAATTTCAAACTTCGTGGAGCCCTTTTGATACATATACTTCATACGATCCTGCGATAAAAGTTCATAAAAATTTATTTATTTGTTAATTATGATTTTTTATAACTATTGCAAAATGAAATATCTAAAAATTGTTGATAAAAATATTTTTTTAATTGATATTTAGCTATGTCTGTTCTCACATTAAACAATGGTAGTTATTAACATAGGATATGAATTTTTTACGTAATTTGTTTATTGAATTGTTTGAAACAAACAGAGAAATTCAATATTTTTGAAAATTTTTTTTTGCAATTTTGTTGTCTAGAGATAATTATGATTTAAAAAAATGTTTTTCTTAATTTCTATTTTTAATTGTTCAGAATCAATTTTTTTATATTTCGATTGTTTAAATAATTAGTTTAGAAATAATGTTGCGTCAATGTGTACAGGTGTGACAAAAACACACCATTTAAGAAAAAATATGGCGTCAATATGTACAGGGTAGCTCAAAATACATCATAAAAAATATAACGTCAATGTGTGGCAAAAAATACGTTATTTGTAAAAACATGACAGTTTAACGGGGCCTTAACGTTTCAACATGCGATCTCTTAATATGTACAGGGTCTCCAAAAATACATCATTTAAGAAAATTATATTACGTCAATGTGTACAAGGTGTGGCAAAAATACATTATTTGGAAAAAACATGACAGTTCAACGTGGCCCCAATGTTTTAACGTGCGATCCAACATGTCAGAAGGACAGTACCATTTATCATCGATGATGGTGACTAAGATACGAATTACCGAAGTTACTTCCGGTTCATCAAGAGATGACGTCATGAAAAACGTATTGAAAATTTCGCTAAAATATAATGCGTTAAACAATTATTTTCAACACTTCGATATCCGCATCGAAAAAAATTAATTTTTCAAGCCCCCATTTCTTGCAAAAACCAATATGATTTGCATTGTAACGTGAGTTACGTGGTCATAGTTCCCATGACAAGGCCACTCACACGGAGATTCAGCTGAGAGATATTCCAGGAATACCTTATCACGACATGCAGTTAGCATCCAGTTAACATTATATTAATTATTATTCTGTTTGTAGCTCTCATAAGAGACAGTCGTCTCTAGTTTGTAAAATAAATTCTTTTTTAAAAGTTATTTTCTCGTTCCAATCATTTAATTCGCGTCGCGGAAATAATGCAGATTTGACACGAAAAAACGCTTCAAAAAACATCAAAAATATAATGCGATAAAGCTTTGATTTCTGTCATGAAAAACGTATGAAAAATTTCAATGCGTTGAAACGGCCACTTTGGGACAACTCAATCGCTTCGAAAAAACATTTTTTTGATCGCTATATATTTTTCAAGCATATATGAAGTGACTTACTGTTTAAAAATCGGTTTTTGAAATAGTAATAACGTGTAACAGAAAGGCGGTATGCCGTTTATGATAGGAACCAGAGAAGAAATTTCGTTGGATCTAGAGATAAATTAAATTCCATACGGCATTCAAAGTGTATTTGAGATGAAAAGTTTTTATGATATGTAGTAAGGAAGTTATGTCAAATTCTGTTGCGACAAGTTTCATGTGTGAAGTAGGTAGGTATATGACAAAGGCAGGTATGTTTTAACCCTACAATGCATGATTTTTTAAAATAAAAATAAAAATTATTTTTGGGTAGGTATTAGCTCTCTCAACAGGTGAAAAATAATAAAAAAAATTATGTTGTGTTACATTTTTTTGTTTTTTGATTTTTTCTTTTGTATCATATATGAACTTAGATCTAAAACATATTATAAATCATATCACTATTTTATTGATGGAAGTTAGCGAAACAATTTTCATTTCTATTGAAACAAAGATTGAGTTTGTATTTTTCACAGAAAACAAAAGAAAACCCTTTGCAGCCAGGCAATTTACATCGCTGCCGAGTCTCACACCATATAGGAATGTGGCCAAAATTGTCAATTCTCACATCTTTCGGAGGAATCGAAGCCGAATTTGTTTTTTTTTCAGTTCCAAATTTCGATCAACTGATGAAGATGGTCTACCTTTTCTTTTTGAATTCTGACCAACGTTGCATAGGCAATTGGCAATTTCCCCACGGAATTTTTCCATTGTTATGGTATTTGTGTTTCCTTTTTGCTTTTCAACCCTGCGATATAGAAGCCACGCATTGATAATAGCAACATCAACTGAATGATAAAAAATTCTACCATTTTCTGCTTCTCATCGAGATTTTGAAACGTCCCAAAATACTGTCCAAAAGGTCGACTCCGCCCATATGTTTGTTATACTCTAATACTAAGTTTGGACACTGTATTGGGACTGTTTTCTTTTCTTTTTTATCAAATTTTTTTACGTGTTGGACAGGAATAGACCCCACGTATGTGGAAAGTAATGAAACCGCTTTATTGTCTAACCATAACACTGATGTGAAAGGAGCATCTTGAAAAGTGCTTACATACTCTTCAAAAGAACCACACGTCTTTTTTTTAAATGTAGCGTCACTGGAAAAATTGCAGTTGGACAAACGATTCCTTTCTACTGTTCCTAGCGAAAGAATACCTCTTCCATATAAGTATGCCATCAGAGGAAATCCAGTATAATAGTTATCAAAATAAACTATATAATTACATTTAGTGGGAATTGAGCGGCACAATCGTATGACTACGTTTGCTGAGGACCCTAAGTCTGGCTCATGTGAAAAACGATTTTTCTCATCATTTTCTTGACCAGAGTAAATTTCAAACCGGTATGCATAACCTGAAATCCCAGATAGAACAAATAATTTGTATCCCCATTTGTGGGGTTTTAGTGGCATATATTGTTTCATATAATGCCGGGCCTTTGTCGCACACTTTTGTTCGTCTATTGAAAGACGATTTTCGAATGGAATACTTCCAAATTTATTATTCAAGTGATCAATGATAGGCCGCAACTTATGCAAGCGATTATGATTGTCATGGTCTTTTGGAAGTCTTTTGTCATTAAAATGTAGCATTTCACGGATTTTTTCAAATCTATTAATGCTCATTGTATTTTTTATTTTGTCAAAACCGAATTCCTCGGACCAATACCTTCTGATGTTTGACATATTTATGACTGACATGTAAATGCAAATGCCTATGTACTGTTTTAAATCATCTGTCGTGATATTTGCAGGTTTGGAAATATTTTTTTGAACGCTGTAGAGATTCGATTCATCTGCAATCTTTTGAAATAAATCGTCGGAAAAAAATACCTGAAAAAATACAAATTCAAAAATAATGCAAAGAGAAATATAGTTAACTTTTACCTGAAGAACTGGTAGGGGGTTGATAGCTCCATATTTTTTGGAAGAATATCGTCACCACCAAATTTTGTACATTCAGAATTTTCTTCAAAACTAGCTTCTTTCCAGGACATAGATTTGAAGGCCTTTTTATCGAATGTAAACAAACTTTCATGTTCAGGAAAATTTTGGTCGATAGGATCTGAATCATTATCACATACTGTATTTTGAGTGATGGGATCTGATTGATTGTCACATATAGTTTCCAAATTAATAGCATCTACTTCATCTAACTCATGATCAAAAATAATAGGTATATTTTCAATATCTAAGTCAGAAAAATCAACGGGATTCTGAAATTTTTGAGAAGCCAAGTTTATACAATCTTCAATATTCTCGGGAAAATTTTCTTCTTCCAAATCTTGCAAATCATCTTCGCTTTCATAAAAATTTTCAGCAAGCTTTTGCAACTCTTTTTCTGTGAGACATTTTCGTAAACAAGGATTTCTGTCCATTGCGCTATAAAAAGAAAAAAAAAAGGAATAATGCATGTTGTAGCAGTTGTGCTACATTTTTTAAAAAACAAAGCCGATTTATTTTTGAGGCGTTTTACTACAAGCTAATTCAACAAAATACTTTAGTACATACCTAAATTAGCAAATCCACGGAGTTTTTGGACAAAATTGCATTAATTTCTGTTAAAAACAATATAATTTGAGCACCCGACACACACAAAAGCCGCCAAATCTAACCACCATATACAAACTTCTACATTCAATACCCGTCCCGCCACCTATGATTCACTAGATGGACAATAATATAAACTGAGTATCTGAGTATCTACATATGCATTTAGGAGATAATCTTTAATAAATAAGGAGGTAGAATTGTTTATTATTTTAAAAGTAGCAGATATGCCACACGATGCATTGTAGGTTTAAAGCACTTCGTGTCCGTGTTAGATTGAGAAAATTTTTTGTTGATAATATATACAAAGGGGCTAGTTCGTTTATTCGCTCGACCGTTCGTTAGTTCGTGAGGAACGTATACAAGGCGTATCAAAATACCATGGTGACTAAAACAAGGTATAAAATATATAAACACAAATAGTATAAAATATAATAGAGAGCAATGAAATTAAAAAAAAATTGAAAACGAAAACTTATGTTATATAACATAATATATAACTAAGATTCCTAGAAACCCTGGTGTTCGTAACGCTTAGATTTTGTTTTGAACTTTTTGAAGAAACCACCTGTTGCTTTTAACAACACTTACGAGGTTTTCCCAAGATGGCGCTATTCTGAATTGTTCGAGTCCCCGCTGAGTCAGTCAAATTAATTATTATCTGTCATTGTCAAAAAGAATTTTCAACTTTTGGTATTTTGAAATTGATATTTTTTGTCATCCCAATCTTTACATTGTTCGCATTTTTTATTATAGTTTTCGTTCGTTAGTTCTCAGTTATTTTAGTTTGGTTACATTTTTCAGTAGTAATAAGGAATAGTTTTATATAGTGTATAAGGATACTTTTTGTAAAATGGGACAATTCTGTATTTTGTGTGAACAGTGTAAAAATTCGAGTAATCATCTGTATTCAGTGCCAAAGGTAAATGAAACATTTTACTGTCAATCCACCACGGATAAACTAAGTTTGTATCAGCCTACACCAAAAACCAACTTCATATTTTGAATAATCCTTCACCCTTTCAAATCCACCTTCTGCTACTAGAGTATCATTACTTTCTTAATCATAATATCAAATTGAAAATAAACATTCACTTATGCTTTTTTAATTTTTTTTTAAATACAACTTAATACCTAGTTGCAAGAAAAGTCTACTCATAGAATCATAGATACCTACAGATGAATATTACAGTATGCAGAGAGATTTATTGCATTTCTACAGAATTATTATGAGAAGTAAGTTTACAGTTACATGAAATTTAACATCCATTTAAAATATCATGATATTAATATCAGCATAAAATTTAAAACTAATAAAAAATTAAATCTATATCAACAATTAATAAATCATAGATTAAGTTTGAAAATCACTCTCTGAGTAGGGCTCCATGTCAAACAAATAGTTCCCCAAGCCTAACAGAATGTTGTATATTTTTGAAATCTTGTGGAAAATTATTGTAGAAATCGAGGGTGTTGTTGTATTGTGGACTTGTATAAAGAAAATTTATTGGGTGGTTAAAAGACTACTCATGTATGATGAGAAACCTAATACTCTCTTAAATATATACTCGTAGTAGTTGATTGCATATAGAATTCCAAGCAACCAAACAGTATGCTCTTTTAACTTTACTTGTTCTCAATTGGTGATTTGAATGGTTTTATTTGTGCATTGTACCTGATCAAAATCTGTAATTTATAGGATGAAAACAAGAGGAAACTGTGGATGGATGCTGTTAGGAAATATCTGCCTGATGGTGCTTTTATTTGCTCAAAGCATTTTCCCATCCATTTCATTGGTGAGAAAAAACTATTGAAGGGTGCCAAACCATCATGCATGTGAGTATTCAGTTTCTACAGCACTACCTATAAATCCTATCAAAGATTTGTATATTTTTTTCAAGGTGCACTTATAGAGAAGTACTTAATTGTACGAATTTCAAGAAAACGTGCACCATTTCCAGAACCAGTTTACTAATAATTTCTGTAGTTGGAAAGTATCCGTTGAATAAGGTATCAAAAGCAAATTTGATCACATACAAATCAAGAGAGAACACTTGGTGTTATCAAAATGATGAATATCAAATTATTCATATATGAAATGATAAATAACCCCTTCTAGCTTTACCTATCTACAAAAAAAGGTTCTTTTCAACCGGCTGTTCTCTAACGGTAACCCTGAGAAGTTCGCAGTTGGAAACAAACACTCTATGCCATTCATTTCTCTTGAAGATAAAAGATTGTTGTTGTTTTCAGTTCAACTCAAGCATATCAATGTCCTTTTACAAATTTCATATAAGGCTCATAACGGACTTTAAAAAGAAAGTTATTGATAACATAATATGAGAAGAGATATTTATGTAACCATTATTTAATTGAATCATGTTGAAAAAGGGATATGTTACAAATTGTCCAAATGTGTGGAGTTTAGTTATAACATTTCATATTATTTTTCATTTCAATGATCGCAACTGCTGTTTTGTTCAATATTTTACATCATATTTTCCCTTGATACCTTTCATAAAAATACATTATTCAATACGGGCTAATATGTGCTAATATCATTCTATAAATAAAGGGGTAAAGTTGAAGAACATTTTCTATAAATGCCTGATTCACAGAAAATTAACTTCATTAACTTTACCCTCTATTTTCTGATATCTCATATTTGTCAATATCTGTATAAGCTTACTGCTTACACATGGAAATAATAAATACGTTGTCATTATTATAAACAGCCTCTTCTGAGAACATAATAAAAAAAAGCTGTATCTTTTAGAATCTTCTTGTGAGACGGTTATAATTAAATGCCAGTAGGAATTTTAAAAAAAATTAATGAAAAAGTTGTTATCGAACAAAGGGTTATATTTAGCTTAGAATCGCACGTTGAAAGGTAAGATTTCGTTAATCCCTGTTCGCACAAGTTTCGACTTCTGAGGGCTGCCGTTCGTAGGGGAACGACAGCTGGTTTACAGAAAAATCAATTTTAACAAATACCATTTTAGTTTTTTGTCCATGTTTATTTACAGGGATCTCAATTTATTCAGTTTTGTTTACAATAAATTATGTAACAAAGAAAGCTTGTGCTGTAACCACTTATACTACTACTACTATAATTATTATAGACACATTTATGTGTGTTTAATGAAGGACAAAATTAAAGTAATGAAAAACATTTGCATGAGTAAAGAGTGAGATTCTTAAAAATATTTTCATCATCACAGAAGAAATTGATTTTATCAGAGTAGTTATTTTCAAGTCTCAACATTTTAGATGTTGGAGATGGAGAATGATACCCATAGTTAGTTAAGTGATATGGTGTAATAAATAGCTTTATTTGTCTGATGGACCTTCGTGGAACGTTGAAAGTTATAGGGGAGAGAATTTCCGGACAATCAATGAAACCAGATATAATTTTGAATAGATAAACTAATGATTTAATGTAACTTCGATTCTGAAATCAGCATGAAATATTTCTAAAATTGAACTGAATGTATAAACCCATCCTGTCTAATTTCGTAATAGTTAGTTTCCTGGCTTTGCCCTGATCATTTTCAGTAAAAATATTTGACTGCAACTGAGACAATCATATTCAGTTGCGTTGATGAAGTAATCTTAGAGAATTAAGTTGATACTGAAATTAGTTTCAATGAATATCTTATGAGGAGTACTTCGTCAACGCCGCTGACTGTCGTAGTTGCACTTGAAACGTTTGGAGTTTACCAAAGAAGACAACAGCAAAACCCGAAAACCAACCAAAACATTGAAGTCAGTCATGAAATCATACTACATGAGCTGTTGAAAATTATTGATGAAGGATGCTGAAATTTTCCTAGATTCTAAGATTGATTTTCATTTTTTTATAACTGGTTTTATTTTTCAGTTTGCAGTTGGATTATCCAGTGGAAAAAACTCCGTTTGAAACATGAACAACTGAAATACTTGAATTCCTATATTTAGTTCTGTGATCAGTTTTTTCAAAGAATATTTGATAAAGCTTCTGCCAAATATCTGATAAGGATTGTGTGATTATTTATATAGTTTTATTAATTTAATTAAATAACATTTATTGATCTAAAGGGTAAAACATGTTCTAGACAAGTAAATTGATGGATATATAGCCGTTACTATGTGGTAGAAGATCATTATGAAAAATTTAGATTTTAGACAAGTTCTGTTGTGAAATTGACGTGATAGTCATTTTTATAATAAAAATAGGTATTTTGATATTTTTTATTTCTCAGTGAAACCACTCCTGAACTTCCACTAAACGTTTTTCCTAGTCCATCCTGTAGTATTCTACCCGATTCAGACTCTGTCACAAAACATCCATTGGCAAATTCTAGCAGTATTCAACTAGAGAATATTCCTAATCCCATTTTGATTTCAAATACTTGATGACATCCAGATTGAACCAAGATCATTTGGAGGTGATAATGTTCACATATCCATAACAATTCCAATCAACTTTGTTGATATCATTTTCAGCATTTTTGGGATGATGAGAGCTGCAGGTGGATGCAATACTCATCCCAAGTCAATTCAAGTTGGACAAATATTCCGCCTAATGTCCCTCTATTCTCTGATAAAACCGCCCAGGGAAAGTAATGTTAGTGGAGGAGAAATGATGAAATCCCTTCTTCATATTGGAGATCTGAAAGAAAAACAGCAAAAATTTATATTCTATATTGAAATAGAAAAAACTATCTCCGAAATTGAAGAGGACTTCTCAGGTATTGATGAAGCTTTTGCTTATTTCTGTGAATATGTTGCAAAAAAATTTAAAGGCAACACCAAATGTGGAGAATGTGTGGATTCGATATTGGAGAAGGGAAATGAAATATTCAATTCCCTCATAAGAAACAAGAGCAGAGGATTTTTAACATTACCATCACAAAAAATTAATAGCTTTCTTCACGATGTTGAAGCCACAATAATATCAGATGTTTTTGAGAGGGAACTTAAAAGAAATTGCTTTCCAGTAATTTTAATCAAATTGTCAAATTTTTCTCCCAAAAATATTGTAGGTTGTGAACACCACAAGGAAGAATTGTTAAGAGAGGCACTGAGGGCATATTTGATCTCTAGATTGAATATCTGCTGTGCTAAAGAGCATAATGAAAGAGCCCTCGAAAATAAAAATTTAAAAAAAATACAATTTTCTGTGAGTCAAATTTCGAAAAATCTGAAAATATCTGTTGGATGTGATACTCTCATCAGATGTATGTTTTTTTTAAATTTGATTGAATATTTTCAAAAAAACTACCATCATAATTGATGATCACATTGTTTGAAAAAAAGAACTCTTTTACACACTCAATGAAAAGGTTGTAGTGAGCAATTAAAGTATATCAGAAGACATTTTGTATTTGTATTCTAAAAGACGCTAAACTACTTTCATGCAGTCTGCATGCAGAAATTCAACCTAGTGTTCTCTGAACATTACGGTATTTTACTTTTCGTGGAAACCTGAATATAAAAGAAATCCCATCACAAGGAAACTGGAAGTTAATTTACCACTGGTAAGGATATTAAATACAATTTCACCTCAGACTGATAAAAAACTAACTTAACTTTTGAACGGTTTGACATAGAAACATGAAAAAAAACGTTTGGGGGCTATTACCGATACAATTTTTTGAAAAATTTTAAATTTTAATTGGCATTGGGGTCAAGTGTCAAATTGATCTATCAGTGATGACCTGCACATGCAATCATTGCAAAAAATATGACTCAATGAAATCAAATTAAAATAATAATAATGGAAGATATTTGAATTAAACTTTGTTCAATTTATGCTGGAACTGTAAATTTCAATAATTATAAATACAGAAATCTTATAAACTTTAATATACTTTTACAGACAATAAATAGTTCACATTCTTTCTGAACCAAAGAAGTTATTCAATACATCTGATGATCAACGGAAGGTAATTGACCATCTTACATCTATTGTAAATTAATAAATTTTGCCTTGTAATTTCTCTCAAGTTATTTGCAGAACCCAAAGGCTTGCATGACGAGTTCAAGGTGGGACTGTAGTGCTATTTCTCTTGAGTGATTTTCTGTACTTAACGAGATGTGTATGTATAAAAAAGTCAATGTCCTTATTCATGAGTAGAACTGCTAGGTGTGATACACATACATCCATAGTCACTATGAGTAGATGTATTTTGGTTGAATATCTATTAGAAAACAGCTGTGTTTCTACTCATTACATTGTTCTTCGTATATAAACTGCTTATTCCAAATTTTATGCATCAATGAGGAAACTTTTTAATTATTAATTAAAAAAAAAACGGTTAAAAGTTGGTGCTTATCAAAATGATCTCTTAACAGGTAATCGAAAAGTTCGACAAAGAATTCACTGGGAATATTTCTTTGTAATCTAGTGAATTATTCAGTTTTTCCATTCCAATACCATACTAAAAACATGTATTCAAGTATATAATCTTTATACTTACCACCTGTTTTGCGGAATTCGTTCCGATAAACAACCAATGTCAACTACATAATATCTGCCAACATTTCTTGAGTTGAAATATCAAGAAATTACACGAAATTTCTTCAAAACTTTGCTTGGGTTGAAACTTCAACTAATAATTCACCAGAACTTGGACACTTATCTTTTAATTTAACACTGACAATTCGTCAATAACACTTAAAACACAAAAAATTCATTAACTCACTTTTTAAGTTATCCTAAAAGCACAGTAGGTATGAAAAATGAATGTGGAATTAAATATAAATACAAATACACCCTGTGTGGTCTTATGATTACAGTTTACTGTAATGACTGCTTGCGCCATCTGAAACGGTGTAAACGGCGTTGATCTCTGCTAATCAAGTTAGCCATAAATCCCTCATTTTACCCCAAACTTTTGCAGGTCTGAGTAGATGCACCAGGGTTTTTAGACATCTTATATATAACATAGTGCTTCGTCAATAATTATTGAATAGTGATAGATGTTTGATTCATAGAGAAAACAAAACAAAGGTTATGATGTGCCGAAAGAGCGTTTATTGGAATCGTCATACAACGCGTACGGTGACGAGGGAATTTTGAAATCATTTACAGCAATATGTCACACAAAGTTTCATCAATTTGGTTCCTTAACGTTATGTGACGATTTGGTCTCGTTTTGATTTCCATGGAGTTTCAAATTTCTTCTTTATTATAATGAATTTTTCGGCAATATACAATGAAATCTTCGTCTTGTTCATGTGAATGATTTGAAATGAAACATCGGCTCCTTTTTTCAAGAAGTTTCTGATTACATAATAATATAATTTTTTTGTGTGTTGCTACATGAGCATTTATTGATTACATTATGTACAATATTGCAAAATAAATAGTAATTTATTGATAAATGGATGTAATTTTCTTCAGGAGTTCTTTGAGCTGCTGCAAAAGTCCTTCTGCAGGACATGGAATACCAAATAAATGCCAATTGAATCGTCCATCTTCAACTATTTTACGAGTGAACTCATTGTATTTATGGTAGGAGTATTTTCTGAAAAAATATATGTCCATCAATATTTCGAAAAGCACCTGTGATATCTCCTGGAATTCTCGGAAATATATCTGAAATCCGTCCTCTAGTTGTTAATACACTTATATTATGTCACCTGCTGAATTTTGAAAAATTTGGTTACCAGAAATGTTTCCGTTCATATAATCAGCAATTTTCTCCGGTTTCGCAGGTATCAACATCTCATTCAAATCCATTTTCCATAAATATTTTTTATAACCTACATATATAGTCTGTGATTTGGAAATTCTGGAGCTTCTGCCAAAAACATAAAATCTGGGATTTTAACATTGCAAAGGTTTTTAATTTCAGTCTGAGGGATATTGGATGTTTTCTTTGTTATTTGGAGAGTATTTGAAGTTGATGTTTCTATTGTTGAAGTAGAACGTTGAGTTGTTTTTGCTGTGGTGGTGGTACGTCGACCATATAAAGATTCAATTGCAATTTCGTCATATTTTCCTAATTGAATTGTTTTTTGTTGATACCAAGAAAACATAATGGAAGTTTATTCGCTACTATGTCCCAATCCAAGTACATGCCCAATTAAGTGTGATAGGGTCATGAGAAAATTCGTACCTACGTTTCCATCAAGATCCCACGATTTGTCCTTGTCTAAATGAATTTCTGTACCTACATATATCATTCGAAGGTGGGTAAGCATGAGCTAAAAATCTCCCGGAACCATCAAATTGAGATTGACACTTTTCATTTTCGTCGAAATGGATGTCTTCTTTGTACCAGCGATATAATTATATCAGATTTCACGATAGACGTGAAACGAACATACTTGAATTTGAAACTGGAAATATTCCCCCATAAACTGAAGGCTTTTTCAGCGTTAAGCAACATTTTGACAGATGCTTGAGGAAAATACCATTTGATATATATTTTTTCCCATTTACCTTGAATCGTGAAAGCATTTTCGGCGATGACGCATCTCGGTCTTTGAATCAAACTCAAGAGTGTCTGAATTCAGTGTACCATCCATGACAAGATTACATTTCTCTTGAAAACTAGTCATAGTCGATTCAAAATCTACGAGAGAATTATTGTTATCGATGTATCCATATCGAAATAGATACTGTAATATTTTTTTTTTTCTGTCACATTTTCACAAGTAGTGAGGTACGAGTACGAGTACACACCACAACATTTTAAAACGATACTGAATCCCTATTCATTGTTGAAATAGTAAATTTTATAAGGAGCAGAGGACTAAATCACCGACAATGCAGGCAGTTTGGACAAAAAGTTTTCTGATGTCCCTTATTTCACCAAGTGTTGGCTCAGTCGAGGAGTAGTTTAAGAAAGAGTTTTTGCATTACGTGACCCTATTCAAACTTTCATGTTAGAAATAGATAATGACAATAAGTGGTGGGTTGATCGTGCCTTTCTGGTAGATATGAATAAATACTTGACTGATCTGAATATAAAGTTACAGGGTAAAAATCTGATTGCCTGTCAAATGTATTCATGTATTCAAGTCTTTGAAACAGAGTTGTGGCTGAGGGAAAATAAGGTGAAAAATCAAACTTTGGATCATTTCCCTCATTTGATCAATATTCTCAACTTCTACAAAATCTGATCACGGAATTCAACAATCGTTCTGAAGACTTCCACATAATGAATGAAATGGAATTTCCAATGTTCAACAATCCATTCAATTTTGAAGCTTCGCAGCCACCAGTTCATTTGCAAATGGAGTTGACCAAATAAACCCAGCTTCTTAACGAAGCCGGTTAGTTTATATGGTGAGTGATTTGTCAGATCACATGGTAAGAGTGCGGTTTTACCAAACTCTGAAAACCTGATTCGGTTCACAGTGGGGCAGGCACAAAGTATATGCTCTGCTGTTTCACTTTCCAAACAGAGGCGATACACACTGAAGACCAGTCCGAGTCTCTGCGCATGTTGATTCAGACGACAGTGACCTGTGAAGAGGCCTGTTAGACATCGTAATGCATTCCTACTGTAGTCCAACAACTGTTTGGTTTCATGCTTCGAAAGGTGAATGAACGCCTTGGAGTGGCCAATCCAAGATTTTGCCAAAAGTCTTTAAATCTTCTTGCCATCCGTGTGTTTGTTTGACAAAACCTAAAGCAATGCCAATGACACATTTTGGTCCAATGAAGGTACTTGCAGCACCCTCCTTATGTAAGAGAGTCAGTAGCCTCATTGCTTTCCAGGCCAGTGTGGCCAGGAATCCAGACCAAAAACAATTTGTTGAATCTTCCTATTGAGGAGAGTTGTTTTAGACAATTTGCTACCAATGTAGACATTGCTCGATAGGAGCCAAGAACTACCAACACCGCTTGACTGTCCGAGAAAATTTTTATTGACTTGTGTGTGAGGTTGGATTCTACCAATCTCTCCGCACACAATTCAATAGCATAGATTTCCGCTTGAAATACAGTCCTGGGTCTGCTACTGAAAACACCTGCACCAGAACCTGAAGGAGTTTTTGACCCATCTGTAAACCCACCACTATCAGCTCTTAATATTTCCTTCTTCCCGACGATCCAGTCCTCTCTACTCGAGAAACGTACTGTATACGGCAGTTAGTAGTTGACAGTTAGAGGCATAATGTCAGAAGTCATTCCCAGAATGCTGTGACTTCTAACGTCAACTAGCAGTCAGTGCACTCTGCATTAGATTGATTTGTGCAATCGAGGATGTGCACAAATTGTGCAATCAAGGATGTGCACAAATTAAATTGAAATCAATATGGGAATGATCAGAATGGTGCTTAACTATTCATCTTCTGATTTTCATGGAATTATTTTCCAGCAGCTTGACTGCTGTACGGCTATATAGCTATGCTATACAGCTGTATTTGTTTGTCGGAAACAAAATTATTTTCTAAGAACTTTTTTATCAGTCTCATATAAAAAAACAAATATTTGCGAACTTTGTTTTACAAAATTTGATTATATTTTATAGCAGTTGGCCAATACTACAATTTGTACAATCAAATATTATGAAAATATTTTCTTCAATATTTTTTCAGTCATTCTAGTACCAACTGAAATAGTGAAATATTATAACAAAAAAATGGTTTCAAATGTATTTGCATAAAACTATATTACACCAATTATAAAAATGTATGTTTGATACTTATACCATAAATAACAAAAAATAACAACTGATAACATACACTACATTATTTGAGATTCCTAGTCTTGTTTACTTGATTCCTCCTCTTCAGTCTGAAAATAAAAAAAAACAAATTTTACTGGTGTTCATTGGTGATGCATGAGTGAAAATTCTCAATCACTAACGTAATGTTGAAATTTAATAGGACGCAGTAACAGAATAACGGAAATATTCGAATATTGAAGTTAATGGACCATTGTTTTTTACATCAAGGTCAAATATTAACAGTGGTGCCAATCTAATCAGTTGATGCAACTCAAAAACCAGTTTCATAGAACACAATGGAAAAGAAATTGACAGATGTCCAAACTTTTATTTGATTAAAATTGAAGATGCATTAGAATATTAGAATATAAATTCAAGAATTTCACAACATGAAATACTTGGAATTGAATAAAAGTAAAGCTAACATTTAAATATATGTTAGAAATTTGACAAATCATTAGAAAGGTTTTGGCCATTTCCTTGAATCAAGTGCAACAGGTAGGAATATATTTCACTGAAATGGTTAATATCAGTTTTTTTATTAAAGCATGAAGGTGATTGTGAGATGAAGGCCATTTCTAAAAAGAGTCTTTTGTCATAGTTGTGTTCAATTGCTAGTATTTTTGTAGGATTGAAGTCCATACAATGATCAAAGACTACCCATCTAATAACTTATAATTATTATATGCGAGCGCTTTCGATAGCAAACTGTGCTATCATCATGGTTCTACTCAAACTGAACGTTTTATCTTCTTGTTTGTTCTTTTATACAGTTAGAACGCCTTAGTGCAGATATTTGTCCTCTCTTTTCACCCGGATGTCTCTTCAAATTTGCCCGTACTTTACATCAGGTAATATTCTTTGTGTTGGTGTTTCTCTAGGTCCATTGTTTCTGGCAATGTGTATTGTTTTGTGGAGTATATTAAATGTTAGGTCTTGTGTTTTGATTTGTATTTGTTCCTCGATGAATAAATTATGACTTTTGAATTTATGGATATTAATTTTCCCAGATGTTCATACGGTTTCCTTCATTGACTTGTTTTATGAGTTTGATGTTTTCTGGTGGGGAAAAGTTTTGTTTGTTTTGTATGACGTGTGTTGCGAGGTTTCTTGGTTTGGCCGATATAGAATTTGTTGCAGTTAATGGTTTCATAATTGATAATAAACTATGGTGTACCAATCATGTAAATTATGTGGTCCTTAAATTATCTAGATTTTTTTCCTTGTGTGAAGGTTGAAACATGTAAGAAATCCGGGTGTTATGAGAATATCTAGAAGCTAGAAAAAAGCCATACGCATTTTGGCAAACTTAGGATTTAGAGACCATTGCCATCAGTTCTTGATTTTGCTTGGTATCACCTCTGCCTACCTTATACATTTACACTGGTTTGCTAGAAATACATCGAAATAAGGATACATTACTCAAAAATTTCGACATTCATAACTATAATACGAGAGTAGATCTTGCCCTAATTCAGGCAGACTGTGACGTCATCACACCAGCCAGGTTGCCTCTCAGCTCGCCAGGCAGGACAGTCAGACGAGCCAGGCAATCAGAGTGCACCAAATTGTCACGTAGTGTCCTGTCACCCAGCTAGTTAGGCGGTGAACCAATCAGAGTGTACCAAATTGTCACGTAGCGTTCTCAAACTATCACGCAGCTTGCCAGCTGTGTCCACGCAGAACATCGTGGCGGGAGATTTGAATTTTCTGTGGACATAAATAATTCAGGCAGACTGACGGCCAGGCATATCCCTCAACAATACAGACCACCCAGTCATTTGACGCGCTTACGTTACAGCTGAGCTAACAACGTTGCGACTAAAAAGCATTTGGTTAACCTGCGATTCGGAAAAATTTGGAGCAGCAGCAGTTTTAGTGGCTACTCTGTAGGTATTATTTTATGTGCATGTGATTGTTTTGTTTCTAAGAGTGATAAGGAAGGACTACAAAAAATTGACCCCGATCAAGGTTGTTTTTGGGATTTTCCTATCCGTTATTGATCTATGATTTGTTTCTGAATAATATATGGGCGGGTTTGAAAAAGTATGACTCTGACCGAGGCCAGTGTCTGGAATTTCATTATCCTTCTTTTAGTGATGTTTCATGTTTTTCGGGCAAAATTAATAATTTTTTTCTTCAACAAACTGCAGTATTCATTGAATATTTAACATTTAGATCTAGCTCCTTGACTAATGTACGAAGTAGTTTATTTTCAACTAAATACCAAGAAATATCCTTGGTTTCAAGTTTTGGCTTTCTACTTCTTCATTTTTATATAAAAAATGATAGAATCTTCCAAAGAAAGGAAGAAAGCAAATAATTTCAAAAGATTTGCAGATCATGCAAAGAAGTCACTTTCAGACACAAACTGGAAGATAAAGTATTATCTTGAGTTACATGAAAGAAAAAATACTTTAGATGAAACTACTTTTATGTGAACATAGAATGGACTCATTTAACAATTTTTTTATTTCATAATTTGAAAGTTTATGTTTCAAATAGTACATCTGCAAAAAATCTGAATTTTCACTCTTTATCTTCCCCCTCAAATTCATTGTTGAATGTGGCGTTCACGGAAACGGGGCGTGGTCAAGCTTGACGTCACATCAGTCGACTCGGCGACAAGGGAGTGCTGGCGGATAAGCAAAATACGTGTGCTAAAGCTGTAGAAAGCAAGTTGTGTGTTGTTTACTGCAGTGTGTCAACTGCGTGAATATGAATAATGATAAAAAATGACGTTACAAGTATTGCAAGTTCCTAAATGCAAGAATTCTTCGGTAACTGCATCAGACAAAATTTTTATTTCACTGTTAGGAAAGTTATGGCAGCGCGCTCTGCGGAGGGCCGATTTGTATCTGCCAAGGGGACGCATTTTTGTTGCGAAGACCATTCTAATGTAAGTATGAATGATAATGATTAATAAAAATAATTATAGTTTACTCTGAGCACTACCTTGAATTTTAGATTGAAACAGACTTAGAAAATTACATGTATATCAAAACTATGGAAGTGGGAAAAATTATATTGAAACCAGGCGTAATTCCGCATATATTTGATTGCCAGATTGATAGACCGACGGCCCATACATCTAAAGCTCTACCGTTTGTTCAAAAAAAGGAAAAACAAATTTTGTTTAATACTTTGTAACGAAGATACCGCAAATCATGTTTGATGAAGCAGGTACACAGTAAAAGACCTTTGATGTTGGAATTCAAGTTAATGAACAGGTTTTTCGAAGATCAAAAGTTAAACAGACCGTAAATATTATATACCACCGAAACAGAAATCGTTCTAAAGAAATAGAAAATACAGAAAGTATTGGAAAAAATTACTACTAAGTTTCCCCGAGGACAGTGAGAGTTTGAGTACATCAGACATGACTTCTGTTGATACATCATCAGATTCTTCTTTGTCTGGAATATTAGTTGAAAACTGGAATTCGAAAAACAATATTGAGTGAACATCTATTTACGTCATAAAGAAAAATCCGAAATTATATTTTGGAATCCCAAGGTACTCTTTATTAATTATAGATTTTTGTCTCAAAAATGCCAGTCACCCAGAATTGATATATACATTACTTTGAAGAAAATTAAATTGAATTGACGATAGCAGCGATTCATAATCTCCAACTACAGGCCCGGTTGCCACCGCTCGAAGCTCGTTTGCCTGGTGTGACGTCACGATGTACCGCGGGCCATCTCATTTTCATTTTCAATTGCTCTTGCTCAGTTGTTAATTGAGATATAAACCGGAACATTTTGTGGGATACTCGAGAGATGAGTTACTTTCATAATATATAATTTTCAATAAAAAAATAAATTAGTGTGAATGAGCCCATTATACAAAAAACATGTTTTTCTATCCACTTTGTATTCCAAACATTCGTCATAGAATTGATTCAGATTCATTGAATTACAACACAATGTTTCGAATGAGTTTAATCTACTCATTTCATCAATGACAGTACATAATGACATTCATTCGCTCATTTGATTCATTCTCAGCCATAGGAATATAATTCAGGAAGAGATTGATTTTGGCTTTCTACCTGTAATTATTATTGTTGAAATTGGACCCATAGCTCACCAATCAACACAAAAACTACTCGAGAACTGAATACCCTTTCCCAGAAATGATTTTTCAAACTTATCCGTTTTTATGACTATAACTCGCTTATGGCGCAACTCTATTCTGATAAATTTTCCTAAATAGTTTTGGCAATAACTATTTATAACTTGAAAGTTTATTTTGAATATTGAAATCCCACCCAAGAAAAGATATGATTGAATATTATGAATCAGAAAGAGTTAATCGAAAATCTACTGAAACCTAATTAGAATATCCATGTTAGAAAAGTATTTAACAAGATAATCATTTTAAACGACCCAGAAGTTTTATTAAGTTGAATGGTTATTTAAAAACCGTAAAACATCATTATGAAAGACTACACATCTTAGCGGATCGATAGAAGCAACTTGAGTTGCCTACTCTATATGAAACGTTTTGACAATAACAAAATAATCAGGAATTACCTTTTGTAATTTAAAATTGAAATAGGTTTCTATACAATCACTCTCCAAATCCAAAAAATAGGAGAATATTTTATACAACACAGTCTGTACAACTCAATGAAGTATCAGCCAGAGTTAAAATCAGGATTTGTCCTGAATCGGGAAAGAGTCGTGAGAATCTGAGTTTCAATAGAATTCTTTCTGAAAATAATCCGATATTTAGGGAAAGCAGCCAGTCCATCGAAAACAAAACTGATACTGAAAACATTTTCACAGAACTCTTGAAATCAGGAACATTGTGAACTACGTTTTATGATCAAGGCTTCTGACAATACTTTGGTTTCTTCTACAAACTTGATCATCTACATTGAACGAAAAATGTATTTTCCTTAAATTACAGGATATCACGTTTTTTTTATAATCTTCATGCAGTTTTGTGCAAATTTGTGCAACAGTTATGAATTAACACTTGTGATCCACTGTTTGGAACCTTTGGTTCCAAACAGCTGAAGTCTATTATGTAAGCATATGTAAAAATCACTGTAAATATTCAAAAATTGTACACTGGCTGAAAGACATCGGTGGATTGCCCTTTGGTATTCACCAATAAATGACATTTATTATTATTTTATTTGACAATATTAGGAGTTGGTTCATTACCACACATCAATTTCTTATTTTTTCCATATTCTTCAATAATTTATGTTTTCGTTAACGTTTCATGCCTACAATCATATTTCAAAATAGTTTTTTATAGCATAAGTCCCCATCGCATTCACAATTTACGATTGTAAATTGTTCAAATTGCTTTTTGTTCATTTGATAAACCACTTTGATGAACTCCTTCAAATCTTCTTATGACGATCCTATACATTTTTTTTCCCTGAATCGGTCGTTCCGATACATACGCAAGGAGAAGTGTGTGCAGAGAATGAAAAACTGCGAAATAATCCCGTCTGGCTACGAACCAGAAAAATTACATGTGTGATTTTTCCTTGCGAAATAAGGAAATTCTATTCTAACTACATATCCTTTTACATTATGACATCAAATTAGGTGAGTCGACTTATTTATCTTGATTTTATTTGAGGTTTTATGCAAAGTTTAAGATCAAATAAAGCAAATCTCAGTGGCGAACCCGCGTCCCTATTTCATACAGCGCTTTATAAAAATTGTTCAGGAGCTTTTGTATTACATGATGGACCGAACAATGTGTATTTCGTAAAGAAACCATTCACCAATGGCAAAAGAAATTTTCCAATTCTTCACTCACCATCAGTTCTATTTAAAACGTATTTGAGGGATTTTTGAAAGAAAGATACCCAATAAATATCATATTCAGACCTTTTTTGGAGTATTGTACTCATGTATGGAGCTCTGCCCCCAAACATACCCTGAAGTTGCTGGATGGGCTTGTTTCATGATTTTTGGTTTATAGTTCACTTGATAGAAATTTTAAAATGAAAAAGAGTGCACTTTGTCTCATCTCTTTAAGTACCGTAGTTTTCCCGTAATTAATTATTAAAAATCGAATGTAGTAGGGTGATGACGTCACGGCCCTATTCCCGCTTCTTGTTCGATTGACCAATAGGAACAATAGAAATAATCAACATTGCCAAATCGTAAAATTTAGGAAGCCTATAATTATCAATTTAATTATGGAAATGTATATGAACCCGTTAACGTTTCAATTAATAAAAAATTCTCCACATGGAATAAAATGTACACGAAAAATCATGTATACAAGTAAGTTATATATCACAAAATATTTACCTGAACTATGATTTTATGCATTATTTAATAATGTACAGTTTTGAAAATCAAAAAATATAGCAAACTGGATTAAAGAATCATTTCAAATATTCAATTTATTCTACAATCCTCTATCTGTACAACTGCAATTTATTATAAAAAACGATTCCTACATACATACATACCTACCTCTTTCTAATATAGCTACTAAATTCAAGCGTTATAGGCTCGCTTGGGTAATCTGTTGAATCTCCCAAAACTTGAGAGGAAGGTTGAATGAGGTCAGATATAGACAGAATGGATTGTACTCGAACTGATCCAACAAAAGCTTCTGAAGTAATTAATCATTTAAAATTCAATCAATTTTGTTTCATACTTTCAGTAACAGGATTAACTCCAGATAATACTTTCTGTGGAAAATACTTGAAGTTGAAATAAAAAACTCTGTCATCAAATTCAATATTTTCGTTCCCCTTTCATTTATAGTCACTTTTTAAATGATTTCTATAAAGTCTTGGGAGAGTGGAAGGATTGTAGTTTTTTCTTTTCAATACTTTCACCCATTTTTTTCTCTCATCATTTTATTCTTTGGGAACCTAAACTCATTATATGAAATAACTCACTTATAAACCAATGCGCTTTCTGTTTTCTTGTGCCTTTTCGCAAAATTAAAATCAGCACAAGAATGCACCATATTAATATTCAAATATATCTCTAAAACACTTTCAAAACATACACAAACTAAACTCGATTAAAAACGAATTGTTCCTACGCCAGCTGTCAGCTAAGAATAAGTCGAAACTCAATGTTGCAAAAACAAGCAGAATGGATCCGACATGACATACCTACATTTTCAATGCCGAATAAACCAATAAATTGTGATATGAGTACTCCTATTTTCCTGAGAAAATGAAAGATCAATTAAAATTTTCTATAATTATTCATTCTTGTTTTTTAAGAATAAAGCCAAGAAACAAATAAATATACAATAATAAGATCGCTCGAATCCACGAATTAAGCATTAAAATGGACAATAATATTTGCCCTGATAAATGATATAGTACAAGTTATATCTAAATATAATTCTAAATAGAATTAAACGACCTGTATTTTCAAATGGTTTTCGAATGCTCATGAACCCAAATAAAATAAATCAATTATGCATTCATGTCACCCATCAAAAAATAAGAAATTCAACGTTACTGGTATATTAGCCATATTCTCATCCAGTCAGCCAGCGCCCTCTGTAGTGTATGCGACAATGTGCTCTTTGTTGGTTTCCACAAACTTCGTATTTTTGTTAAAATAATTTCAAAATGAATGTTGAGCCTAGTTTTGTTAAAGCTGACTCCCGACAAGTTACCAAGAATCGATTTTGAAATGATCGATGAATTTTACTTGAAAAATTTGCAATACTTTGGTACCGAAATGAAGAATGAAAAATTGAAACGGTAGGTGGTATATTTAGTAGGTCCCTTTTATTCATATGACATTCATTTCAGACTTTGTCTTGTATCGAAGGATGGAAAGTTTTGATTTAATTTTTATTTTATCTCGGCCAAGGAGCAGTATGGTGACTGAAAAGAGAAGCAAAAATATGTACAGTGAAATGTAGAATTACTCCAGAACATATCAATCCAAAAATAACATAAAAAATATTTTTCGGACTGTTAACTAATGACACGGAATATGCAGCAAAATAGATACCCGCCGAGACCTACCTTTTACAAAAAAACGTTCTGTAATTAAATAATTGTAACAGTTGTATTCACACCGAGTTGACAACAATAACAACAAAAATGGCGTCAGTCGAATTGGATCATCAGATCTGTGATTGGATATTAAAAACCAATACACTTAGCAACTCGGCTCTAGACACGATCAATTTTATTGATCAACAGACACGCGGTCAATTTAAATTCTTGCTTTTCGAATTATTCTTTTTTCTGCAAATATAAAGAGATTTTGGGACCGATTAGACTTAATAAATATAATATACCCCTAACTCGATCAGTCTATAAGCAAATCAGTAGGTATCATTTTCCATAGCATGAAACAAGCCCATTCCATCCAAAAAAGACCCATCCACCTGAATGGAGACGCGAAATTCATCTGCAACCTTGATAGCCTGGAACATCGAAAAAAGGTTGGTGATTTGTCTCTCTTCTATAGATACTTTCACGGAAGGTGTTCACGTGACTTGGCACATTTGATTCCACCAAGAGCAGTACATATCAGAAATACGCGACGGACTGTGGCTGCTCATCATTTTGAGGTCAACTCAGTACACCTCGAACTTCACTGTTTAAGAACTCTTTCATCTGGAGAACTGCGTTGATGTGGAATAAACTTCCTGAGAACGTTTTTCCAAATGGATACAATCTTCAGCAATTCAAATCCAATGTGAATCGCTACTTTCGCACAGGCACCTCTCTGAGAGCACCTTAAGGGTTTTCCTGTAGTGCTTGTGTTTTGTCCTTAAAAAAAAGTACCTTTGCGATGAATAATTTCGAAATTATGTTCTCTCAATGTCACTGACCACCTTGCCAATCAAACACTCAACAGTTCATGCTCAGTGTTTCTGACGCTGGTTAGTTTTCGTTTCAGAATTGTCTTCGGTTTCAATAGTTTTTTGAATAAAAATACTTTGAATGACAAAACGTGGTTTTTATGTTTGACAAGTATTCAATTCTGTTTATTTTTGCCAACTATTCAAAAAATCTCTAACAAATTAAAAGTATCGTAAATTCATTATTAGACGCTAAAAATTAAGTCAAATTTGGCCAATATTTTTTATAAAAGAGATGGAAACAAAGTCGATATCGAAAAAAATGGATAACAATTATTCAAATTTATTTAATTTTAAATGTAAAAATGATAATATAACACTGAATCAATTATGATATCAAACATATCAATTGGCACAAATTAAATTATCTTTCATATTGGCAAATCTGCCACCCACAGAAGGTGCAGCACAACATTGTTACAGGACATAATTGTTACAAAGCATATTATCAGCTTCAAACTTGGCTGGGTTCCGGAAATATTGCTCAAAACTATTTACTACAGCTGTGAAACTGGATGTGGAAGTTTGAAATTTGGCTGTCGAAAATATGGTTTGAAATACTCTAATGTGGTAAAAAAGCTTTTGAGGAAGTTAATGATTCTGATGAAATTGTGGATGAAGAGGCAATGTAGACTGGAAATAATATCGGAGACGAAGACGGTGTTGGTCTTGAAGATTTCGAAGATCTGCTAGAAAATGTTTGTAGAGTCTAACGACGATTAAAAAAATGTTTTGAATTGTAGTTTTTTTTCGTTTTGTGCATTTTCTGAGATCATTTACCATAGTAACGTATATATTTTTTACACTGTCAGAAAGTAGAGATTTCAAAGAACAAAAAGCCTATCGACTTTTTTAAAAAAAGCCGATATTCTGAAGCGTGAAATTTTTATAAAAAATTAAGGTGCTTTTTCGATATTAAATTAAAATAAGGTGAAAAATGCATATTTCAAGTGAAAAAAATTACAGTGTTTTTGGACAGTAATGGATAGTAATAATTCACTTTTGAAAATATTAACAACAATGATTATGCAAGATGTGTTTCATTACACGGTAGCTTTATCAGTTGGCCTGATACATGAAACTATTCTACAATGTCTTTGATATAACAGTAGGCAATAATGAAAATTGATTCTGATTATGTCAAAACAGGTAGATCTTGAAAAAACAATTACAATATAATATTAGTTGGGAAATAAAGGTTTTGGCTTTCTACTTCTCCATCTTCATACAAGAAAATGTGCTTTTCCTTACAATGTTATCCAGATTTGGTGTTGGGAAGCCAATGAGGCAAGTGTCTCACTGCAAAACATCGGATGTCCACCAGTGAGGATGACATTGTTACATGTAAGTGAAATTTTACATCTTTCATTTACTATATTGCGTAGGCGGGTTGGCTGTCCTTGTTCATCTTTCACTGCCTGAACCACTGTGCATGTTGTGTTTGGCGAGTGCATTGGCTTGGGATGTGGGGGTTGAGCAAACCGGTTAGGTTTGCCTGCTTCCACGTAGCTCCGCTGGGTACGGGAATGACGGAATCACTTGTGTATCCGTGCCAAGAGGATGAACCTTCGAGATACCGGGCGCCCTCTTGTCATAGCATCGCCTTGTCACGGTAATGCGGGGCTCTGCCGAGATTGATCTTCTTTCACTAGCTACTCGAGGGACTTTTATGGACAGAGGAAACTTAAAATTCTTTTTGACGCTGAGGAGATGGATGTCGAGCTCACGACTCCAACTGATCTCCCTGTAAATTTAGATCAGAAGCGAGAACTTCTCAACTCTCCATCTCCTGATCCAATAACTGAACCTAAAAAAAAAGGTTTGGTAGTGCAGCAAGGAAACGACTGAGTCGTCTTCTCAAGAGCGGGGTACCTTATGAAACCTCCGTGCATCAAACTTTTGAGCGGCGTACGCAGAATCTGTCCCAGGTGGAGGAACAAACCCCTCACGAGCAGGTTAGCAAACGTTTGCGCTCAAATGATGGCGAAAAAGAGGCGAAAAAGCCCTGCACGGTTGAATCTAAGGCATCGTCAGGTGTAGCTGACGTGCAAAAACCCTCATATGGGAAGGTTGTCGCGGGTATCAAGGTGGGAATCTTGCACCTTGACTTTTCGACTACCTCATCAACGATGAAACAGCAGAACATATACTTTAGCCTGCCCCGCTGGGGACCGAATCAGGTTTTTAGAGTTCGGCAGAGCCGTACTCTCACCATCTGACATGAAAGACCACTCACCATACAAACTAATCGGCTTCGTTAAGAAGCTGGGTTTATTTGGTCCGAGTGTGAATAGGTGTGAGCCACAATAAACCCTTGTGGGTTGCGGTGGAGGGTCGAATAGACCCACTCACTTTTGACCTAACCTAACCTAACTATATTGTGTAGCAATCTTGTGAATGATATCTGCTTCAACCCCATAACGAATGTTTGGAATACGAACTGAATAGAGAAAAGTGTCTTCTGTATAATTCAGTGTTCACATAAAAGTATTTGTTTTGAAATTATTTTTCTTTCGTATAATTTAATGTTTGTTTGAAAGTAGTTGTTTCGAGAAGGCTTTTCTTCCAGTTTGTGTCTGAAAGTTACTTCTTTGCATGATCTACACATCTTTGTAAACAGTTACCTTTTTAAAATTGATTGCTTCCTTCCTTTCTTTAGAAGATTCCCACTTTTTTTAAGTAAAGATGGAGAAGTAGAAACTCCAAACCTTTCTCCCCCAAAAATGAATTTCTTATATACTCCTTTCAATTTGAATCAGATTCCTATGGCTGGGATTTAATCAAATAAGTGAATGAATGTCATATGTACTGTCATCAATGCCATGAGTAGATTAAACTCATAATAATAATAATAATAATAATTTATTAGTTCATTAGATTATGTCTTAGCATAATATAGAACAAGTCAGCATAGTACAGTATCAGTATAAGATAAATTAATATTAAAAATATTTTACCCAAATTGTAGTCAATATAATTAATATAGTTATTGATGTAACTAAGTGTATGACAGTATGTAAAAGGACTCAATATAATAATATTGGTAGTTAATTATTTGTAATTGGTTCTTATTACTATTTCATACATAATACAAAACAAGTCAGGTGTCAGGAACAATTTCCACACAAGTTTTCGATTATACAAACAAGAGACTTAACTTATAAACATATTTCAGATCATACATAAAAACATCTAAAAGCAATAAAAACAAGTGGTTTCATAAAATATAAAATATGAAAATACGCATGCATACATAAAATATAAAATCTGTGTCTCCCAAATACTCACTCATAGAGTAGTAAGCTTTTATTAATAATGTATTTTTGACTACTATTTTAAATTTATTGAAAGGAAGATCTTTGTAGCAGTTTGGTAGATGATTAAACAAAGTTATTGCCATGTATTTTGGGCAACGTTCTGTTTTTTGAAGACGGTGATTCGGCACTTCCAGGATTGCTGCATTTCTTGTGTGATATCTACTGTTTCCCAGCGCTTTGAATGAGGCCAACTCTGTTTTGGCATATATCAGTATATGCATGACATACAAAGAATGGAAAGTCAGGATTTTCAGCTGTACAAATATATTCTTACAGATTACTCTCCTGGCCACTCCAACAATATTTCTAACGGCTCTTTTCTGGAGTTTGAGTACCCTATCGGCCTCCTGTGATACTTCCCATACTATGATTCCATATGTCATTACTGACTGAAAGTGTGCAAAATATATTATCATCAGTACTGATTTTTCGACGGTCTTCCTGATTTGGTACAGGAGATAACACTTTGGAGCTAGTTTTTTGCACACATCATTTATATGGGTAGTCCATGTATAGCGTTCATTCACATACAGCCCAAGGAACTTCGTAGAAGGTGCTTGAGTGGTAGATCTGCCGTTAGATTTTAGCAACAAGCTGTGGTCGAGTTTATTATTTGAGTGACTAAATCTTCTAAAATTCCTCAGATATTTTGATTTCTTCATTGGCCTTCAGGACTATTTGCTCTACATTGCTCCCTGTAGCTATGAGGGAGGTGTCGTCTGCATACATTGTACAACTTTCATTAGAAATGTCATTCACGTATATCAGATATAACAGAGGACCTAAAACAGAACCCTGGGGAACCCTTACATCATTTGTTGTTTTCAGCGAAGTGTGATTGTTTGCTTGAACATACTGCATCCTGTTTGTCAGATAACTATTTAGCAAATTATGTACCACTCCTCTGAAACCGTACAGTTCTAGTTTTGTTAAAAAAATTTCATGGTTGACAAGATCGAATGCCTTGCTTAGATCCAAAAAGGTGCAAACTACTTTGTTACCTGTGTCTAACTCCTCCGAAAGTCTATTTACAAGCGTCACCATTGCATTTGAGGTTGATTTGCCTTTTTGGAACCCATACTGATTCGTGTTCATTAAATCGAACCTATCCATGAATTCTGACAAATTAGTAATTATATGAACGAATTGAGTGCTTTTTCTTATGATGTTATGCAGATTTGGTGCTGAAGAGCCAATAAGGCAAGTGTCTTACGCGAAACATCGGATGTCCACCAGTGAAGATGACAGTATTCCATGTAAGTGAAATTTTACCTCTCATTAACTATATTGAGTAGTTTGAAATACAAATTGAATGGAGAAAAGTGTTTTTAGTATAATTCAGTGTTCATATAAAAGTATTCGTTTTGAAAGTATTTTTCTTTCGTGTAATTTAATATTTATATGAAATTAGCTGTTTTTTACCAGTTTGTATCTGAAAGTTATTAATTTTCATGATCATACATCTTTGTATTCAATTCAATTTTTATTTCCTTAAAATTAGAGTATCGAATCTTAACGTATTACTCTTTAGAATAAATTTTGAGATCGACCGCATTAGCCTAGGCAAAATTGCTTGCCTGCCATGTGCTGATCAGAGAAATTTAGAATTAAGTGTACATTGTTTGACATGGTGAGTAAGCAAAATAAACTATATTTCTTATATTGAATATTTTACTTTCGGATGGGATCAAGAAATATTTTGACTTTTGAACATATAATAAAAGTTCATTATACTGCCTTTGTAAACATCTAATATTAAAGTGGATAATTCCTATACCGTACTTGTTTTCATCCGCTCTACCCTGTATATGGACGTTATCACATATTTTTGTGTCTATTTCAGCATTATCGTATAATACATCCAAAAAATCTATCATAGTACAAACATTTTTATGCTCCCAATAAATGAATGAAAAGAAAATTTTATATTTAATCGAACATACAACAAGTAATAACAAAGGAAAAAAATTGAATAAATACCTGAGCATATAATTTCTTCTAAGAGATATTCATTTATATTCATTTATTAGCAAAGTACTGCGCTACCTGTAATATAATCATTGAACTTCTTCTCGTTGTGAGAATTTTGTAAAGTCATCTTTATTTTTGATAATACCTATGCACGTTATTGTCTTTATTGATGTAGATTTTACCATTGTGGGTCCATACATTTTTGAGTCCGAATTTTTCAATTGCTATATTTCATAGTTTCACCCTTGATCCAGTTAGGTCTTCCCTTATGACTATCCCTGTTCCTTTGAGAAACTTTTTCTTTCCATAGATCTCCAAGTCGTTGAGTTTCAGAAAGATTCCTCTTGTTTTGCTTTCTTCTTTCTTACCAATCCTGTAGCATATAGAGATGTCCTTATTCTATAGGTTTAGTAACATTTTTGTATTGAAGAGTTTTTTCAATTCATCTCTTGTGTTTTCATTTGGTTTTTCTTCGAGGCTGAATATTCTTAGGTTATACGATCTCGTAGCTTGGTCCATCCGATCAAGTCTATATTCCATTTTATTCTTTTCTTCTTTAGCCATTTTCATTTCCTTTTCCAGGAGTTTAATTTTATTCTCAAACTTTTCGTTCAGTTTAGAGTAATTTTGGCTGAGCGCTGCCACTGTGGATTCGACCTTCAGTAATTTCTCGTCTATGGTTTTTGTTATAGCCTCAAAGACTTTCTTTACTATTTGAGAGATAAGACTAGCACTTTTTATGCCGTTGGTTACTGCTTGATTCACTGCTGATTCTATTTCTTCACGGATTTCCCTTGTTAGAACCATATTCCGGTTTCTAATTTCACAGAATTCAAAAGCAGTATAACACGTTACTAATTTTCACTTTTAAAAATTTTTATTTGCCGTAATAACTTATTTATTCACATATATTTGGGAGCTACAAATTTAGTCGACTACTCACTAGCCATGAACTTTTATGAATTATAGAATTACGTTTTTGAAATTGAGATATTTTAAAGGAATTACAAAAAATATTCAACTCACCTCTCTACATAGAAGCTGACTGCTCAACCTTTGGCTCATAATTCGATATTGTAATTTAACTTTCTCTTGAAATTTTGATGGGATTACAGATATCGTGGTGAGAGTATTACCCACAAACAGCACAAAAAACATGAAGCTCAAAATTGGAACCTGGAAATTAATAAAAATACCCTGAAATATCTATTCCAAATTTTTGACTATTTATGGTTGAGAGAATCATGTATGAATAGTTGCGACGATAGCTTATTTTTAAAACTCAAATCTGTCAACTTTTGAATTTTTCTGCATAAAGTAGATTGCAAATTGTCAGGTGGATATGGAGATTTTTCAGTCCTAGTACAAAGGCAAATAAGGTATTTACACAATCCATGACCAGTTAATAAGACAATCCTCACGCCATCTTCAAAATATCCTCATAGAATAAAATAGAATTTTATTAATCACTAAAATTTTTTGTTATATACAACAAGTAGTGTTAATACATACAAATAGAGCTTATACTCCTAAGTATCCAAACGCACAAAATTGAAAATCGATCTTTACATCAATACAATATCAATACATATAAGGAAGGTGATGATCCAGAAATCAATAAAATGTTGAGTGCTTATCAAAAGAAAATTCATACTACTAAATATCCTCACCATCACAATAATGCAAAAAAACTCAAAAAGGATATCTTCGAAGGGATTTTAAGGAATACAGCAATAACCCTTAACCAATAAAATACCTTAAATACATTATGCATTCAATATAGATCAATATGGCCCCTCACAGCATGTAATTCAAATTAATATTTTCGAAGATATTACAGATTTAAAATGCAGGGACATAGCGGATGCGGCGGTATCGGCCGGGAGGCCGACAGCAGGTGCCTATAAATAGTGCGTCGAAGGCCGCCCTTTGCCCTATAGCACGTTATGATTAGCAGCGATCGCACGCGTTTATATGTATCTTCAGTATCAGCATTGCACCTGTGCGGAGCCGGACGGCTCGCTAGTTATTCTATATTTTCCTTTTCATTTTATATTTGTAATAATAGATTTAAGTAGATTATTCTACATTATATTAAATCGTATACTGGCTGATGAATAAATAGATGGTGTAATGTTAGCGCAAAATGAAAATATTTACTTACATGCCAAGTTGTTTCGTGATCATAGCTCAAAGAGTATAGAGTGTATGCATTATAAAACTGGAAAATGTAACCAGCAAATAGGAATGGCAACAAAAAACTGAGACCCCTCCACATCCAAGAATGGAAACCCTCAATTGTGATATCCATATTGTGCCTTTCACCAAGAGCCTTTAACCTATATAACACTCCTCGTTGATATCGGAATTGAAGATATTGTACGAGACCTGAAAATTTCAGAAAGTTACATTTAGAAACCAAAACAACAAACAAACAAAACAAAAGCAACCAAAATAGAAAACACTGTTTACCAGCTGAAAAATATTAGGCAAAAAATTGGAGTAATACGAAACTAAAATCATGATGAAAAGAGAATTGAAAATTTCTATGTTTTTACCACTTTTATTTGTAACTAACGTTACTGCAGTTTCGTCCTATATGGACATTCTCAAACCACGTAGCAACGGCTACATCCATCAATTTATTGAAACTAAAATCACTTATTGGTGAAAAATCTTAGATTCGGAGCAATAATCAATGGTAAAATATCGCATTTTGACATTATACAGGGTGATTCAAAAGTACTTTGACAAACTTCAGGAGGTGATTCCTCACAATATTCTAATATGAATTGTCCAAATAAATAAATGTCCGGAAACGATTCGTTTCCAAGATACAGGATGTTGAAGTTTTATTTTTATTTTCGTTTTTTTTAAATAACTTTTGAAATACTGAACTTAATTAAACGAAATTTGGTAATAGGAGGTTTTTGAGGTGTCGAATTCGAACCTGATGTTCTTATTGCTCTTACTCGTAGGGGGCACCACCTACACATCTTTTTCTTTTTTAAAAATTCATAACTTTTTTGGGCGTACTTCTAGCACATTTTTCAGTTAAAAAATCGATTCCTCTATCATATCTACGTAAATAAGCTACCCTTGTTACTAGTCGCTGTAAGCAACCGTTTTCTAAATATTTGGACTTGAAAACTTCAAGTCGATTATTTGATAATCGATGCATGTTGAAGTTATTACGAATATTTTGCTTTTTTCACAAGAATGCTTTGGAAATGAATTTGACGTTTTACTCGTTTGAAGAGGTCATACCTGTTGGGTACGTTCCTTTATGACATCCTTAAGCGAAATACTTATTTTTGCAAGAAATGTCAACATTTTATTTGAGGAAATTTTGAATATGTAGAATAAACTAAAATAAACGAAACTAAATTGTATTCAAATAAATTGTTGGAAGTGTCCACCTTCAGCTAAGATACAGGCAGTCAGTCGTCTAGTCATTGAATCTCGTACCCGCTCAAAAATTATTGGTGTGTTTCTTATTGTTTCACAGGCGTCTACCATTCGGTTTCTTAGATCTTCCTCGTTCACTACTGGAGTCTTATAAACTAGTGACTTCAAATGTCCCCAAAAATAAAAATCTATCGGGTTTAGATCTGGGGACCTTGGTGCACACGCCTGGTTGGGTTCTTCTACACCCCTACCGATCCATCGATTTGGATAGACTGTGTTAAGGAATTCCCTGGCTACAACGCTAAAATGGGCCGGAGCCCCATCATGCATAATCCACATGCGGATACGAATTGTAATGGTATATTCTGAAGTAGTCCCGGCAATTCATTTTCTAAATAGTGTCTGTAAGTTGCGCCATTCAATCAGAGCGGAAGAAAGAAAGGACCTATCAAGTAATTATCAATTATTGCCGCCCATACATTTACAGAAAACTGATACTGATAATGCCTTTCACTAACTGCGTGCGGATTTTCGAGAGCCCAAACATGGTTGTTATGAAAGTTTGTGATAGCATTTCGGGAGAAGTTTGCCTCGTCCGTGAAGAGTCCATATCTTAAATATTGAGGATTTCCAGCCAATTTTCTCAAAAACCATTGACACATAGTAATGCGTTGGGGAAAGTCTCGTGGCAAAAGAGCTTGTACCCTTTGAATATGGTATGGATAAAACTGTTGATCGTGGATAATTCTCCAAAGTGTGGACTGAGTAGAATTGATAGCTTCAGCAATTACTCTTGTGCTTGTTTCTGGATTCTCCTCGAGAGCATTCAAAACAGCTTCTTCCAATTCTGGGGTTCGGACTGCTCGTGGTCTTCCAATAATATCAGCTGCCCTCTTAAAGCTACCTGTTTCTGCCAAACGACGGTGGAGACTAGCAAATGTTGGAGCTGAAAGCAGTACTCGATTAGAAAATCGCTCTTGGTAAATACGTCTTGCTTCGCGCGCATTGCCATCCGCAAGGCCATAAACGAAATGCATATCGGCTAAATGAGCATTATTGTTTAAATAATCCATTTTTTCAAAATAAGTGTTTTCTACTTCTACATACAGAAACTTCAACAAAACGTCTAACTCTCACAAAATATGTAATTACCAAAACTACTCACAAACGTCAAATTTATTTCCAAAGCATTCTTATGAAAAATGCAAAATATTCGTAATGACTTCAACATGCATCGATTATCAAATAATCAACTTGAAGATTTCAAGTCCAAATATTTAGAAAACGGTTGCTTACAGCGACTAGTAACAAGGGTAGCTTATTTACGTAAATATGATAGAGGAATCGATTTTTTTACTGAAAAATGTGCTAGAATTACGCCCAAAAAAGTTATGAATATTTAAAAAAGATAAAGACGTGTAGGTGGCGCCCCCTACGAGTAAGAGCAATAAGAACATCAGGTTCGAATTTAACACCTCACCTCCTATTACCAAGTTCATTATTTCAAAAGTTATTTGAAAAGAAACGAAAATAAAAATAAAACTTCCAACATCCTGTATCTTGGAAACGAAGCGTTTCCGGACATTTATTCATTTGGACAATTCATATTAGAATATTGTGAGGAATCACCTCCTGAAGTTTGTCAAAGTACTTTTGAATCACCCTGTATTTTCATTCATTTCAGGTATTGCAGTTCATGTTGAATAAAAATGACAAAAAAAGATGTTCAAGAATTATCTTTTATATGATTTGGATCTCCTAAAAATTTCTCAACTTGCTTTCTCTATCATAATATAGTCACAACTTGCACCATTATTGAAAAAGTACAATAGTAACACGAACACAAATAATTCAATAATATCCATTTGTTATTACCATTGTTGGGAATCATAAAATATTATTTGAATGATATGTAAATATTGGCATCCCAATGATCCAATTCTGCTTCAGAAAAAAGGAATACAGGATGTTTGCTAGAACTAATCACATGGGAAAGAAAGGTTTTGGCTTTCTACTTCTCCATTTTGATACAAAATATGTGGGAATCTTCCAAAAATTAACCTCTCCTAAACATATACCCCTTTCAATTTGAATTAATTACATTGACATAAAAGATATAGTTGATTTAATGAGACACTTTTTTCACACCAGAACTATAGAACTCTCAACGAGCGTTTCGCTACATCAAAGAATCCTCAGGATGTCTTGAATGGGTCTTAGGAATTTCACCCATCAGAATCTAACCCAAACGAGTTTCCATGGCAACTAACTCACATTGCAAGGAATGTCGAACAGCAGTTCCAGTTATCAAGTTTTCGATATCTGAGAGTAAATTTGGTTCAGTCACTTCTTTAGTAGTTAAGTCTATTCATTTTATCGACATTTTCATTTTTGAAGGTTTTATTGTATTTGATAGTTTGTCTCTTTTTTTTTGTCTAGCCAAATATTGTTACAAACTTTATTTGTTTATTCGAAAGGTTCCCTAAATTTTTTAAATCATTGTGTGATTTTGATTTGTCATTGAAATCATGAATGTCATAAGAATTTTTTCCATTTGTAGAATTAAAAAGGATATTCAAATTTTCATTATTAATTTCTATATTTGAAGGTACCACATTGTTTTTTCTGCATTGAAAGAGAAAAATTTTTCTGTTGCGATGCAATGCAACAGGTCTACAATAAAACAAACTCAAAAATTACAGAATCATTATTGAATTTGAAGGAATGATCATTTGAAAAGATTACAAACAACTTGTGTGATCGAATATAATTTTCTCATGAGACATAATTCGAATTAATTCCTTCGTTTCAGTTTTTCATTCAGTACGTTGTGATTTGTTCCGAAGAGATGCAGCTGTTTATAGGCAAGTACTGGTTTATAAAGTATACATAAGTGAATACAGTTTTTGAACTCTTTTTCAATACAAAAAGTATGTAGCGGTTGTTTGAGTTAAAGTGATATATCCTGCATATTAGTGCTGACTTGGATAATATTCGGAATAAACTTGTTTGAGATTTTAAACAACAATAATTTTTTTCCAAAAAGAAATGTCTTTGGGTTTTCCAAAATCTTTTATGATTCTAAACCACAGCTTAATAGCCTCAAAAATGAAATGACCTGAAATGAAATATATTTTGCAATGGCATATCCGCATATTTCCTTAAATATAAGGTCATGGGGATGTGGCAGAGATCTTAATAGAATATTTGTTGACCGAAAGCGCATTATAAGACTGATTTTTGACATGGATTATCGTGATAGCCGCAAACTCATTCTAGTAAGGGAAAATATATTATCAGTTCCATGCATATATACAGGGTGTTTCAGAATTCGACGGACAAACTTATACCACGTCATTCCTCTTGCAAAATGATGAAAAATGAGGTAGGACATGTGTGTCCGGAAATGAGCCGATTCAGAAATACAGGGCGTTGAAGTTGCAAAATAAAAAGACCCTTTTCGTCGTAGCTCTCGGACTAAAAGGAATAAATTAATGAAACTCAGCAAATCGATTACGAGCTAGAATGTGCTTCCTCCAGTGATATGTTTGCTTCAGTATCAGTAGCCAGTGGCGTTCCAGCGGGGTAATAGCTTATATTTCCCCCCTTATTTTTTACGCCACTGACTTTATATCCACAACCGTCTTTTTTTGAATTCCTTGATCAATTTTACGTAAAAACCAAATAAACATTCACTATGAAAAAACCAGTAGTTTTCGAGAAAAATTGAGTTGAACTGATAGGTGCATTCTCATATGGGAATATTAATAATCGAGTAAAATAATCAAAATTCCAAAACCGAAATTATTTGAACTCTTTCATCATTCTACCATTCATTGTGTGCTTGAAAAATTATTCACTTCGGCAACATATTGCGGATTTTCTACCATTTTACCAACTTTTTTTGCAGATATGTTGTGAGCCCGCAGACCTACTGAATGGCTTTACCTCGAGATTTATTTTTTAATAAAATGTTCCATCCAAACGATTTTCAAAGACAATTACGAATAGTTGGCAAAACTGAACTCAGAATGTTTTATCGAATTATCTTCTCTCACTGGGTAAAAATCCAAGTTTTATCGATTAACCAAAATACCATTACTTGTTTCAACCTTAGCCATCTACAATGTTTCCTGGGCATATCTATTATAGTTTTGTTAGATAACTGTACCGATATTCTCGAGTTCTTCAGCCACTGGTTGAATAGTTTCAGAATACATTCACGTGACTTATAACAATCTTTGATCCACCTAAGCAATGAGGATTACTTTATTCATTGACAACAATAAATTTGTTAGGGGGCTGTGGAAATGAAATGAGATTCGTATGACACTTCCAAGTTAACGTAGCTGTCAGAAAGTGTTTGATTGTGTATTTCGTATAATAAAAATGAATTTTACATTCGAAGAGTTAGCGGACATGCACCTTATTTATGGAAAATCGGGACGAAATGGAAGGTTGGCACAAAGAATGTATCGTGAAAATTTTCCTGGAAGAAATAGAATTCCTAATTGAAAAATGTTCGAAAACGTGGACAGAAGACTCAGGGAAACAGGAAGTTTTTTAATTACCAGAAGGAATGCAGGTATACAGAGAACTGTAAGAAATTATATCACAGAAGAGGAGATATTGAACTATGCTGCTGAACATCCGTCTGAAAGTAGTAGATCTATAGCTAGAGTGCTGCATGTGTCTTCATCATCTGTTTGGAGGACTTTGCATGAACAGCAGTTATACCCAGTTCAGGCACTGAAACCAGAGGACTATCCAGATCGAATTGAATTTTCTCGATGGTTTTTAAGTATGTGGAGAAATAATCCGGAATTTATCAAGCAAGTGTTATACACTGATGAGGCAAAATTCACAAGGGAAGGTATTTTCAATTCTCGCAATAGCCATATTTGGGCCGAGGAAAATCCTTTTGCTATTCATCCTCATGGCCATCAAACAAAATTTTCATTGAATGTTTGGGCAGGAATAGTAGAAAACCGTTTAGTTGGTCCTCATCTTTTACCAGATAATTTGAATGGGGACAATTATAGCACTTTCTTGGGAGAAGTATTGCCTGAATTGTTAGAAGATGTTCCTCTGAATATCCGGAATGGAATGTGGTTTCAGCACGACGGTGCTTCTGTTCATTTTTCGTTAGCTGCTAGAGAGTACCTAAATCGGAAATTCGGTGACAATTGGATTGGTCGAGGTGGACCCCACAAATGGCCTGCCAGATCACCAGATTTGAATCCTGTTGACTATTTTCTTTGGGGTCATATGAAGTCACTGGTTTATGAAACAGAACCAAAAAGCCAAGAAGAATTAGTCGCCCGCATTCAAGCTGCATCGATAACGATTGCCGAAAATTTAGAATCATTTGAAAAAGTGCGATTTTCTATGTTGCGCCGTTGCAGATCGTGTATAGAAGAAGAAGAAGAAAGAAATTTATTCATTCATGGACCAACTACATGGTATCGAACATGTCAACTTATACTTATAAATATGTAAACAAACAAACATGTAAATATACATTCAATACATATAAACACAGGACCATAAAATACAGATATATATACATATATGTATAAATAAAAATGTAAAAACGTATAGATGTACAAGTGTAAAAATGTAAGATTAAAACATAAAAGAATAAGATTATTTACACACAGATATCCACAAAAACTCAATCAGCAAAATACTCTTGTAATGTATAATAAGATTTAGCCAATAAGAAATCTTTCAGTGATTTTTTTAATTCGATAGTATTACAGGCCTTCATTAGATTAGGGAGTTTATTATATATTTTTACCCCAGCATAAGTTGGCGATTTTTCAAATGCGGATGTTCTGTGAGTCATTGTTAATAAATTTGAAGCATTTCTAGTGCAATATTGATGGTGGTAATTGTTTTTTATTAGCTCATTTTCATGCTTTTTAATGTGTAAGCAACTTTTATAAATATAAATGCAGCAAACTGTCATAATCTTTTTACTCTTAAAAATTTCCCTGCAAGAATCACGTGGCTTCATGTTGAACATCATTCTAACAATTCTTTTTTGTGTAACAAATATCCTATTTATTTCTGTAGCATTTCCCCATAACGTGATGTGAAAAGATAGTGCAGAATATACTAATGCATAATAAACTTGGATAAGTATATTCTCATGAAGTTCATACCTCAATTGCAGAATTGCGAAGTATGACTTGGATAGTTTTTTAGATAAACCTTCAATATGCTCAGACCATGAGAGTGATTTATCAATCATTACACCCAGAAACTTAGTGGAGTTATGTGTCTGTAGGACTTTACTATCGATCAAATTGTTCTTATTGAAATATATAATTTTCGTTTTCTGTGCATTTAGCATCAGTTTATTGGAATGACAATATTTTGTCATTTCACTAATACAGAGTTCGACCGATAAAATCATATCCTCCATAGATGACTCAGCTACAGCAAATGTTGTGTCATCAGCAAAATTGATTAGATAAAAGCGCCTATCGACATTAATTTGGAGGTCATTGAGAAATAGTAAGAAAAGCAATGGTCCCAGAATTGAACCTTGCGCTACTCCAACATCAACTGAATATCTTTCTGACTCAACACTATCTATTTCTACAAAGAATTTTCTATTTGATAGGAATGAAATGATCCAGTCAAGAATATTTCCCCTAATGCCAATATTATACAGTTTGGAAGCCATAAACACTTTATCAATACAGTCGAAAGCTTTAGACAAGTCAAAGAAAATTCCTGCCACGTGCTTCCTATCGTCCATATTCCTAGATATGAAATCAACAAAAAGGGTAGTAGCAGATTCAGTTGACCTGCCCATGCGAAATCCATGTTGAGAATCAGATAAAATTTTATGACTTATTAAAAAATTCATTAGTCTATTGTACATTAGTCTTTCTAAAATTTTGAAAAAATACTGAGAAGACTAATTGGTCTATAATTATCAATTTCTGATCTATTACCACTTTTATGTATGGCGATCACTTTACTCAATTTCAGCACATCTGGAAATTCACCTGTTTCAATAGACATATTGATCAGGTCAGTTAGGGGTTGCACCACACTAATGGAAACTAGTTTCAAAACATTGGGAAATACATTATCAGGTCCTGATGCCGTTTTAGTGTTGACGGAAAAAATTTCGAACAATTACCCTATTGATTATTCATCAGATGTTCTCATTATTATTCAAAAGCACATTTGAATTTTCAATGTAAATTTCAAAAAGAAATTCGTGTTTATGACTCACTGTTCTAGAATTTCAACAGTATTGTTTCTTATCACATTATCTAAAATATGTGTAGAGAAGGTATATTTTGAACATGATATTTCTACTCAAAGATGAATTATGAGTACCGACATCCAACTAAGAGTTATGTAATTAGCTGTAAATAGACAACTTCCATTTCTTCATTTATTTAAAAAACTTCATTTACTGACTAGAGTTAGCGAAGATCTTATCAGATGGTTATTCAAATAAATTGACTTCTTCCAAATACATTTCTTTTTTTCAGGCGTATAATTAGAGTCTACTGGTAAAATTTTGTTTTTCGGCTTCATCTGTGAAAATTTGAAAACACTGTATACTTTGAGAATGTTTTTCATTTTCTTATTAATGAATATTCTTCAAGATATTTACGATTCTACAAAGAGAAGTGTGATTTCACGAATGGGAAAGACAGGATAATTGTGAACAAAAAATAATTTTCCCAAAATCCAGAATAATGGTGTTATTTTAGGATTATTGGAGCCTAACTTTTTTTCAGATCACAAAGTCACTCGAAGATCTGAGAACAATGAAAACATTTCAACAATGAAATCTATTGACAAGCACGAAAATAAGCCTCAAGAGTTATGATTTGTCATTACAATATGCTAAACATAACAAAAATTGGTACGATGATAGAAAACCCACAATAATTACCATCACTTGCAAGCGCTAAATTAATGGTAAAATCATAAAAGAGTTCAAATAATTTTGGTTTTGAAATTTCGATTATTTTAATCGATTATTCCCATATAAGAATGCACGTATCAGTTCAACTCAATTTTTCTCGAAAACTACTGGTTTTTTCATCGTGAATGTTTATTTGGTTTTTACGTAAAATTGATCAAGGAATTAAAAAAAAGACGGTTGTGGATATAAAGTCAGTGGCGTAAAAAATAAGGGGGGAAATATAAGCTATTACCCCGCTGGAACGCCACTGGCTACTGATACTGAAGCAAACATACCACTGAAGCTCGTAATCGATTTGCTGAGTTTCATTAATTTATTCCTTTTAGTCCGGGAGCTACGACGAAAAGGGTCTTTTTATTTTGCAACTTCAACGCCCTGTATTTCTGAAACGGCTCATTTCCGGACACACATGTCCTACCTCATTTTTCATCATTTTGCAAGAGGAATGACGTGGTATAAGTTTGTCCGTCGAATTCTGAAACACCCTGTATATATATACAGGGTCCTGCAACAGTAGCGCGGTGTTCCATATCTCTATATAGGAAGCAGATAGGAATCTAATTTTCTATAATATTACCTTATTGCTCGAGCTCGACAAAATAAAAATATTGGCGGTCACACAGGGTGTTCGATTTTTTCTGGGCGGATCCCAACTGTGTCTTTTTAAATGGCAACCTATATTTTTTATCGCTTTTTCGGTTTCTTCATAGAAAATAAAATAAACTTTATGTATATCTGCACTTCGAAAATATTGATGGTTTTCGAGATATCTAGCATGACAGGTTTTTTTTTCCAATATTCGTCACTCAGAATATTTGAAATTATAAAGTGGTGCCAAGTCCAGTTGAAATTTTTTTTTGGTCGAATATTCTACATTGGTAACTCTCTCAAACGATATATCTGAAATCGACCTGTGATATACAGGGTATGAAAAACCGCTTGCCAAATATTGTAAATGAAAATTTGCAAAATCTTCCTTATATTAAATGGAACACCCTGTATATTATTGATCCATAAGAAGCGCCAACGAAACCTCTACAAATTTCATTAAGTATTCCCTATGGCTAAGTTCAATAGTTTTTCTTAAATGAGCATTTCTTTCGAAAAATGGTCATTTTTTCAAAGCGAAATCCATTTGACGACTGATAAAAATATACGAAAGATATCTTGTTTCAATTTTGTACATTAGAAGGTGTCCAAACAAATATTTTTTAACGAAATAAATGTATGTACCTATCACTTTTTGCTAAATGGAAAATTATTTTTTCATTGGATGCAGAATTTCACTCATAAATCGTGCAATATCAAACCAAACAAGTTAAAAGAAAGAAACATTATAAATAACTATTTTTTTCATGTTATTATATTCATTCAGAGCTTGAGTTCTAGATATTCAAATTTGTCAACTGGCAAATTACAAAACTACAAAAGGGAGAGTTTAATTAAGGTTGATAATGAAACTTTTATAAAATATGTTCAACATGTCTTCCATTTTCTTGAATGCAGAGCTGAAGTCTATGTTTGAAAGACTGTTCTACCCTGCGCAAGACAGCTGGTGTAATGCTGCGAAAAGCATTCGTTATTCTAAGTCGCATATTTTCGGGAGAAGTTGGTGGCTCAACGTAAACCATATTTTTTATGTATCCCCATAAGAAAAAATCTAGTTTCGTCAAATCTGGTGATCTAGCGGGCCACCGTACAGGCCCATTCCGTCCTATCCATTTATTGGGAAATACTTCATTTAGATGATCTCTCACTTCTGCCGAATAGTGAGCAGGTGCACCATCATGTTGTAACCACATTCTATTGCGTAGGTTAAGAGGAATATCATCTAACAAACCTGGTAAATCATTTCGTAAGAAATTGAGATACATTGCACCATTCATATGTCCCTCAAAAAAGTATGGACCAATTACATATTCTCCAATGATGCCTCCCCAGACATTTATCGACCACCTATGTTGATAATCCACCTGTCTCAATAAGTGAGGATTTTCTGTCGCATAATAATGGTAATTATGTCGATTTACAAATCCATTTTTATGGAATGTCGATTCATCCGACCATAAAATATTATTGAAAAAATATTCGTTTCGACGAATTTTGTTCATGGCCCAATTGCAAAATCTCACTCTTTTCTCGAAATCAGCATACAGCAGTTCTTGATGTAACTGAACGTGGTATGGATGCAAGCGATGTTTCTTCAATACTCGTTGCACTGATCTCTCACTTATATCCACTATTTCCCCAATTTGTCGTTGACTCCTACTAGGATCTTCTTCAACAGCAAGAAGAACTTGCAATTCATTATCTTCATTAGTAGCTGGCTTGATGCGCTCATGTTTGGAATAATTAATAGATCCAGTTTCAACGAATCATCCCAAGACCTTTCGGAAAGATCTTTCATCTGGATGCCTTCTATCTGGATACCGTTGAGAATAAATTCTACTTGCCAATAAACAGTTCCTGTCTGATTCACCTAATATGAAAATCATATCAATCAAATCACTTTTTGATAACAACATTCTGATGAAATTATACCGACAGTTCAACTTCACGATTGACTAAAAATTTCAATATTCATTTGCAGCCAAATATTTTGTTCTGTCATTTGCCAGACTACTTGATTTCCAATAAATATTTCATTCGCTGAAAGGTTGTTTTAGACCGAAAGAATATGGCACAAATTCCGAGATTTTTGAAATTATTGTAACTATTCAAGAACGTCCATTTTGTGGTGTAATTCGCAACTTGTTCATCTAGCAACAGGTAATTTTAGGAATGGGCGATATTTTAAGGAAAGGGTATTTTTTGTATATTCTTATCAGTCGTCAAATGGATTTCGCTTTGAAAAAATGACCATTTTTCGAAAGAAATGCTCATTTAAGAAAAACTATTGAACTTAGCCATAGGGAATACTTAATAAAATTTGTAGAGGTTTCGTTGGCGCTTCTTATGGATCAATAATATACAGGGTGTTCCATTTAATATAAGGAAGATTTTGCAAATTTTCATTTACAATATTTGGCAAGCGGTTTTTCATACCCTGTATATCACAGGTCGATTTCAGATATATCGTTTGAGAGAGTTACCAATGTAGAATATTCGACAAAAAAAAAATTTCAACTGGACTTGGCACCACTTTATAATTTCAAATATTCTGAGTGACGAATATTGGAAAAAAAAACCTGTCATGCTAGATATCTCGAAAACCATCAATATTTTCGAAGTGCAGATATACATAAAGTTTATTTTATTTTCTATGAAGAAACCGAAAAAGCGATAAAAAATATAGGTTGCCATTTAAAAAGACACAGTTGGGATCCGCCCAGAAAAAATCGAACACCCTGTGTGACCGCCAATATTTTTATTTTGTCGAGCTCGAGCAATAAGGTAATATTATAGAAAATTAGATTCCTATCTACTTCCTATATAGAGATATGGAACACCGCGCCACTGTTGCAGGACCCTGTATATATATATATATATATATATATATATATATATATATATATATATATATATATATATATATATATATATATATGATGTGTTGTTTTTCCGGGTGTTCATCCGTTGTGTACTATTCGATAGTCGACGTTTCGCCAGTTACACCTCTCGAAGCGAAGCAGTAACTCGTCTTGATAATGCCATCTGAGATGATGGCGAAACGTCGACTATCGAATAGTACACAACGGATGAACACCCGGAAAAACAACACATCATATTCTACCATCCGTGAAAACCTACATTGTAATATATATATATATATATATATATATATATATATATATATATATATATATATATATATATATATATATATATATATATATATATATTCAAATGTGTGACTGATGTAAGAAATAATCTTGCATCTTTTGAAACGAATGCTTCTACTCATTATTATCATACACGTGTTGGTGGTATGTTAAGGATACCCTCGCACAAATCAAATAGATTTAAAAATTCTCCAATAATGCTAATGCTCACTTTATAATAAATTACCTGATTCAATCAAGGAGTGAAAATCATATAAAATCTTTAAGAATAATATGAAACTATTCTTAATAAAAAAATGTATATAGTTTAAAATACTATTGGAGTGATAATTCCTGGGAATAATTCCTGATGTAATATTATATATGTATTTGTCTTTAAATTGTAACCTTTATATACTAGGTGCCGTGTTTTATGTTTTTATATTTATATTTTATCTTTATGCTTCAATTTGTTATTCAAGTATGACTAACTATTATTTTTATTCTTAATATGTATATAACATATATTACAATTATTGACTTACTATATGTACATTATGTACCGATAATGGTACATAATGTACCATTATCATAACAATCATAATTTGTTCATGAATGGAGGATGGAGAATGACATTTGAGATATGAGGATTCTGACAATTCCAAACAACTTTTCCAAATGACTATTCAATTAAAAATGTCTGAAATGTTATTCCCGAAAACTAAAACAATTTATTATTCTAATGAGCAATTAGTTGTATACACGATAACCAAAATTTAATGAGACTTCAAATAAGAAAGAATAAATTCAACATCCCTCCTTTCATTTGACGTGCTGTATACCGATCCTACTATCAATAGTGAAGATGTAACTTCTGACATATTGCATGCCATCTTTGTTTTTTTCTAAGGAATTGTGCCTAAAATATAAGCCATTAGCACCAAATCTACAACTCGTACCAAATTAAAGTTCTACACCCAAATAGAGGACATATCACACGACCTGAACCGACTAAGCGCCCCTATGGCCCACCATGTTTGTATTTTCGTCAGTACACCACTTGTTATCCCGTACGTCTCCCCAACATCAACTACGTTCTCGAATCGGCCTCTTCTTTCATTTGATATGCTGTACGTATCGAAGTTATTGTAGTGTAGTGCTCCTCTGACCGCAATTTCTGTTTTTCTTGACCAATAAATTCAACATTCCTTTTTCCTTTCATTCGATGTGCTGCACGTGATGATATAACATAGAAGATACAACTTAGTGCCCTAGTTACGTGGTCATAGTTCCCACGACACGGCCATTCGCACGGAGATTCAGCTGAGTAAGAGATATTCCAGGAATCCCTTATCTCGACATGCAGTTAGCATCCAGTTAACATTATATTAATTATCATTCTGTTTGTAGCTCTCGTAAGAGACAGTCGTCTCTAGTTTGTAAAATAAATTCTTTTTAAAAAGTTATTTTCTCGTTCCAATCATTTAATTGGCGCAGTCAGTAGGATTTGTGCAGCGTGAAAACGAACTTTTTGCGTCGTGGAGTTTCAACCCCTTCAGCACAAATTCAACAAGAATCCTTCGAGGACCACCCAGAACGAGCGGACAAGGAGACGACAGAGCCCCAGGGAAGCTGCAAGGAATCAACGGAGAAGGAACTGGAACTTACAAGTAAGTGCCAAATATTTCCTTCTTGCCTTCACGAACCCTCTGTATAAGGACTTCGGCGAAGATATATAGTACCGTTCATTGCGAACAAATTGTTGTCTATTCGAGACGAGTAATTTTAAGAAAGTATTTATTGAGAAAAACAATTATTTATTTATGAGTGAAATTGAAGATATTTTATCACGATTGAATAGTTTATCATTTCAAGAAAGTTCAGCAAATAATACTGAAAATTTTGATAATACTTTTCAACCCACAATGGTTCCACCAGTTCCACCCCAACCAACTCAAATAAATTGGAACCTTTTCAAATCTAGAATAAACAATTTAAAAACTTTTGATGGTGATAGCAATACATTGAACAAATTTATCAGTAGATGCGATGCTATAGTTAACGCGTACAATGTGTTTAATGATGCTTCACTTAATGAACACGTTCTTGAATGTATTCAAGAAAAATTGACAGGTAAAGCCGAGTATATGGTTGGTAACAGAACCGAACTTAATACTTGGGACGCCTTAAAATCTGCTCTGAAACAATGTTTTTCGGATAGGAGAGATTTGGACTGTTTAGTTCAAGAATTAACTAGAAGTCGACCCCATAGAGGAGAAGACCTAATGACTTTCGGTAGTAGAATTCAATTAATCAAAAGTAATGTAGTTCAAAGAGTCAGTAACAACCCAGACTTAACTCCAGAAGAAAAACTTTACCAAACAACTCACTATGATAAAGTAGCCCTCAGTACTTTCATTGCTGGTTGTCCTGGTATTTTGAGAAATAATATGCATCTCAAAAAGCCAGCCTCACTGGAAGATGCCATAGCATACGTAAACGAGTTCGAAAATTTTGAAAAAATGTATGGTTCGTTAAACGATTATAAATCAAAGTTCAATACTTTCGGTAGACAATCCATCATACCAAACGTCAACCAAAATGGCCCTAGATTTATACAACATCAAAGACAAAATTTTCAAAACGAAAATTTTTCTAACCCAAATTATTTTTCAAAAAATGAACATTTTTTCAATCCACAATTTTCAACTAGACCTAATTGGCCTAGCCAACCAATAAATATCCAACCTAGACAATTACCACCGCAAAGATACCCTACAAACCGAGAAGTTTTCGGACCTCCTCAGAATGTTTTTAAACCAAAAAATATTCCACCTAATCAATTACCGAAACCGGAACCCATGTCCACTACATCAAGAAACCCAACAAAAATGTCTCAAAAACCTTTTTCTCAACAAAACAACACTTTTAGGAACACTAATAATTACCGAAACCCTCAAAAAATGTTTACCGCAAGTCAAACACCCAATTTTATATCTGAGGAATTATTTTCTAACGAATACGATGAATTTCCCCAATATAATGACACTGATCAACAATTTTATGATAATCCCACCCTCAGTGAAGAAGCATACTCTTCAGAAAATGCTGTTTATTTAGAAAATGAACCAAATTTTCAGAATGAATACTTAAGCGACATAGATTGTGATGAAACTGGAAATTTTCATTTAACAACCCAATTCGAAAATCATACTTAGCCGAAATTAATGCATTTTGTAACAATGCATTACCTTATGTCGAAGTTAGTCACAAAAATAAAATTATTAAACTACTAATCGATACTGGAAGTTCAAGATCCATTATTAAACCATCTATTATTGAAAAATTATTCCCAAACAAAATTTATCATTCAAATACTATTATCAAAACGGCTTTAGGAAGTCAGAAAGTAAGGTACCAAGCCTCGATACCTGCTTTTCCAGAGTTCAACACAAACTATGAAATTACTTTTATTTTATTTGATTTCCACGATTACTTTGACGGAGTTTTAGGATTATCAGACTTGATAAATATGCATCTGAATATAGACCTTGTGAATAAGAGACTGATAGGAAATCATGTTGAAATTCCTTTCAAGTTCAGACAGTCTACAGATACGAGTTTTTCTTTCTCTGTCAACCCACAAGAAAGAGTACTTAAATATCTGCCTGTCACAGTTCCTGAAGGTGAAATTCTTACCCTTGAGGGAACACTCAATGATCTTTTCATTCCGCAAATATTGACAACTTCAAAAAATGGTTACGCCCTTATGGAAGTACAAAACCCCACCGATAGAACAATATCAGTGAAATTGATACAACCGCTTCCTGTAGAGAGCTTTCAATCCTCTACTTTCGAAATGTATTCTTACGAAACTTTCGAAAATACAGGGACGGACTCACCTAAATTGGCAACCGAAATTAATATCGCTGATTTGATACGTACAGACCACATGAACAAGGAAGAAACAAATGCTATACTGAAACTCTGTAAAGAATTTTCAGACATATTTTTGAAACCTGGAGATAAATTAACATTCACCTCCAAGGTCAAACACGAAATCAAGACCACAGACGAAATACCCATACATACCAGACCATACAGGTATCCATACGTTCATAAGAGCGAAGTTCAGCGTCAAATAAAAGACATGCTTGAAAAAAATATAATACGACCAAGCTGTAGTCCCTGGTCTTCCCGGTCTGGATAGTTCCAAAAAAGATGGACGCTTCCGGGAAGCCAAAATGGAGAGTGGTAGTCGACTATCGAAAACTTAATGATAAAACCATTAGTGATCGTTACCCACTCCCAAACATAAACGACATTTTAGATAAACTGGGACGAGCTCAGTACTTTAGCACCCTCGATTTGGCAAGCAGTTTTCATCAAATCGAGATGGCCGAAAATTCAATCCAAAAAACGGCTTTTAATGTAGAGCACGGACACTACGAGTACCTGAGACTTCCGTATGGCCTTAAGAACGGTCCATCAAGTCTTCAGCGCGTATTAGACGAGGTTCTGAAAGACCTACAGAATAAGGTATGCATGATTTACATGGACGACATAATTATTTTCAGCACTGGACTCCAAGAACACATCCAAAATTTGAAATTGGTCTTCTCTAAATTACGAGAGGCACAATTTAAGATCCAACTGGATAAATCGGAGTTTCTCAGAAAAGAGGTAGAATTTTTGGGTCATGTTATTACGCCCGAAGGCATAAAACCAAACCCAAAGAAAATCAGAGCTGTTCAAAATTTTCCAATCCCAAAAACACAACGAGAAATAAAGTCATTCCTAGGATTATTGGGATATTATCGAAAATTTATAAACAACTTCGCAAAACTAACAAAACCTCTCACAAGTTGTCTTAAAAAGAACGCAAAAGTTGAACACACTAAAGAATTTATCGAATGTTTCAATACTTGTAAATCGGTATTGACTTCAGAACCGGTTCTCGCATACCCCGATTTTGAAAAACCCTTTGAAGTCACAACTGATGCTTCAAATTACGCCCTTGGCGCCATTTTGTCACAAAATGGACACCCAATTTGTTACGCTTCTCGAACACTTGACCCACCTGAAATTAATTACTCAACTATCGAAAAAGAACTTCTTTCGATTGTATGGAGCTGCAAATATTTCAGACCATACCTTTTCGGCAGAAAGTTTACAATTTATTCAGACCACAAACCCCTTCAGTGGCTTTTCTCACTAAAGGAACCTAATTCAAGACTTGTGCGATGGCGTTTGAAATTAGAGGAATTCGACTATGTTGTAAAATATAAGAAAGGAAAATGCAACCAAGCAGCGGATGCTCTTTCCAGAAATCCTCATACAAATGACTTCAATGCTATCGAAACACTTTCAGTTCAAAATAATCCTGGAGACATAAACGAACTTATCGACATCTATTTGAATAACGACAATATTCCAGTCTTAGACAATGACGTTCTCAATGAAGTCCTGGAACCGCAAGAACCGAAAAAACAAATTAACATATTATCTGATATTCAAATTGTTCCCCCAAAAGCAAATGAAATCGAAAAAACATCAGATTCACAAACCGTTCACACTTCTCTCGAAGACCCTGTCTTTCAAATTCCCATTTCAGAAAGACCAGTTAATACATATAAAAATCAAATAATTGTAGCTATTGGTGACATAGAAAAACTTAAATGTAGAATAGAAAAGGTATTCGAGAATTTGCGATCTTATATTACCATACCCTCTAAAAACCTGAGCGAGAATATTGTTAAACTTATTAAAGAATATATCGATCCAAAACAAACATTTGCCTTCCATTTTAAAAATCCAGCAGTCTCACAAATGTTCAATACAACAATCCAAAATTTACTCAAGAATTCTTCATTCAAAATTGTTCATTGTCCAACATTCTTAGAGGATGTAGAAACATCGAAAGAACAGAAAGAGAAACTTAAATGTTATCACGTTAAGAAAACATGCCATAGAGGCATAAATGAAATGAGGGCATCCCTCAGTTCACGATTTTTTTGGCCAAAAATGGCAGAAGACATACAAAATTATATTAATAATTGCGAAACATGTCAGAAAATAAATACGATCGGAATCCTCCTGTAATTAAATTCAACCTAACACCTACAACTTCTAAGCCTTTTGAGCATGTTCACATAGATACATTCAAAATTTCAAACGAAACTTTTTCAACAATTATCGACACATTTTCACGATACGGTCAGGCATATCCATTAAAATCCTTAACCGGAGTTTTAGTAGTCGAAAATCTACTCAATTTTATTACCCATCACGGTTTACCACTCAAAATAACCGCTGATTCAGGCACCGAATTCAAAAATAAAGATCTAGAAAACTTTTGTAAAATTTATAACATTGAGTTGCATTACACAACTTCAAAAAACAGTAATTCTAATTCACCAGTTGAAAGATTTCATTCAACACTGATTGAGCATTATCGATGCTTAAAGGAAGAAGGAAAATCGTTCACACCTGAACAGCTGATGAAAAGAGCTGTCTTTGGCTATAATAATTCAATACATAGTGTTACCAAATTTACACCTTTCGAAGTAATTAAAGGTCATATTAATAACACAGACCCATTTGATTTAAATGATCGTATAATTGTTTCCGATTATGTTCAAAAACACAAAGAAAATGTCAAAAAACTGTATCAATCTATTCAAAATTCCAACCAAATTACTAAAGAAAAAGTCATTGAAAACAGAAATACCCAACGAAATGAACCCCAGAGTTTGCAAATCAACAAGTTGCGTATATTAGAACAAAGGCGCGAAATAAAGATCGACCGAAATTTAAGAAAACTGAAATTATTGAAGAGACCGATATAAAACTTAAAACAAATAAAGGCACCTACCATAAAACAATAGCCAGAAAACCAAAAATTTCAAAAAAACTTTTGTTACAGGGAGTAAAAGAACATGAAGATACACGTGTTGATACCGCTATACCTTCTACTTCACGTGCTCCGAGTCCAAAGTGACGATATTCAAATAACCCCTATAATCAACCCCATCCTTCCCATACAGCTGGGAAATGCAAGAATTATATACAGCAAACATACATTTTTATATTACATAGAACTTAGCTCTATTATAAAACAATTAAACAAACTAGACGACTACTTCCAAATAATCAAAAATAATTTTGATAAGGGAACAATTAATAACCCAATTTCCTATCATGGATTAGCATACAGCCTGCTAGTCAGAACCGAGTATCTTATTGAAATGACAAAAAGAAATTAGAAAACCTCCAACCCATATCCGTATTAAAAGAGGTATGATAAATGTTATTGGAAAAATCGAAAATTGGTTATTCGGTACTCTTGATGCTGATGATGGTAAACGATACGACGAAAGTATCGCTATATTAGAACGTAACCAAGAAAATATGATTAATGAGGTAAACATGCAAATCTCTCTGTCCAAAAAATTAATCAATCACTATAATAAAAACTATCCAAATTTTGAATTCAAATCAAGAAAAAATTAGAAAACAGTCTAAAAACATTTCAAGTTGCAGTTCAAAAAACCATTGGCGACCTGACGAATTACATTAGTTTTCAAGGAATTGTTTCACAAATAACCCTTGACTGCCAAAATATTATTACTTTTATCGATAATCTAGAAGATGCTATCACATTTGCAAAGTTAAATACCTTACACAATTCAATAATACCTAGTTCTGAACTGAAAGAAATAATAAATTATTTAAGCAACATCTACTCTGATTCAAAAATCCCGAAATTTGAAAGTATGTTGACATATTATCAATTTTTCGGTGCACAAGTAACTTTTTCAAATGACAGAATAATTTTCGCAATACACGTTCCTATTGTCGGAAACGAAGTTCTTACATTTTTCCACCTTTATCCTATCATCCAAAATCACAGTATTTTTATCCCAAAATACCCATATTTGGCACGAGCAAACCACAATATCCAGTTCGAAGACAGTCCATGCCCAGTATTAGAGAAAACGTATTATTGTCCAGAAGATTACTTTTCCGAAGACCAATGCACATCCCACCTGATCGAAGGCAAAGTCGCCGATAATTGTCAGCCTCTTCCAATCAATGTGGCAGAGTCGATTATCGAACAAATCACTCAAGAAGAAATCCTGGTAATTCCGATACAGAGCGAAAGAATATTTTCCAAGTGTAAAACCGATCAATATTTGGAAATAAAAGCGCCCACCCTAGTCAAGATCCCGAAAAATTGCCAAATTGAAGTGAGAAACAAGATTTTCACCAACAACGTGAAAATAGGAACAGGCAAGCCACTGATCTTACCTAAAATTGAAATGAAAAATATCGAGAAGTCAACAATATATGAAACACAAAATTTCTCGAGACTAAATTTTGAAGAACTCTACGAAATCAACAATATAGTGGACCGATTGAAACCAATCCACAAATTTAACAACTCCGAAAATAACACTACCATTTTTGGCGTTTTTGCAGGAGTTACTATCACAATAATTGTCCTGATATTGGCAGCTTTTAAGAAAAATTGGATTAAAACCCGTATACTGGGATGGTGTTGCTTCAAAACACCCCAAAAAGAAGAAAATACCAATGACGAAGATATGGTTCCAAGCCGCCAAAATAATCCCATTATTTTTTCGGCCTAAGGAGGGAGGAGTTACGTGGTCATAGTTCCCACGACACGGCCATTCACACGGAGATTCAGCTGAGTAAGAGATATTCCAGGAATCCCTTATCTCGACATGCAGTTAGCATCCAGTTAACATTATATTAATTATCATTCTGTTTGTAGCTCTCGTAAGAGACAGTCGTCTCTAGTTTGTAAAATAAATTCTTTTTAAAAAGTTATTTTCTCGTTCCAATCATTTAATTCCCTTCTAACATATTGCGTCATCTTTGTTTTTTTTTGTAATAACTCTTGCATTTTCACAAATCATCACACATTTTCTATCACGTCACCACGCCGACGACGTCACCTTCAACGTTTTTATGTTTTATCATCATCATTATTATCATTATGTGGCCCTTATTCTCTAGTTCAATTTCATCTAACATAAACAACCACCCGATATTTGTTCCCTGATTGGCTGACCGACACCACACTGTTTCACAAATTGGTTGAGTGTTCCGCAAGGTTCCGTTCAGGGTTCCGAAAATTCGCAAAATGAAGCTTCATACGACAAAGCATGGAATTCAGTCATCTCCTGATGATGCTTACTAGCCTAACAATTGCACGATGAGAGACCGTAAATGACAGATGACTGTCATATCGAAACACGATGATGAGCTCAAGCTGAAATCAAGAGGAACACTGGTTTAGGAGAAAATTCAAAGAAGCCGCGTATATGTTGTCCAACAACGCATTGAGTCAAGCTAGCATAGAGATACGTAACATATGGAAACCTCTAATCAAACGAAAAACGACCAACTACCGCCAAACGGTCATCTCCCGCTAAAAACCAATGAAGCGGAGAGAGAGGAGAAGAGGGGATAGGTGAAAGCACTCGAATGGCCTATAAATAGTCGGATCTCGGAAGAATAAATCCAGTTATCACCTGAAGGCGATTGTGGATACTAACAATAGAAACGTCGTGACATAACTTGGTTTGAAATCTTTTTAATTTTTATTTTTCATTTTTTGTTAATAATAATTTTTAATTTTCAGCTTTTATTAATATTTCAATTTTTATTTTTTGGTTGTTGTTTGATTTTATGTTATTTCTTTGTAATTTCAGTTTTTTTGTTCAAATAAAATTGTTATTTTCGGTAAATCTTTTTAATATTTTTCTGGAATTTCAAATCAATTTATATTATAGTAAACAATAGAAGTCCGAACTGATGAATACACCACGAAACATTGTCAACCACCTTCAATCAAACAATGACGATCATAATATCATTTGCTAAAAGTGTCTGGCCGAAATGAAAGCGCGGGGGGGTCGGGCGCCGAGGGAGCCGTTACGTGTGACAGAATTGAGTTCGGGAGCAAGAGAGAAAGATATATAGCTGCGATACAAACTGGGAAGGCCCGTTCCCTATTTAATTTTTGTCAAAACAAAACATAATTTTTATAACATAACAACACCGTTCACCGATTAAGTGGAGACATCACAATACAAACTTATTGCAGGTATAAGTAATCCTAATGTATAAATCATCCATAACGAATCAGTAATTAATTTAACTTCTATTACTGTTTTAGAAGGTTTGCAAATTTAGATTTTGTTGTCAAGTATATTATTATGAATTGAAGGGGTTTTATTTTTAGGAGTGTTTAATTTTTGTGAAAGAAAGTTTTTGACTTTCTACTACTCCATCTTGATACAAAAAAAGGATGAGGATGAGGGAATTATGTGATTTTCTATAATGTTATCCAATTTGGTATTGAAGAGCCTTGGGGCAAGTGTCTTAATGCGAAGGATGACAGTGTTCCATGTAAGTGCAATTTGTTACCATTTATTTAAAGTAGAACCATGTGAATGATATCTGATTTTTATTCCACAACGAATGTTTGAAATACAAACTGAGTAGAGAAAAGTATCTTCTGTATAATTGAGTGTTCATATAGAAGTATTTGTTTCGAAAAAAATTTTTCTTTCGTGTAATTCAATGTTTATATGAAAATAGCTGTTTCAGAAGGACTCAGTTCTTAATTTTTCATAAGATATGAATGTTTTTAAAAACAAAGAATCATTTTTCAGTCTTTTAATTCTAAAATATTTTCGTCCACCGTTTTTTGTCCATGTAGGGTATCGAAATGCAGAGGTCAGAAGGGGCGGCAAAATTTGAATAGCCTACTGGCGGCAAATATGTTGATCCGCCGCTGAGTCAGGTAAGCTTAATAATTGAAATATTATTTTAACAAGCTATGTAGTATACTATTAGGTATTGGTCCACCATCGTTATTCATAATATTATTATGTTAACTTATTTCTACACTCTCGTAGGCATCTAAATGCCTGTTGTTGTTGACTTGTCTAGACAAGTTACCTTGTCAACACTCTCATAAACATCTAGATTCCTATGAGAGTGTAGAAATAAGTGAACATAAATATTATGAATAACGATGGTGAACCAATACCTGATAGTATACTATATAGCTTGTTAAAATAATATTTTAATTATTAGATTTATCTGACTATAACATAAGGACACATTGTAAAATTAATGTAAGACTAGTCACGTGTGTTGGGCTACCTATCGGGCGCGTCCCCAGGTGGCGGATAGGGGAACGGCCAGGGGGCTGGAGGCCCTGTCCGGGAAGCCAATGTGTCCTTACGGACGGGGTCGCCGGACTCCTGGTCAGTGGCAGAAATAAATAGGGTGAGGGGAAGTAAAACTCCCCAAAATCCTCTGCAAAACATGCCACCGTGGACCAAAATACCCAAGCTAAGGTGTAAGGAATCGTGCCCACAGCTGAATGACCGCAGGGAGAGGAACAGAAATGCCCACCCCAATCTACCACTTGGAATGAGGCTGGACATAGCAGATCACCTCGTGATGTAATACAAAGGCCAAGGCGTAAGCGCTTTTGCGGCACCAAGGCCAAAAGGAGAAAGAGAGCGGAAGAGGCAGGAGTGGCAGCAACTATAAGTGCACCCTCCTCCTCTCCCACTCCACCTCCAACAGCAATAGCACTTCCTGCAGCGGGCGCCAAGAGCTCCACCTTGAATGAGGAAAAGGAACCGGCTGCCCCTGCAGGAAAGCTCCCTCACTTGTGCACCTCCACGGAGGGAACCCCAAGAAGGTTGAAGAAGCCGCGCAACGACAGTAATGTCGCTGCACCTTCCAAAACCTTCGCGGAAGCCACCGTAAGACACCTCAAGGTTGCCAAAGAGAGTGTGTGTTCGGCGAGTCTTGGCCTACACCTGCCAATATAAAGGGAGATGTCTCCTAGTGACCTGTCCACCTTCCTGGAAAGGACAGGATGGACGATGAAATAGGAGGATAACTCCTCGAGAAGATGTACAATGGGTCACATGTGGCCTAAGTGCTGTGGGTCTACACTCACCCTTCCTACTCTACAGATACAGATGTAAGACTAGTAGATAAGACAATATTGTGGAATTATTTAAGACACTCAAGACGCAGGTACCTAGAAGAGGTATCTATGGTATAAATAAGGACAACTTTGTAAGTATGATTAGTTTGATCTTCCTCTTGAAGATGATCACTTGGTGATCGAAACCCGTGTCGAGGTGTTGAAATAACGGTTTGGTGGTGTCATTAGGGTTGTTTGAATTTCGCGGAATGGTTTTTTTTTTCTAGGAAATTGTTGATATTCAGAATGAAAAATAAGAAATATAACTTTGTATGTTTTCTATGTTTTTCTTATTTTCATGATCTCCTACCACGTAGTAACTACATCCATCAATTTATTGATATTTAAAAGTTTCAACCTTCGGCATAGAAATTCAATATATGAAAGATGTTTATCAACAAAATATTTCATATATCCTTTTTTTAAATTGCAATCGCGTTAAAATTTGCAAATTATTTTTGCTATGTTTGAATTTATTGAGGACTTTATTACACGAAGATACCATTAATTTTATATTGTAGTATTTTATATTATATTGGTAGTCTCGGTTTCATAAGTTTTGTTTCTTTTAGTGCTGCCAAGGTATCATAATTGTTGAAAATATATTGATGGAATATGTTCACTTCAGTATTTATATCCTCTCAGAAAAGAATGCCTATAGAAAATTGAACAATTGACGATACTAACTCTAAAATCAAACTTTGCAGTATGAAATGGAAAAAATCTGAACTGTACTCAAAAACTAACCAATTCATAATTCATACGATTTAAATGTTGGTGTGATTTTCACTACACAGTTTTAGAAAAACGCAACATGTGTTTCGCTATACAATAGCTTCTGAAGAATAGCGCCTGAAGAAGCTATTGTATAGAGAAATACGTGTTGCGTGTTTGTAAAGCTGGGTAGCAAAAATCTCAAAATAAAGTGTTTCTTGGATACGTTATGGATTTTCATCAAATATCGGCCGACTCCATCATATAAATATTAGATCAAATAAACAAAATTTGAACTTTAAAAACTATTATCGCTTCTAAATTCATATGAGTGGAATTTACTTTGTATTTATCCAGTCAATGTTCCAGAAATTGTAACCTATTCAGTGAATATAATGAATTATATATTTTCTTTATCGTCTTTTGTTTTATCCTGTATAGTTTTGAGTATTCCACACAGAATATTTTTCACACAAAACAATATTACCTTAGTTTCGTACCTTCAGCAAGTAGTAGACAAGTGGAATTTTATAGCATTATTATGTAAATAATTTACTCACTTATATAGATGTTAAACACCATGAACTGATTCCTGAAGTAGGACCAGCTTTCGTTGTCCGGCCAAATGAGTAATATTCCAGCTGCCACTGTGGAAAGGAAGTGATGTAGTCTCCACCATCCCCTGATCCTGGATCCATTCACTTTCAGTATACTTTCTCTGATAGTTAGAGTACAGTAGTACCAAACTAATAAAAATATATAGCTGAGTTCTAATGGTCGAAATCTCACAGAAAAGTTAAGAATAGCCATAACAATACCAATGATACTTAGTATCAATTTAAATTTTTCATATTCATCTTTATATTTGAACCTGAAAAATTAAAATATCACATGAGAAATTATAGTGTGGCATAAATATTTCTCTAGCTATAATTTGACTAAAGCTGTCTAAAAAAATTCAACAAACTCATCAAAAAGGGGTTGCTAAAGATGTAAGTGGGAAATGCCGTATTTCAGTCCACCCCCACTCCTCCACTTTTCCATAAGAGGTGTATGTGTGTGTGTGTGTGTGTAAGAGTGGGAGGACAATTTGACGTATGAGTGTGAGAGAGATGGAGATGGTATCAAGTTGATCCGTTATAAAGATAACGTGTTGACGGCGTGCAGCGCAAGCATAACAGATATGGTGTTGTCGATTATGAAATAAATCATTTGTTTTATGGAGCGATGTGGCGTTCGAGACGTTGACGATTTTCAAAATCAAGCATGAAGGCTTAGGAAGACGGCAGGACAAAAAATAATTACGACGACGATGACTAGAAGGGTTTAACTTTTAACGTGCGATCCAACATGTTAGAAGGACAATAAGTGGTATCATTGTTAACCAAGTTAGCATCATCAGGAGGAGGAGGATGATGTTGCACCAAGATCAGTAATAAAGCTACAAGAGTTCTGGCTCATTTCTTTTGGAAAACACGTGCACATTTGAGCAGGTCCGTTCTGGCGATTTTTGGACCTCAGGCCCATTTCACACCGAATGGACGCCTCGTCTCTGCCAGACGTCGATTTTGTGTGAATTGGGCCTTAGATATTTAAAGCCCACTTCAGACCACCCCCACTCCTTCATTTTTGCCGTCATCCAGTCGATCAATCAGAAGCTACCGCGCGTAGCTTCTGATTGATTACCGCGCTAATCTTATTTTATCTTATCTTATTACGGTAAATCAAAAAATATTTCAACTCTTACTTACTTTTCTTCCTTACTGAGAATGGACACGTTCACATTTCCTAAAATGATTTTCAAATAAATGCCATTTGGTTTTGGTAATGTCTGTTCAACCTCATACAATTGGGCTTTTCTCTTCATTATATCACTTTTAAGTTCGGTGAGTTTTTCTTTATTTATTTTCTTCTTTCCCAATCTGTGAGAAAACAGCAGAAGTAAGAATCAACGTGAATGGAATTGTTTAATAATTTATTATAAAAAAAGTAGAGCTTGCAAGATATTGCAAAAAGGTTGACTTAGGGCTATATTTGTATGTGTTTATTCATATTTGAATGATTTGACGGTGATGAGTAAAAATCTGGCAATTCAACACTACTCAATCCTCCATTCTCTTTCTGTTCACCGTTGTTAGTTAAGTTTTTTAGGCACCTTGCTCCATTTATTAATTCCTTCGTGCATTTCCTATGCAGAAGATCTAAAAGGATGTGACGAATAATACATCAAGTTTTTATTTTATAAACCATCATTATAATATTTACTTCAGTTATTGAAAAGTAAGGTGAACATCGAGTTGAATGAAACAAGACGAGAATTATTGCTAATGAACCTCACTTTAAGAGATTTAAAGTTAAAGAATCTGCGTATACAGGGTGTTTCAAACTCGATTCTCACCATTGGAATCTAGGAAACTATGAGAGGTACGAAGATGATTAAATTGGGGCAAAGTTGCGCATTTACCTGACTAACAATATACCGTTGAGAAAGTTCTGAAATTCCGGAGATATCCGGAAAAAACAAAAATTTCGGAAAATGATTTTTATTTTTTTCTGGTTTAATTTTTCGATAGATTCGGAAATAAATTGCACTTCCATATTGCCACTTTTTCCCTTCTACATAATGATGTTTTCAGATTTGCTATACGACATTTCGTCTTCCGGCCACCATCATCAACTTTATTTTTTCTCCTGGGCGCTACATTGGATTCTTTCTGTTTTGAATAAAATCATATTTTACCTTTTCCATGAAGTATCATGAATTATCATTCTTTTTCTAAAAATTGGAGATATTGAAAAAAATTAATTCTTATCATAATAGGCTCTGACTCTGATGTTTCTAAATTTGACTTTCAATTTGTTACACCCAATGACATTTTGTTATTGTACAAGTCATTGAATTTTTGGCAAAAAATGGCTTTCACGAATGAAGAAAAAATAGATATGATTCAAATTAATTACAAACACGATAGACACAGTGTTAGGACATCGGAAATGTATTTAAACTTGTATCCCGAAAAACGACAACCACCTCAAACTATGTTCAGGTTATTGGATAAAAATCTCACCGAGTTTGGTTCGTTTGAAAAGCCAATGAAAAAATACGGAGACAGAATCAACAATCAAAATTTGATAAATGAGGTGTGTATGAGGTAAATTAGACATTGTGTCTTTTCAATGAAACTGGAACTTTGAACAAATAACAATAATTGGCTGTAAAGACAAAAGTTAATCACAGCAAATGCTCAAAATGCTGGCCTTGTTCATGATAACACAACTGTGACCTTCTTCGATTATTATTCATTACACAATTAATTTCTCTCCTCCTCAATCTTCCGAACTCTCTAACAATGCTATGTTGAAGGTCCTCAATATTTTGATAGTCCCTCTGACCCTAAATTTTATTTTTCAGTGTACCCCATAAGAATGTATCCATAATACTCAAGTCTGAAGACCTTGCTGGCCACCTCACCGGCCATTATTCCCTATCTATTTATCACCAAACTTTTCAGCCAGGTAGTCAGATACTCGTCTGGTTGTTGAAACCAGATGTTGCTGTAGTTAGCCAAAGGCAGATCATCCAAATAGTCTTTGAAAATCAACATTAAAAGCTGGTGATAGGTTTCTCCTTCAAGAATTCCATCAAATAAATGGAGACCCAAAAATCTTTGTAAATTCCTGCCCACACGTTAATACTGAATCGCACTTGAGGTCGAATTTCTCGGAACTGCCTGAGGTTGTTTATGCTCCAAATGTGTTCGTTATTTCGGTGGAATATCCCACAATTCGTAAAAGTGCTTTCATCTGTCCAAATTACATTTTCCAGGAAAACAGGAAAATCAGGTCTTTTTATTAGCTAATTACAAAATTCTGATCGCCTTTCGAGATCACCTGGATGTAATTTTTGAGATATGTGTCTTTTGTAACATTTCAAACCGCTTTTCTTGAGATGTCTCCAAGCAGTTGTATGACAAATATTCATTTCGGAGGAAATTTAACGTGTAGATTTTCCCGGGTTCATGTTTATCTGCAAATTATTCATTTTTATTGAAAAGAACAAAATGTCTAACTTACCCCACACAAGCATCATTTATCAAATTTTCTTTAGTTTCCTGATCCATTCTGTCTCCGTATTTTTTCCTCCGCTTTTCAAGTGAACCAAACTAGGTGAGATTTTGATCCAATAAACTTGAACATAGTTCGATGTGGTTGCCGTCTTTCGGGATACAAGTTTAAATACATTTCCGATGTCCTAACACTGTTTCTATCGTATTTGTAATGAATTTGTATCATATCTCTTTTTTCTTCATTCGTGAAATCCAATTTTCCCCAAAAATTCAATGACTTTTACAATAACAAAATGTCATTGAGTGTAATGAATTCAAAGTCAAATTTTGAAACATCAAAGTCGAAGCCTATTATGATAAGAATGATTTTTTTACATATCTCCAATTTTTCGAAAAAAAAAATGATAACTCATGATACATTATTGAATAGGTGAAATCTGGTTCTATTCAAAACAGAAAGAATCCAATATAACACCCATAACAAAAAATACAGTTGATGGTATATTTTATCAGTTCGGACTTCCATTGTCTAATATAATATAAATTGATTTGAATTCCCTGAAAAAAATAAAAAAATTACCCGAAATAACAATTTCATTAAAACAAAAAACTGAAATTACAAGGAAATAACATTCAAGCTACAACCAGTAAATCAAAAATTGTAATATTAATAAAAGCTGAAAATTAAAAAATATTATTAACAAAAATGAAAAATTAAAATTAAAAGATTCCAAACCAAATTACGTCATCAAGTTACAGTGACGTAACTTGGTTTGAAAACTTTTAATTTTTATTTTTTATTTAAATTTTTCATTTTTGTTAATTATATTTTTTAATTTTCAGCTTTTATTAATATTTCAATTTTTTATTTTCTGGTTGTAGCTTGTATGTTATTTCCTTGTAATTTCAGTTTTTTGTTTTAATAAAATTGTTATTTTCGGTTAATCTTTTTATTTTTTTCAGGGATTTCAAATCAATTTATATTATATCAGACAATGGAAGTCCGAACTGATGAAATACACCACGAAACATTGTCAACCACCTTCAAACAAACAGTTGATGATGGTGGACGGATAGCAAATTTGAAAGCAACATTATGTAGCAGGGACAAAAATGGAAATGTGGAAGTGCAATTTATTTTCGAATCCTTCGAAAAATAAAACCAGAAAAAATTAAAACCATTTGTCGAAATTTCTGTTTTATCCGGATATCTCCGGATATACTCGGAATGACAGAACTTTCTCAACGGCATATTGTCAGTCAGGTAAACGCACAACTTTGCCCCAATTTTTCCATCTTCGTATCTCTCATAATTTCCGAGATCCCAATTGTGAGGATCGAATTTGAAACACCCTGTATTCTCATATTTGGAGAGAAGTATATTTCGAACAGCTTTCTAGAAATGGATCGTACTTGGCTACCCGTCTTCAAAAAAATATAGATGGTGGCAAAATAGCAACAGACTGATATCACAGAACACCTTGTACTACATCTAATGTTTCAGGAGTCAATCAACAAAATTTCGTAGGAATCCTGTGAATTATATATGATTCAATTCCACAACGAATGTTTGGAATACAAACTGAGTAAAGAAAAGTGTTTTTGGTATAACTCAGTGTTCATATAAAAGTATTTGTTTCGAAAGTATTTTTCTTTCGTGTAATTCAATGTTTATATGAAAGTAGCTGTTTCAGGAGGACTTTTTCTTCCAGTTTGTGTGTGAAAGTTACTTCTTTGCCTGATCTACACATTTATATATATATATATATATATATATATATATATATATATAGTTACTTCTTTTAAAATTGATTGCTTTCTTCCTTTCTTCGTAAGATTCCCACATTTTTTTTGTGTTGTCATTACGCACTAGCATCGATGACATGAGTAAATTGAACTCATTCCGTAACATAAAGTCGTAATTTTATGAATGAAATGAATGCTTTTTGTTATTATGTTATCCAGATTTTGGTATTGAAGAGCTGTTAAGGCAAGTGTCTTACTGCGAAACATCGGATGTCTACCAGTGAGGATGACATTGTCCCATGTAAGTGAAATTTTACTTTTCATTTAGTATATTGTATAGCAATCCTGTGAATGCCATCTGATTCAATTCTGTAACGAATATTTGGAATGCAAATAGTAGAGGAAAGTGTTTTTTGTATAATACAGTGTTCATATAAAAGTATTTGTCACTAAAGTTTCTTTTTTCGTGTAATTCAATGTTTAAATTTCACAAACTACACCTTATGATTTGATCTCCACAAACTTAATTGAAAAATATATATCACAACATGTTTCGCTAACACAGTAGCTTTATCAAGTGATTGAATACTTCAAGTTACTTCTTACACTAATATGTATAGACTACAGGTAACCATAATTGAGACTATTTCCTAAACCTCCACCTAAGATACCTACCTCTTCAATTATGATACCTGAAGCATATTCACATCTACATCAATAATAATTCTTTTTCGGTACCTATTCAAGAAAACAAGTTCAATAATAGTGATCTATTCAAATCCAGTTGGTCATTCATTAGAATGTCTGAATTTTTAAGTTTATCAATTTCCGTAGCTTCCAAATCATTCAGTTTCAAACCTTTATTTTCTATGTGCAAAATTTCGAACTCTTCGTTGAAGATATGATTTTCTTTTAGATGATTTGAATATGTTGAATTTATTTTCTTATTTACATAGCTCATATGATGTTCCTGGATTCGGTTACAGAATGTTCTGCCAGTTTGACCAATATATACCTTAGGACACGTTCCACACTTTAATTTACATACTCCTGATTTCTCGAATTTGGATGTTTTGTCTTTATTATTTTCAACTAACTTTCCCAACATATTACTTGTTCCATATGCAATTTTAATATCTCGTTTCCTCAAAAATGAAGCCACTAATCAATAGGAAAAACGTCTCGAATAGCTTTTGCGTAGACTTTCTTGGAAAGTATTTTGTTTATTAATTCGGCTTTAAATCCATTGTTAACCTCAATTTGCTTGATGATATTGAATTCTTTTTTGAAATTATCTATTGAAAGAGGAACATTGACTAATCTGTCAATCATGCTATTATAAGCCGCTACTTTGTGTTGATAAGGATGGGTAGAATCGTAATGTATAGTAATATCCGTATAGGACGGTTTGTGATAAATTGAAAAATCATATTTGTAGCTCATTCTACTAACTGTTCAATTTATCACAAACCATCCTATACGGATGTTAGTATACATTACGATTCTACCCATCCTTATCAAGACAAAGTAGCAGCTTATAATAGCATGATTCACAGATTAGTCAATGTTCCTCTTTCAATAGATAATTTCAATAAAGAACTTGATATCATCAAGCAAATTGCGGTTAACAAAGGGTTTAAAGCCGAATTAATAAACAAAATACTTTCCAAGAAAGTCTACGCAAAATCAGACAATGTTTAAATGAAAGTATCTGTTTCAGGAGGTCTTTTTCTTCCAGTTTTTGCCTGAAAGTTACTTCTTTGCATAATCCACACATCTTTGCATAGAATATATTTTTTAAATTGATTGTGTGAACTGGCATCAGTGTCGAAGGCAACGATGGGGGCAAATGATGGCTGTGAATACGAATTCGATTAAACATTTCGATAACATATTTTTTCTTTTAATAGGTTTGAGTATTTATGAGTTATGTAAGATATTTGTGGTAGTGATAGGAAAATAGGAATGATTATTCATTCATTAATGTTTGTTCCTCTAAAGAGTACAGTTTGTTAAATGTAGTGCGTCAGTCGGTTTGTTTGAAATTTGAAATAGAGTGAAATAGAGTGGAGTGGAGTGGAGTGGAGTGGAGTGGAGTGGAGTGGAGTGGAGTGGAGTGGAGTGGAGTGGAGTGGAGTGGAGTGGAGTGGAGTGGAGTGGAGTGGAGTGGAGTGGAGTGGAGTGGAGTGGAGTGGAGTGGAGTGGAGTGGAGTAGAGTAGAGTAGAGTAGAGTAGAGTAGAGTAGAGTAGAGTAGAGTAGAGTAGAGTAGAGTAGAGTAGAGTAGAGTAGAGTAGAGTAGAGTAGAGTAGAGTAGAGTAGAGTAGAGTAGAGTAGAGTAGAGTAGAGTAGAGTAGAGTAGAGTAGAGTAGAGTAGAGTAGAGTAGAGTAGAGTAGAGTACATTTGAACATTACAGTTGTACATTTACGGCATGAAATACTATGAAATATAAGTAAAGAATATAAGTATAAATAAAATCATAAATTTAAAATCTTTGAAATGTGTCGCTAAAATTAAAATGTAGGTATGTTGATTTAATGAGGCCGTTCGTAAGTTAAAGATCCCGCCATTTCCATATATTCCTCTATATTATAGAAACAGTGTTGAAGGAGAAATCTTTTAATAATAAATTTAAATTTAGTCAGGTTGAGTGATTTCACAGATGAATGAAGATGATTATAAAGATTTAAGTCCAGTGAATTTCTTTGACTGATAGTCAGATTATGTCTAGGCAGGTTCAACAAACTTGCGATCTCGTTTCATATGCATGATTTTCACCATGTCTTTCAAATTTGTCAACATTTTCATGAATCTCCAGTAACACTCCATAGACATACAGTTTTGGAAGTGGCATAATGCCGAGTTGAATAAAAAGAGACGACAATGATCTTTGTAACCTGCTTTAGCTAGAATTCTTATGGCCTTTTTCTGGCACCTAAACACACTTATCGAGTTACTTGAATGACCCCAAATGAGAATACTATAAGAAATAACTGAGTGAAATAATCCGTAGTAGGCTCTTTTCAGCGTCATCAAGGTGACCACATCGTTCAGTCCCCGCAAAATGAACAAAACAGTAGAAAGTTGGCTGATCATAGCTTTGATGTGATCAGACCAGCTCAATCTATGATCAATAGTGAATCCTAAAAACTTAACACTATTAGATTGGGGAATATTGCGATTGGAAGAAACGATTATATTTTGAGTTTTATCTTTATTCAAGGTAAGTTTGTTAGCAGCAAACCAATTGTAAGCTAATGTAAGCTACTTAAGTCTTTACTAGAGCACATTAAAGTTGTATCATCTGCAAACAAAATACACCCTGCTGGTTTCATGAGACTGCACAGTTGATTGATGTAGATCAAGAACAACAGTGGACCTAAAACAGATCCCCGAGGAACACCATGCTTCATTTATTTGAGGTCTGACTTTACGTAGTTCACTTCAACAAATTGGCACCGATTTGTTAGATAAGATTGGACGAGCTTGAGAGCTGTGCCCTGGAGGCCATAGTAGCCCATTTTGTCAATCAAAATACTATGCGATACACAATCAAATGCCTTAGTCGGGTCACATAATGTCAAAGAAGAGTGCTTTGCCTGATCAAGACCTTCGACTATGTTCGACACTAGGTTGAATGCCCTTGGGTAGTTGACCTATTTCTTCGAAAACCATACTGTGAATTGTTGAGGTAGAATTTTTCAAAATTATCTGTTACTTTTCCAAATATAGATATTATGCTAATTGGGAGATAATTATCCGGTGAAGATCTAGTACCTACCTTTTTTGAATAAGGGTATTACTCTTGAAATATTAAAAACGTCTGGAAATATTCCAGTTGAAAAGATTTCCTTTATTAGTAATGTTAGTGGAGCTGCAATTATATCAGCCACCGACTTAATGATATGGCTATTTAGGTCGTGTGTATCGCGACAGTTGCTGTTTTTAAGAGACGTTATCGTATCAACTACTTCTTGAGGACAGACAGGGTCCAGAAAAAAAGATTCGCATGGCAAGGGAAAGTTTTTGTAGTTATTTATTTCATTAATCGAGAGAGCTTTAATAGTATTATCAGCTATACTGCAGAAAAGTCATTCAAGCATTGTGCTGAGAGCTCTACTGGTTTAATTGCATTAATAGGGTTCCTTTCACTGTTTATTATATTCCAGCAAGCTCTGGAAATATTAGTGGAACTCAATATAAATTTTTCATTTACTTCTTTTTTTCGTTTTTTCAACTGGACCTTATAATCTTCCTTCATAGCCTTGAATGCAGTCGTATAGAATGGCTTTCGTGACATATCTGCTGCGACTTTTGCTGCCTTAAGATTATTTCTCATATCCTTAAGTGTATCATCGAACCATGGTAGTTTCAGGTTATATTGAAATATAAGCGTGTTACAGTGGAAGTAGTAACCTACTTAAATAAAATTTGTGGAGCTGAGAATTTGTGAAAAGGTGAAAGTTCACCATGTCGAAAGAAAATTTGGAAAAAATGGAGTGTACGGATTTCTACCCCATCATCCAGTAAATCTTTTTCATTCTCGACCTTGTCGAAAGTAAGAAGGTTGAAAAAAAAATTAAATCAACGCAAAAAAATAACGAAACAAAAGATATGTGAGTAGAAAAATTTACAGTAGTTTGAATACTGATGAATCATTGATTTTGGAATTCAGTCCAGCATGTCTAGTTATTGATTCCGTAAGTTGGGAAAGTAAAAGTATCTGTTGGTGGAACACTATGTTAACTATTAAATTAGCAACTGGCAGATTACATAGGAAGAAGAGGTCTGATGTTGCTCCAAGTTGACACAAAGCTTTCGAAATAATAGAATAATTCAATCTCGGTGTAGGTCAGATCTAAACAATCAAATGCTTTTGTTGGGTCAAAAAAAAGCACCCACAATTTTTTTTCATACAGAAATTAGTGAAGTTTTTTCACCTTCTTTGGGTATTTTCACCTTCCATAATCTAAAAAATATGAAAATTATAATGGAAGACTTTATACATGTCTGAAAAGGGCAACTTCTCAGTTCACCCAATGAGTTACTACGCGAATTCAAAGTATTTTTCGCAATGAAAAATTTTCTATTCATCAGTAACTTGTCGTATTTAAAAATTTTGTCAAAAACAGAGCTAAGAAACTATTCGAGTACTAATACTAATTAGTTAATAGTAGTATTAATACTAATTACACATCAAAGCATCATGTGAGTGTTGAGTGTTAAAATAAATATAGTTTAAAAAACTAAAAAACACGCTTTTAAAGAACATCAAACTGAAAAGTTGAAAATATGGCACAAATCGGCCAAGTTTTTTTACAATAATACTAGTATCTTTCGTTCGTTATTGTTTTAAGCTCATTTTAAAAAAAATATTTGTAATTTTTTAGTTCGATGTTTTTTAAAAGCGTGTTTTTTAGTTTTTTAAACTATATTTATTTTATCCAAACTTTGGGATCACTCAACCGTATATTGTTTAGAAAAATTACCATTGATATTTTCGTACAGCGCCATCTGCCCGCGAATAGATCAAGCAATAATGTCGATATATCAAGGAGGTTACGTACAGCGTCATCTGCCAGCGAATAGATCAAGCAGTAATGCCGGTAATTCTGTCAAATACAGACCCCGAGCTTGAGAGTTACAAACATACATACATGTGAAGCTAATATAAAGCGTGTAATAAAAGATATAATAAATTGTCTTTATAACAGAGCAAAAACGATTTACAATTCAACTGAAAATTTCAATAAAGTCAATAAAGTCAATTAAAAACCAAATGACCCTACAAACAGCATCACAAATTCAAAAACCACCAACTCATCCATTAGCGTTATATCTTACATTTCAAGACTATCTGAAAAGAAAAAATGAATTGTAAATATATACAGCTTAACTCACGGTCGATGGTAGGTTAGACGTTTCTGGAAAACGCAAAGCATGATTTTTCTGAAAATGTCACCTCTCACATTTCCTTACCTGTTCTATCGATCTGAAATATTTTCAGCATTGCGGCGTTGCCACTTCCATCAAAAAGTCCTAGCAACTTAATTTTTTTAAATGGAACACCCCGTATATTAATACATTTTTGGAATCGCTCTGGTATTTTAATACTTTTTTGTTAATAATGTCCTATACCTATCTCTATCTGTTTTAGAGATAAAAAATAAATTGTTCTAAATATGGTCCAAAACATAGCCTTAATTGAAATTAAGTACATCAGTACTCTCAATTCATGAAAAGTTGATATTTTGATGATAGTTTGGACAAACTCGAAATATTCAAATAACACCAAGAACTCGACTCCATATCATACAGGACGTGCTAGAATTACTATTATTTCCATTGTGCATAAAAATAGTCAAAAGTTCATTTTTTCAAATGAAACCCCCTGTATATTACTCGGTAAATTGAAAGATGGTAAAAAATCCTTAAAGATGATATATCATGTCCCTATACTTAAATCGTCAAGTTTTCTCAATAAAGTCGCTTCTTCTAGAAACATTATTTTTTTTTAGAATTTGGATTTAGGTAGCAGTGGAATTATCAAGCTTATAGCAGTTCGGTTACTTTTATAAGTAATTTACAAAGAGTTATCGACGGTGTTTCGAATCATCTTCCAAAATGAATGCAAATATCGATTATTCAAACGAAGTTCTTATGAAATTATTTATTATACACATGAACAAAGTGATCAAATCATTGTCAGAACGTGTAAAAAATTCGACCAAATGTATCCTGAATTTACACCAATGAACGAGAGGAAGTTTGTAAGGTTACAAAATAATTTCCTTAACTATGGCTCAAAGTTTCCAGGGAACAACTGTACCGAAAATCCGTCATTTCTAGGTAAAAAGTAAAATTTTGTGGGCTAAAACATGTGAAAGTACAGACAATAACAGAATAGGATGATTCAAAATAACGAAATTGTAAGCAAAATATCACATTTTCACAATAAATGCTAAAAATGTTGTCCATTACATTCTAAACACTTTAAAATGTTTTTTTGTACGCGACTTGTGGTTGCTTTTTCAATTTCCTGGGATCCAGATCTTCAATACTCCCCACTATTCGCCGTCGCAATTCTTCTTTGGTAGGCACTGGAGTACTGTATACCCTTTCTTTTAAAACACCCCATAAAAAAAGTCAAGTGGCGTGAGATCGGGTGATCTCGGTGGCCAATCCCACGGCCCTAAACGCCTAAACCAACGATCGTCGAAGAGTTTGTCAAGTTTCCTGGAAACTTCCTGGGTGGAATGAGCTGGCGCTCCGTCCAGTTGAAACCACGAATTCCTATATTCCTCTAAAGGCAAATTTTCAAGAAAATCGGTTACAGTCGTTCTTAATATTTGGAGATATCTCTCTGCATTCAGTGTGTCTTCATAAATAGAAGAGCTAATTTTATTGTTCTTCAGAATACAGAAAACATTCAGGTCAAATTTTTCTTGAAAACCCCTTTCTTTTGTAACATGAGGATTATGATCATCTCAAAAATGTTTATTCCTTCTATTGAAAATACCATCCCTCGTAAATTTTGATTCGTCGCTCTAAATTATTTTTGACAAAAATTCCCGATCTTCCTGTGTATGAATCAAAAAGGATTCACAAAAATGCATTCTACGTTCGAAGTCTTCTGCTTTTAGAGCTTGAACTTTGGTAAATTTATACGGATGCATTCCGTGATTTTTCAAAATTCGTTGTACTGAAGCATGTGTACACCTAAATATTTTTCTGCACTACGAATGGAAGCTTCTGGATATGCATAAAAATGTGCCAAAACGTTAACAGTATTGTCCTCATTTGAAGTAACGGGTTTTGGTAATGTTGAAGGCGCTTTTAACATGGAGCCATAGTTAAGGAAATCATTTTGTAATCTTACAAACTTCCTCTCGTTCATTGGTGTTAATTCAGGATACATTTGGTTGAATTTTCTACAAGTTCTGGCAATGATTTGATCACACTGTCCGTGTATAATAAATAATTTCATAAGAACTTCGTTTGAATAATCGATATTTGCATTCATTTTGGAAGGTGATTCGAAACACCGTCGATAACTCTTTGTAAATTACTTATAAAAGTAACCGAACTGCTATAAGCTTGATAATTCCACTGCTACCTAAATCCAAATTCTAAAAAAAAAAATGTTTCTAGAAGAAGCGACTTTATCGAGAAAACTTGACGATTTAGGTATACGGACATGATATATCATCTTGAAGTATTTTTCACCATCTTTCAATTTACCGAGTAATATACACGGGGTTTCATTTGAAAAAATGAACTTTTGACTACTTTTATGCACAATGGAAATAATAGTAATTTTAGCACGCTCTGTATGAAATGGTGTCGATTTCTTGGTGTTATTTGAATATTTCGAGTTTGTCCAAACTATTATCAAAATATCAACTTTTCATGAATTGAGAGTACTGATGTACTTAATTTCAATTAAGTCAATTAAGGCTATGTTTTGGACCATATTTAGCACAATTTATTTTTTATCTCGAAAACAGATAGAGATAGATATAGGACATTATTAATAAAAAAGTATTAAAATACCAGAGCGATTCCAAAAATTGTATTAATATCCTGGGTGTTCCATTTAAAAAAATTAAGTTGCTAGGACTTTTTGATGGAAGTGGCAACGCCGCAATGCTGAAAATATTTTAGATCGATAGAACAGGTAGGGAAATGTGAGAGGTGAAATTTTCAGAAAAATCATGTTTTGCGTTTTGCAGAAACGTCTAACCTACCATCGACCGTGAGTCACGCTGTATGATGTTAGAACTTTTTACAGAACTTGTGATATACTGTTTGGGACCAGCAGTTTAATCTTCCTCTTGAAGATGATCACTTGGTAATTGAAACACGTGTCGAGGGGTTAAAAATAACGGTTTGGTGTTGGGATTGAACTCCAATAATATTCATGTATTTACAGAACAACAAATGCACTGAGATGTATACTCACAAAACCCAACAATACCATTAAAAGTGCGTGAGAATGAACATCGAGACTACATCAAAATTAGGATCAAAATTGTCAGAAGACATTTTGAAATCAGACGGTAAATATCGACATTAGAAAGCACGTGGCAGGAATTTTCTTCGACCTGTCAAAAGCTTTTGACTGTATTGATAAAGTGTTTATGGCTTCCAAACTGTATAATATGGGCATTAGAGGAAATATTCTTGACTGGATCATTTCATTCCTAACAAATAGACAATTCTTTGTAGAATTAGATGGTGTTGAGTCAGATAGATATTCAGTTGATGTTGGAGTAGCGCAAGGTTCAATTCTGGGAACATTGCTTTTCTTACTATTTCTCAATGACCTCCCAATAAATGTCGATAGGCGCTTTTATCTCATCAATTTTGCTGATGACACATTTGGTATAGCTGAATCATCTATGGAGGATATGATTCTATCGGTTGAACTCTGTATTAGTGAAATGACAAAATATTGTTATTCCAATAAACTGATGCTGAATGCACAGAAAACAAAAATTATATATTTCAATAAGAACAATCTGATCGATAGTGAAGTCCTTCAGACACATAACTCCACTAAGTTTATGGGTGTAATGATTGATAAATCACTCTCATGGTCTGAGCATATTGACAAAGAAACTCTCCAAATCCTTCTTCGCAATTCTGCAATGGAGGTATAAACTTCATAAGCATATTCTTATCCAAGTTTATTATGCATTAGTATATTCTGCACTATCATTTCACATCACGTTATGGGCGAATGCTACCGAAATAAATAGGATATTTGTTACACAAAAACGGATTCTTGCAGGGAAATTTTCAAGAGTAAAAAGATTAACACAGTTAGCTGCATTTACATATATAAATGTTGCTTGCACATTGAAAAACATGAAAATGAGCTGATGAAAAACAATTACCACCACCAATATTGCACTACAAAAGCTACAAAATTAATAACAATGACTCACAGAACATTCGCATTTGAAAAATCACCAATTTATGCTGGGGTAAAAATATATAATAAACTCCCTAATCTAATGAAGGCCTGTAATTCTCTCGAATTCAAAAAATCACTGAAAGATTTCTTATTGGCTAAAGCTTATTATACATTACAAGAATATTTCGACGATTGTGCAGCGGCGGCCTTACCCATTGCGAGGTTCCGGGCGGCAGGTCTTTGTGAGGCCCTTTGCCTCTCGTGAAAAGTATGTGATGCGAAAGTAGATTTGACTGAAATCTTTAATTAAAGCACAATAATCTAACGAATGAGCTACGTCATTTTCAATTGAAAGGGCTGAAAGCCGTTCTTGTGTCATCGAATTCCTCAAATATGTTTTGATAATTTCAAGCTTCGAAAAACTCCTTTCAGCAGACGCAACTGTTACAGGTGTGGCGGCAATAATTCTCAGCACTATTTTGATAGTCGGGTAAACTTCGGTTAATTTTTTTTCTATTATGTATTTCAGCACCGAGATAATGTCGTCGTTTTCTTCAAATACATGAATAAACATACTTAGTTCTTCGTACAATCCATGTCCATCAATATCACATGATTCCCCTGCTCTCATAGATATTTGCAAGTCGTTGCATTTCTTCAAAAGTCCACTATCACCAATTTCCTTTAATCTTTTTATATTATACATGAAACCGAATATGCTCTCATGATGTTTAAGTGCCTCAGACCTAGGATGACAACTTGCGCGCACATTGTCGACAATTACATAAAAATAGTTTATTTTGAAATTCTCTTCCGCATTCAATTCTTGAGCTTCATCTTCTCCTTCATAATCAAAATGCTTTTTTTACGTCGTCTTCTGACTTCTTTGAACTGTCAATATAATTTTCTTCGGCTATTTCTCTCGCTGATACAAGGGAAACCATTTTTTCGATAATTATCGAGCCAATTTGTGAATGCGTCTAGGTGTTGTATAGCCACATCTAAGTGCATGTTTTCACTTTGCCACATTTTACTCATAACATTTATCTTTGTAAGAATGTCATACCATATCACAAGTGAAACTACAAATTCGTAGGTAGTTATTTCTTTTTCTAAAGAATGGCATTCAATGACCCCGACTGCTGATCAGGTGGAATCCTTCTGGAAGGATATCTATGAACACCCGCAGCCACTCAACTTAGACACTCCAGCCCTAGCGCAGTTCGAAGCTTTCAACAGAGAGATTCGACAGCCTGAGCTCAATGAACTGCGCAACCCGATAACCCCGGATGACGTTCGAAGGGCCCTTGTTGGTTCCAAGAACTTTGCTGCTCCAGGCCCAGATGGGCTGAACACTTATTGGTGGAAAAAACTACCAAGTACCCACCGCCTTCTGGCCAGAGTTTTCAACTTATGGCTGGACGGAGAGCAGCCGATTCCGGATTGGTTTGTCGAGGGGCGGACCGTTCTCATCCCCAAAAGCGGAGATTTGTCGATTCCTAAGAATTACAGACCGATAACATGCTTGAATTCGTGTTATAAGTTGTTTACAAGCATCTTATACACACGAATACTCACCGCAGTTGACCGAGTGTTCGAACGGATATACGAGCAGAGAGGGTCGAAGAGAGGAGTCGCTGGATGTAAAGAGAACCTGCTCATCGATAGATGTGTAACGCAGGACTCGATACAATATAAGCGTAACCTCTCTATGGCCTGGATCGATTACCGTAAGGCATTTGATACAATTTCGCATGAGCTCATCTTGCATTTGCTCAGATGCCTTGCGGTACCCGACAACATAGTGAGATGCTTTGAACAACTGATACCACTTTGGCGAACTCGCTTCACCATAACATCTGGTCAAGCAAGAGTCCAAACAGAGTGGGTCACTTTCAGAAGGGGTGTATTTCAGGGTGATTCCTTCAGTCCCCTTCTATTCTGCATCTCACTATTGCCATTATCCGTTGCGCTCAGGAACACTCGAGGGTACAACTGTGGCACCCCCGGAAACCGGAGGCACAAGGTCACCCATCTGTTTTATATGGATGATCTTAAACTTTATGCTTCTGGAGAGAAGGATCTCCATCAGTCTTCGAGGGTGGTGGAAGAGTACACGCATGCTATCGGTATGAAATTCGGGATAGACAAATGTGCAATGGTTCATCTCAAAAGAGGACGATGCGGGGACTACGGAGAGGATGTGCAGCTCGTAGATGGAAGCATCCTACACCATCTGGATGCCGGAGAGACGTATACTTACCTCGGGGTGGAACAACGCCACTCACAAGAGGTAACTGCAGTGAAAAACTCTCTCCGCGGCAAGTATCAGCACAAACTTCGACAGATCTGGTCATCGGAGCTGTCGGGGAAGAACAAAGTTGCTGCAACAAATATGCTTGCCGTTCCAATCTTACTCTACTCGTTTGGAGTAGTGAAGTGGACTCGGGAGGAGCTGTATCAACTCGACGTAAGGACCCGAAAAATGATGCATCTCTATAGGAGTTTGCATCCCAAATCGTCCGTTACACGGTTGTACTTCGCCCGACAACAGGGAGGTCGTGGACTTTTGAGTTTGGAGTGTCTACATGACAGAATGGTACTGGATACAGCCTGTAAAGTCGTCAGGAGTTCGGATCCCCTTCTCTGCATGGTCCGTGACCGTGAGAGAGCAGGAATTGGAGCATTTCTCCTTAGGGCAGCTGCTCGAGCAGCTGATGAACTCGGTATAGTTTTCGACTCTGAACGAGGTGACTACAACTCTGTCACCGAGTTGGAACCCGTTCAGCAAAAAGCTCAGATAAAAGCCACAGAGATCACCTTACTTCTGCGGAGACACAGGGATAAGCCAATGCATGGGGTCTTCTTCAATAATATTGAACGTCAGGCGCTTATCAAAGCGCCTGACGTTCGCTTTTCTCAGGTCGAGTGGGCTGAAGTCGGAAACTGAGGGGTTCATCATGGCTTGCCAGGATGGTGTCTTCAACACCTTAGTCTACCGCAGTCGCGTGATGGGTATAGAGGTTCCTGACACAAGGTGCAGGGCCTGCCGCGAGGCGCCCGAGACCCTAATGCACTTGCTATCAGCATGTCCAGCATATGCGGTCTCGGCCTATATCCATCGACATAACGCGGCCCTAAGAGTGCTATATTACCATCTACGGCACTCTTACGGTATTGACGAGACACCGGTGTTGCCCTACGCTCCGGGGGATATTGAATCCGTTGTGGGGAACGAGAAGTGCCGAATTTATTGGAACTATTCGTTCCCCACCCTCAGGCTCATACAAGCTAATAAGCCTGATGTAGTCCTTCTCGACCACCAGACCAAAACGATATTTGTCGTGGAGTTTTCAGCTCCTGGCGAGACGAATATCGTCAGAAAAGAGGAAGAAAAACGGATAAAATATCGAGATTTCCTCTTCGAACTCCGCAGACTCTATCCAGATCACTCTGTCAAGATGGTTGTTCTAATTATTGAAGTCCTTGGTGGAATGATGTCCTCTCTACTCTCGAATCATAAAATCATACCGGCTTGCCGCACTAAGGCAGAAATCTTAGCCGCGCAGATGCAGAAGGCTGTCATTCTTCGCTCACTGCGCTTGCTAAGGGCACATGATTCTCGGACCCAATGATCACTTACCCCACGGTGTGGGGAGTGGTCATTGGTTGATAATGCTGGCGCGCCCTCCCGAATGTATCGGGGCTTCGGGGAATAGGGCCTGACCAGCGCACACTACGATAATAATAATAATAGGTATTTATTCCCAGAATGATACAAAATGTTCTTCAATTTCAGCTGTATTTGTATTAAAAAATCTTATAATAATTGAAAGTTGCTCAACACGACAAACGTCGCGAGTACAATCAAGAATAATAGAGTAATATTTATTATTTATTATTTTTTTAACAATTTTAGTCTTCACGTGACTTGCCATTAATTGTATGAGCTCATTTTGAATATTTTTTCGAAGATAGTGATCATGAATTGTCTTATCCTGTATTTGTTTCAGGTGAAGTCTCAGCACTGGATCAAATAGTGATATTAACTTTACTAAATCTATAAAGTTGCCGCTTGTCTCACTCGAATCTGAGTCAGATGTTAACTTTTCTCTACGACCCCTGAAGGCCAAATTGTGAGATACTGAAAAATTTACGACTGCGAGTAATCGGTCTAAAATATCTCTCCAACGTTGCCTTTCTTGTTCAACTTTTGACTGATGCAAGGAGTCAATAGTGGAACAGCTTTTTAAACCATTCTCTAAATTTTTCCATTTCAACATACAATCCTTGTGCTGTCGAGTAGATTCGTGAGACTTTAGGTAATCACCCAAGTGTTTCCAATCACATACTCCTTCACTTGATCCAATCTTTGTATTTTCTATCCCGAATATTCTACACGGAAAGCAGTAAACGGCATCCTTTGTTGGTGAATGAATCATCCAGCGCCTGTCAAGCTTTTCACCGTTAACTAATATCTTATTATAATGATATTCGCTGAATCGCCGTCCATTATCATTTACAGGAAATAAATCAACTTTAACCCGGATTGGTCTACAGTTCGGTCGTCTACATCAGTAATTGTTATGGGCCACAAACCGGGGTCATTTTGATGATTCAGATCTTCCATTCCAGCAGTCATGACTGTAGACATAGACTCGGGCTCAGATTCGGGTTCTTGACTGGATACCGTTGACGGCGGCACCGCTGACCTAAGAGACAATGATGTATATAATTCATCATCATCCTCGCTGTTTTTACTTGATGGCGGCGGCGGCACCCATGATGATGTGGAAGGAATGCTTTCAGCTGGATGAGGATTAGAGTCAGAGTCACTTTCAATAAATAAATGTTTTGTAGACGTTTCTGTTTCTTGATCATCACTTTTTATATATTTATATAAAGATCCAAGTAGATTTTCTTGTACCTGCTTTCTTTCCATAGCTCGTTTCCTTTTTGAAGAACTATCTGACTCAAATTTTCTACCGGCATCACGACCACGCGAACTCATTTCGTAAAACACTCGTTTTTAACTATAAATGTATTTTTGAATAATTAACAAGTTGTAACAAAATATATAATACAAGGAACTCGATTACTTAAACTAACTAAGAGGAGGATATCATAACAACCAACTTTGTTTCCTACCAAACTGTTGAGGTAAACTATGGCAGGTATTGAAATTGGTAATTTAAGGGCCTAGGTAAGATTAGTTCTGGGAAATATTTATATTGTAAAACTCATATAAATATTAGTTTATATTACTACATAATGAATTTTAGAATTATGTTTTGAATAAATGAATTAGTTAACAAACTTAATTTTAATCTGTATTTTTTTAAATTTACTTGGGTTGCTGCGCGATGCCCCTCCAAGAGCGAGACCCCGGGCGATTGCCCCGTTCGCCACCCCCTAAGGCCGCCTCTGTGATTGAGTTTTTTGTGGATATCTGTGTGTAAATAATCGTATTCTTTTATATTTTAATTTTACATTTTTACACTTGTACATTTATACGTTTTTACATTTTTATTTATACATATATGTATATATATTTGTATTTACATATTTGTTTGTTTACATATTTATATGTATAAGTTGACATGTTCGATACCATGTAGTTGGTCCATGAATGAATAAATTTCTTTCTTTCTTTCGAATGGAACAAGACGAGACTTTAAAAGACTTAAACTTAAAGAGTCAGCTTATTCTTAAATCTGGAAAGAAGTGTATTTCGAATAGCACCTTAGAAATGGATTGTACTTGGTTACCTGTCTTGAAGAAAAATATGGATAATTCCAAAATAACTTATATATAATTTCTTAGCTCTATTTTTGATTGAAGAAATTAATAAATATGACAAGTCACTGATAAATAGAACATTTTTATTTGTGAAGAATACTTTAAATACAAGCAGTAACTTGTTGGAGTGAACTAAAAAGTTTGTTTTTTCACACATGTATAAAGTTCTTCATTGATTGTCGAAGATGAAAATACCATAAAAAGTTCGATAAAAACTGATTTTTCTCCACAAAACTTATATGTTTGTAAATGTATTCAACAAATTTGTATACAGGGTGGGCCATCGAAAACTTGACATGGAGGTTTTGGGTACTAATCTTGCAAATCCTAAAAAACGCTCAGACAAGTCGATTTTTATTGGGAGGGGTACAGTTTTTTCCCCTTTACAGCGTCGCCACTTCAACCCCGGAGCAGAGAGGTGAACAACCTTTGGAATTTTAATAGAGAACTGGGGGCGAGTCGCACATCGTTTGAAAGATCTTGGAATTTTCTAAACAACGGTGTACATTTTTTTAAATTTGGACGAAGCATATTAAATTTAGAGTTGAAGTTACTTACTTTATTCTCATGTTAGCATATGCTCAAAGTGGGCGCCTCCAGCTTCCATGCAATAATAGAGATTCTGCTGGAAACGTTCTCGAACATTGTGGAGCATTTCTGGAGTGATTTGGCGACATTCATTTGTGATTCGTTGCCGTAAATCTTCGAGTGATGCAGAAGGAGTACAGTAAATTCTGCTTTTCAAATGACTCCACAGAAATAAGTCTAACGGCGAAAGGTCTGTGGATCGTGGTGGCCACTCGATAGTGCCCCGCCTCCCAATCCAGTGATCCGGGAAAGTCTGATCTAAATACTGCCGAACAGGCAGAGCATAGTGCGGAAGAGCCCCATCTTGTTGAAATATTTACAGGTCTTACCGATAATTGTGGTCATTTTCAATAAAATCAGTGAGAAGGGGATTAATAGTATCTTCCAGAAGCTCCAGATACATTTGTCTGGTTAAATTGCCTTCTAAAAACAATGCGCCAACAATACAGTCACCAAAAATTCCAGCCCATACATTTAATTTTTGTGGACGTTGAGTATGCACTCAACGTCCACAACGTGAGGATTTGAATCAGCCCAATAGCGACAATTATGGCGATTAACTGTGCCATTCAGAAAAAAAAAAATTCATCACTGAAGCAAATGTTGAAAACAAAATATGGATTTTCCACGGCTCGTTCACTAACCAACTGGCAAAATTGCAAACGTCGATCGAAATCATCTTCATTCAGTTCTTGCGTTAATTTAATCTTGTAAGGATGCATTTTGTGGGTTTTTAAAATACGCCGAATGCTAGTTCGTGACAACCCGGAAACAAATGCTAACTTTCTTGTGCTCAAAGTATGGTCAAGCTCAACATGGCCCAGAATTGCCACTTGTGTCGCCTCATTTGTTACTGGTGGTTCGATTTGCTGGTTTTTAGTTGTGTAAACCATCATTTCTTTAGCAACATTTTACGGCACTCACTACTAGTAATAATGTAGATATCACTTTTAACATGAAAATGAGAAATAGAAACAGCATTTTCAACCATTTCTCAATTAGAATAGTGCTCTTATCGGAGAAGAACTGAAAAACTAACAAAAAAGTAGCGTAAGAAACAAATTAAAGAATTCCAAATACATGCCAACTGAGCAGTGGCGTATAACAATTTGTTGTTATTAACAATATTGAAAAAGTTAATTATCGGAAAGAACTCTTTCAAATACGTCCAAATTAAAAAAAAAATGTACACCATTGTTTAGAGAATTCCAAGATCTTTCAAACGATGTGTAGTATAGTACTTTCGGTTAACCTTCCAGAATTGTAACCATATTGTAAACCTGCAATAACGTCATGTTTTAAATTGAAAAGAATATATTTTTAGGAGAGATTGGCTTTTGGTAAAGGTTTTGGCCTACTACTTCTCCAACTTTATAAAAAAAATGTTGGAATCTTTCAAAGAAAGGTAGCAATTATTTTCAAAAAATCAACTCCATACAAAGATATGTAGATCATTGAAAGAAGTAACATTCAGACACTAACTAAAAGAATGCGAAATTTTCTTGAATCTGGATGGTGACCAAGTTATTCAAATATATAAGAAAAATAATTGGCCCCAGTACTGATCCTTGAGGAACGCTTCATGAAATTTATTTGCTCCGAGATACTTCTCCATTTGATTTAACTATTTGCTTTCTACCACTCATATAAAACTTGAACCATTTATAGCATACTCCTTTGTAACCATACTACATACAACTACTTCCATATAAACATTGAATTATACGAAAAACACTTTTTCCTATTCAGTTTGTACTTCAAACATTCGTTATAGAATTGAATTTGATATCATTCACAGGATTGCTGCACAATATAGTATATGATAGAAGTAAAAAATTTCACTTACATGGAACACTGTCATCGTTAGTGGTGGACATATGATGTTTCGTAATAAGGCAGTTGCCTTCAGCAACAATCTGAATAACATTACAAAATAAAGCACTCAATTCGTTCATAATATTACAACTTTATGTCACGAACGAGTTAAATCTACTCATGTCATCGATGACATTATGTAATAACAATCATTTGACTTAATCACAGCCATAGGAATCCGTCTTTGTAAAAAACATGAGGAGAAAGCAAATAAATTCAAAAATAAACTCTTCAAGAAGATGTGTAGGTCACAAACTGAATAGGAAAAAGTGTTTTTTGTATTCAACATAAAAGTAATTGTTTCAAAAGTTTTTTTTTCCTGTCATGTAATTCAATGTTTAGATAAAGTAGTTGTTTCGAAAAGGCATTTTCTTCCAGATTGTGTCTGGTGCAACTAAAATTATATATATATTTCAGTACTCAATGTGAGTACGACTTTACTCGCCTCCAGTAATAAATGTGGAGATTTAGGCTAGAATTGATTTATTTTGGAAAACAAATGATATTCAAAATTTTTAGGTATATCAATAGATGATAAATTGAAATTTGACAACCATGTTAGTGCTCTGACAAAACACATTGCTTCAGGATGCTATGAATAAATAGTCTTTGCAAATGAACTGAGTTCCCCAACAACAACAACAACAATGTAGACCATTGTTTGTGAGTAATGGAATTCAGACATTTACTTGTTTATTTATTTAGAGTCAAATTATTGATAAAATAGTGAGCTTTCCTGCTCCAAAGTCAGCCTTGAAAATAAATTATTCAGCAGCATATGAAAGAAGCCCCAATAAATAAGCTTATTATTACTGTGAATAATTTCAAAAAGGAACTTAATCATGATGTTCATTTTAAACTAAAAATTACTGTTTATCTATTTCTTTGTTTATTATATTATTGTTTATGGTCACTTATATTCATGTAAAGTAAGTTGTTAATGTGACCTCATTTTGTTCACATTTCAAATAATGTGTGCCTATTAGAATATTTTCTATTTGAATAAACTTGTTAATTCATTTACGGTACTGAGTACAAAAGAATTGCAAAGAATCAAAGTGAAGGTGGATTCATTCGCCAGTCCTAATAAGTTGAAAATTTCAAATCAAAAGAATTTATGTTTTCCATTTGTTACAAGTAGAAACGATTGGTGCATGAAAGTTGCCAATAATCCAACTGCTAACAACTTGTTACTCATCACATGCAACTTGAGACTGGAGAATGAATCCAGCTTTCTTCTATCTAGTTTTTAGCTGTGAAGTTCATTAATAATATCCAGATTTATTGGTGGGTTCACAGGTATACTTACTCTTTGATTGTTTTAGATATGATAGAAAGTCTATATCGTTGATGAGCTATGTGATCAACACATTTTTTTTGGATACCATGCAACTGTTCTAATTGCTGAAGATATGCTTTGTTATCGAACTAAAAATTTCAATATATTAATATGATTTTCATTATCATACCTAAATCACTAACCTCTAGCTGTTTGAAATCTGAATTCAACTCATCCCATTCTTCAAAAATTTGTTCTGTCATTTTATTAAGAATTGGATATGGACAAATTCAAACAATATAATGCAAATAACAATGAATATCCAGTATTAATAAAAAATGTAATTAATAATAATTAACGTGCTGATTGTTCGTCCAACATTATTATTGTTATCATACAGGAACAAAAACCACGAACTATGATTCCCTCAGATTCCACAACCCCCAAAACTCTTTCCATCACCTGTCAATTCTGACAAACGTGAAGTCAAATTATCCGAAAATTGCAGAGTTATCGCTGGCATAATTCTCAATGTTTGGGATATCGTATATAAAATTTAAATATATGAAGTGTCACAATTGATTTGTTTAATCGTGAAAACCTGCCGGTACAGTATATACAATATACAGTCGCAGTTTTAGCCTTATACTTGTGATACAGTTATTGAAGACAAAATCTTACCTACCCCGTAAATGCCATAATATGAAGTATTTATGTAAAAATAGTTCCTATGTCATAAATTTACAATGAGTGGTATGTTTGTAAGTTCAATTTGCATTATTAGAAGTTAGCTCTGGCTAGATTCAGATACAGAAATATATACTAAAATAACTGAAAAAAATTTGTAATAAATGTCGTAATGAGTGCCGACATCTATTGTGCAAATTACAAAGTGTACGTTCGAGAAATTAATTGAAATAGTCTATATACAAAGGTTGTATCTCTGCATATGGATAGTCTATACCTATCAGTGATGTTACGTGCAGTACAATTGTACTGAATCTAGTACAATCGAACTAAATGCAGTACGGCAGTACCTCTTTCGCCATTTTAGTACAATTTTGCTTTCTTTTTCTAAATAATAAAATTTTCATTCGACATTTGACAGACAGACAATAGTCTCGAGTTATGAATTAATATGCAGATGATGTATCGCAGTCCAGCATACGTATTTTATATCGCTGTATTTCATTCTGTCGATACTTTGTCAAACGCACGATCTCGACAACAGACCCCATGGGCCATGACCCATGAACATAATAAAATGATGTTTTGTTGACACTGTCAACAGTGTCAAGTGTCAACTCAACAGCGTTGAGGGTTTTTGTCTTTCATTCACTTTTGCCTGGCATAATTTGTGCAATATCTCCATTTTATTTTTTGATTGTGCACTGGTTCTGGATGCCTTATTTTCAGATCATGTTAAAAATAAATTATGCAAGAAAAAGGACGATTTGAAAAAAGTGTTATGTACATGTTTTGATATGAAAATTCCACCCACCCCTGTATTATGATTCATATATTCATAATATGATCATAAATTCACAATATGATCATAAATTCACAGAACACTTATATTATTATGATGTTCCATGATATTACATAGTGCAGTACAATTAAACGTAATTTAGTACAATTTTCATTTTTGTATTGGCACAATTTTTCGTTCCCGAAAAACATCACTGATACCTATACAAATGTTGTATTCAGACGCTGGTCATATTTTTCAGTTATTTGGTCGTTTCGAAAGTTTTGTCTATTCAAACTTTAAACTAATATCTTAGTGAATAGGAATGTAGGCTTTCACGGCTAGCGTCTATGTTTTGGTTGGCTTCCGGGTTTTGTCGTGGTCTTCATTAAAACATTAAACAAAAACATTTTTTTAAGGAAAAAACACAAGTACTACAGGAAAATTCTCAAGGTGCTCTCAGAGAGATGCCTGTGCGAAAGTAGCGATTCACATTGGATTTGAAACGCTGGAGATTAAATCCATTTGAAAAAACGTTCTCAGGAAGTTTATTCCACATAAACTCGGTTCTCCAGATGAAAGAGTTCTCAAACAGTGATGTGGATATTAACTCATTATTTATCATTCTGTATGTTCATTTTGTGTTCATTTGCTTTGTAAACAAGATATGTCAGTTGAAGATTGAAAATTAGTAAAAAATGTCTCTAAAGTTCCTTCTTGACTACAATTGGATTTATTGTCTTGGGTTGATCAATTCTTCTGAAAGAATAACAAGTGAAGTTCGAAATGTACTGAGTTGAACCTCAAAACGATGAGCAGCCACAGTTGTCGCGTATTTCTGACATGTACAGCTCTTGGTGGAATCCAATGTGCCAAGTCACTTGAACACTTCCTGTGAAAGTATATATAGACGAAAGACAAATCTCCAACCTTCCTTCGATGTTCGCATCTCCAATCACTAGGATGACTCTTTTATGGATGGAATCCAGCAACTTCAGGGTATGTTTGGGGGCAGAGCTCCATACATGAGAACAATACTCCAAAAAAAGGTCTGATCTGAGCTTTATAAAGCATCAAAAGTTGCTGAGATGTGTACCAATTACCGTGTGTGCACTGGTTCTGAACAGTGTTTCAAGCTTCTGAGAAGCAGCCTTTGCAATGAACCTTTTTCCTGAAGTACGAAAAATTACTCACTAGCAGCGCTAGTAGTTCGGTAGGGACAAACACTGCCAAATCCTTATATAAACATATGTTAAAGTACAATTAAAGAAGAATGTTTTCAACAGAAGATGTTCCTGGAGCAAAACTAAAATTTGCAACTGTAAAGGATAACTATGTTGTAACGTTAGAACGTTGGCTTGCATGCCGTAATTCGAAAGTAACTGAAAAAAAATGAGTTAATAGACAGGTTAGTATACAGACTCTAGTAAAAGAGTAGCGGTAGATTCAAACTATAATAAATGAAATTAAAAATGATTATGAATTTCAGATTTATTTCCGAGTGAAATATGAATCAAATATATAGATGGTAATGAAACAAAATGTAATTAAATATAATAAATGAATATGATTTAATAAACGATTGAGGTTATATCTCATTCTAATCAATGGTAATTAACGATGAAAAATTTATATTCATTTCATGTTCACATACATATGAATATTTATTTATTTTTTGCAGTGTTAAATCAACTCTCCTAGAAGCATGTATCCATTTCTTACATCTAACCTCATTAATATGAGGTTTTACAAATGGTATATAAAACACGTTTTCTTCCGGATATCGATTATCCGACGTACAATTCGCAAAACAACAATGCTATGTTGGCATTATACTAGCACAAAATAATTTTTTATATCAGATTTATATTTTTAAATAATGAATTAATATTACATAAATAACACTGTTTTACATGTGAATAGTTAATGTTTGTCCCTACTACTAGTGCTGCATCTCGTGACACGTTCGCTGTACTATTCTCAAAAAAAAAGGCTCATTTCAGCGACATGATTGTGCCAAGACATATCGGTGTCTATTTTAACACCCAACAAACTCATCGAACCAGAAAGCAAAATTGTCTGACCTGACATTATTAGGTATATGCGGTTCGGAGACATTTATCTTGAAGAAAATCGATGCCTGGGTTTTGTGGCATTGGATTGATTGAACCTGGTTATTTTCACCCTAATTCGAAATCACTTCTAGATCCTCATTAAGATATGCAACCTCCTGCTGCCGGTAAAGATATGCCTCCGTATCAGATGTCGTGGAATCCAAATGGAATGACGAGACAAGTGTGCTGTTGTCAGTAAAGCAATATATTGGATTCTTGTTTTTTTCCAATTAATCGTTGATATAGGTACAATAAAAAGAGGGTTGGAGATGATATGGATCTCTGGGGAATACCAGCGCTTATGGTGAAAGAATTCGAAAGATATGCATTGATGGCCACTTTCAGGAAACGTTATTTCACGAAGTTAAAGAGCCATACACAAAAAAGATCCGACAAACCATAGCATCGAAGTTTGGCCAGCAAACCCTCATGCCACACACGGTCAAAGGCCTTAGAAATATCAAGCGCAAAAGTTCTTGAATCTCCATTTTACTCGATTGCGTTATTCCAAGTATGGGTGATATGTGATAGAAGGTCGCCTGTTGATCCTTTTGTCCGAAAACCATATTGAGATCACTTGAGATGTTGAAGCCTTCCAAATATCTGAGGATATGGTGGTTTACGACTTCCTCCATGATTTTTGATATCACTGATAGCAACGGGCCTGATTTATAGTTATTTGGAAGATTTTTCTTGCCCTATTTGGGAATAGACTGAACCCGAGCAATCTTTCAACAAAAAAAACCTCTTTATTGTGAGACAGATTGGAAAGTCTGCAAAATACTGGTGCGAGTTTATTTGTGCACTTTTTAAATACGATAAGGGCACTTCATCAGGGTCAGACGCCTTGTTGTTACTGAACAGTTTCAAAATTCCCCTGACTAGACGCTGTCGAAAAGTAATTTCCGGCATTGTGGATTCTAGTGTGGAAATAATGGGTGGTGACTTTCCTAGAAAATCGACTGTGGAGTGGGAAGCAAATTGTTCAGCTAGTAGACTTGCTATTTATATGGCTGTTGTTGCAATTGAACTATCCGCTTGTATTAGTGGTGGAATTGTGGATTTTGTAAAGTTCTAATTAACAGCTTCAGCTACCGACCAGAAGGATCTAGACCCGTAGGGATTGGCAAGCAGAATATCCCTAATTATCTGATTGTGGAGTTCTTTTCTTTCATTTATCCTAAGTTTGCAGCTGTTGCGAGCATTAACAAACCTACTTCGGTTTTCTGCACTGAGATTTTCGCGCCACTACCGGTAGGCGAGATTTTTGGAGGCGACAGCTTGCTCGCAATTTTTGTTGAACCATTCATCGATAATTCACTCAACACTTAAATGAGTTTGTGGTCAGAAGATCTCAATGGAGACCTTACGGTGACTGTGTAAATTTCTGGAATAGTTGTTAGGTAAAAATCCAGAAGACTGGCATATTATCCATCACGGTCAGGAATCCTGGTTGGCTCATTTATAATCTAAGTCCGCTGCTTTTTGTGAAATACTCAGCTTCACGACCTTGTTCAACGTTGATATTTGAAAATTTGAGCTATTCGATATTGTAGACTTTGAAGTCCCGAATATGGAAATTTCGGCACTGGGATGAATGATTTGCAGAAACTCAATAGTGCTTTTACAAGTGAACAGAATAGTGCCCTATATTGTGTATCGCTCGGTGGTTGGTTGAACCAGATGACATCAAAGTTTCGAGGTTCCAGCATTTCCTCTCGTTGACAGGACAGATCGCTTCTGATAAAAAGAGATATTCCAAAGTTACGTATCAATCGGAAGTGGAAAGCATAGCCGGGATATAAAAAACTGATGGAGTTTGTTGAAGCACTGACTTTGGTTTCTGTGAGTGCAAGAATATGAGGACTATTTGATTGTAGATGTTAGTGCACTGAGTTTATATTTGAGTTGGGTCCTCTGATGTTGCAGAAATCGATTTTGAAGTTGCTAGTGGGCCTCTTAGCAACTACAGTTACCATGCTATTTCCCTGTGGACTGATGTAGGAAGACCCTGCTGACTGTCAGAAATAGTGTTTTTCAAATAACGTCTGCAGGATGATGCCCTTGAATCAGTACCCACTCGGAGATCCGATTGGGGAGCTATTTTACCTTCGGAGTATTTTGACACTAGGAGCGCTATCGTGCATTTTTCCTCATATTCTGATTCTGATCTTTACATAAGATCAAGATAGTCATAAATTTCTTGTATCCGATTGCAAGTCTGTTCATATTCAACTTTATCACCAATTACCAATTCAGGAATGAAGTAATCTGCACGTTCACTTTTTTTGTAAATGAGTATTTGCGACTTCATTTTGTTCCAGTTCTTCCATTTGTAGTTGGAGCGTCGGAATTACAATTTTACTTTTCTTTGACTCAATTTTCTTCTTCCTAATTGAATTAATTGTACTAGTTCTAGTGTTAACTGATTTCTTTTTCAACATCAATGATTGTATTATTTCGTTCTACTTTTGTATTGGATATTTTCGATTTCATCTTATTTTCGGCATCGTAACTCAATCTCAGAGAAGGAACTCCTGAGTTCTATCTTGAACTTCTTTGAGAATTTCTTCCTTCCGACATATTAATTACATATCATGTCCGATTCAACAACCCAGATAATCAATTCAGCTTCTCAAAGTACAAATTTAATGGCTAAAGGACCAATTGTAATTTTTACATCTGTCACGGAGTGAAATTTACAAGTTTGATAACGATTTGGTTCAAATTTCAAATAAAGTTTTTTTTATATCTGGATTTCTCATTTAACCAACTTGACATGTTCTGTCGTCTAGCATTATTATTTTACAAAGTGTACAAATAAAATAAGCAGTGAAAATGGAATTGAAACTTTTTCGTTGATATTATACATTATGTTCCATTGGGAATGCACCAATACTAAAATTTGACAGAACTTATAGTTATTTCTAGTGTAACACGTGGAACATGTTTGTTTACATGTTCCCTCTTCGCGGTTTTTCACGTTTTTGTTAAAAAATAGCAAAACTTGGAAAAAGTAAAAGGGGAAATCCTAAAATTTACATAGTCGATTTTAACCAGCATCTGATTCTAAGAATTCTTCATGACGAACTTTCTCGAATAATTTTAATGACATGTTTTTATCTAAACAAATTTTCATGAGAATACTAATACACTCGTATTTAACCTTGCCCGATTTATCGTGATTGTGATAGTATCTTGATTGTTCATTGCTTAAATGGAATTACACAACTCACCTTTTGAATCTGAACGAATTGGAATAGTTTAAAAAGTGATTGTAATCTGTGAAGTGGAACCAAATCTATAAGATTTAATTTGATAAATTGAAGTAGGTAGTCTTAGGCAAGAGCTTGGATATGGAAAAGGTAGATGTTGAACCAAACATTCCTTCGCTAGAGCTGAAACCTGAAAAACCAAGAAGAAAACCTCCCCCTCCTGGTTTAAAAGATGATTTAACAGTTATAGCTCACATTTGTGTTGTTTTCTATTTCATACTTATTTGTTATCTTTGTTTTGTGAGACCTTTCGAATTCTTTACCTGGCATCCTCTGTTGTTATCATTAGGGGTGAGTTCATAAAATATTTCAATTTCATACTTTAGAAGCCTTTTATCAGAATTTCTCTGATTTCTGTAGTTGCAGTAATTTCATTTCCTATCATTGTGATACTTGATTAAATTTAATTGCAAACTGGGAAACTACTGAAACAGAAAGGTTTTGGAAATCAGGATGAAATGAGTTGTCACATTAGAACGCAAAATAAAGTTCTATCTTTCAATAAATTTGTAACCCATGTAAACAGGTTCGTAGAAACAATTTCAGAATGGTTCACAGCTGCTTATTGAAAGTGGACTCTCGCAAAGTAACTGTGCAATTATCATTGACTGTTCCAGGACAGTACAAAAAGATAAACCGAATATGGCATATCAGTAACAATCAAACTTTCTACTTCCACCTCTTGTTTTTTTTTGTGTTTAATTTAATGTTTTTTTACTTTAATTTGTTTTTTCCTGAAAGTATGTTTCGAAATATCATATAGTTGCAAAAACCTGCATTTTCAATAATTTGCAATCCTATTTGCATAAAAATTGTGATGAAAATGCTATTTTCACTCTATACAAAAAGCAAAAGATTTGCAAATTTGCAAAATATGATCAATTAAATTGCTCACATATTGAAGGTTATAAACTAACTAGTTTCTACTGCAGACCAACTATGCGCTGTGGAGGAGTTAGCATATGGACCCATCACAGTTTTGAAATGAAATCCATAGATGTATCGAAATTTTGTGTCGAACAACACTTTGAAATTTGTGCCGCTTCCTTTAAAACAAAACATGGCACAAATATTATTTTAAACTGTTATAGAGCTCCTAGTGGAGATGCTAATTTAATTTTAGATAAGATTTCTGAGATGTTAGACTGTCTGTACAAACTCAGAATCCATTTTATACTCCGCGGTGATTTTAACTTTGACATATATACAAACGAAAACTATAAATCATTGTGTACGGTTTTATCTTGTCTTAATTTAATTCCGTTAATAGGATGGCCTACCCGAGTAACGGATACCACATCATCAATAATCGATCAGATTTTTATAAATTTTTCTAATGGTGGTATTTACTTGTATTTTAGACAACAATCTTTCTGATCATAGAATAGCACTTTTAGAGCTGGATACTTTGAATAACGATGAAGTCATTTACATCATAAGTGAAATAAAGAGAAACTTCAATGAAAGTAACATAATAAATTTTGAAAACTCCTTGATTCATGAACAGTGGGAAAATGTTTACAGAATTACAGATTTTAATGGAGCTTTCAACTATTTTTATGAAATTTTACTCAACCATTTTAATTAAAATTTTTCTGAAAAAAGATTTTATTACAAGGACAATAATAAGAGATGGGTAGATGATTCAATCATACATTCTGGTACATCATTGAGAGACTTGGTTACTTTAAAAAATACATATTCAACTTTTTTGCCAAACAAACCAACCAAACCTTAGTTAAAAAAAAAAAGAAAAAATATTACCAAGATAAGATATATGAAGCCCCTAATAAGAGCCGTGCCTCATGGAATGTGGTATCTGAATTAACAAATAAACATAGAACCATACAATGACATAAATATTAGGTTGGATGACCAGCTGATAGAAGACCCAGAAACTATCTCTTCCTTATTTAATACTTTTTTTATCAACACTCCAACTAAGTTGGTGAATCAAATACGCTCTACAAACAGTGAATTTGAAAAATTAGTAAATTTCAATCCTCACACGATGTATTTGACTCCATACACAGGCGACGAATTGTTTATACTATTAAATAACACTAAAAAATAAAAAATCATCAGGTCCAGATGAAATACATATGTTCATATTAAAAAGAGTTTTTCCTGTAATTATTGCGCCTTTGACGCATTTGATTAATATGTCATTTACAGTAGGTGTTTTTCCAAATCATTTAAAAACTGGAAAAATTATACCCATTTTTAAAAAAAAAGAATCCAACGTCAATGGAAAATTATCGCCCTATTACAGTCCCCTGTGGATTGTCTAAAGTTTTTGAATACACTTTTCTTGCACGCTTCTGTTCATTTTTAAATAAACATTCCAAATTATGTCAAATGCAACATGGATTTCATTCCGAAAAATCAATAAATACAGCAATGTTTTCATTATTAAACAAAATCCTAGAATATGTAAATGGAGGAGAATGCCCAGCCGTGATCTTTGATGATTTAAGTAGAGCATTTGACTGCGTTAATCATAAAAAACTTATTTCAAAATTAGAAATGTATGGTATAAGAGGGATGTCTCTCAGTTGGTTGACATCATTTCTGGAAAATAGAAAACAATATGTGTCAGTTCAAGTTGAGAGAAGAAATGACATCTATAGAGTCAATTCCGAATATCTGAATCTAATTATGGTAGTGCCACAGGATTCAATAATGGATCCTCTACTGTTTGTACTCTATTTAAATAACATTGAATCAGTAGTTACTGAAGGTCATTATGCAGATGACTTTTCGCTAGTTATATCTGCATCGGATACAAAAGAATTACAAACCAATTTTTGCCAGAATAGTAAGGCGGATATCAAATTATTTCAATAACAACGATTTATTTTTCAATGCAGACAAAACATATTTTATTCGTATTCACAACTGGCAAAACCAAGTGGAAAACATACATTTCATGGTGAACAATGTGACCCTAACAAATACTGATCACAATGTAAGATTCTTGGGAATCATTTTAGATGAGTTCCTTGATTGGAAAGGCGACTGTCAACAATTAATATCAAAACCTAATTCATTGAAGTTTCTCTTCATCAATTATCGAACAGTTTTGACAAAGAGTCAGTTGCTAAATATATATTATGCTCAAGTAGAATGAAGACTTAAGTATGGTATCTGTTTCTGGGGTGGTTCTACCTCAGCAGGAAATGTTTTTATAGCACAAAAGCGAACTCTGAAGTGCATAGCAAATTTTTCTAATAGAGAATCATGCAAGGCACTTTTTAATGAGTACGGTGTTTTAACTTTAACATCAGTTTATATTTTTGAACTGTGTATGTATGTGTTCAAAAATAAATCAAGATTTACAACAAATCTAAAACTTCACCAACATTTTCACTTGCCATTAGCTAGATTCAAAGTAACATCATGTGGACCAGAATACATTAGTCCAAAGATATATAATCACCTTCCAGATTATTTAAAGGTCTTGAATAGTTTTTCTCTGTTCAAAAAATCATTAAAAAAAAATATATTTATTAGAAAAATGTTTTTATGCTTTGCACGAATTCTTCGAATAATGCATAGTCATCTTAGTTTTAGAGCCTGAGCGTGTCTTCCTCTTTTCTTTTCTTTTTTAATTTGTATTGTTTGACACTTCCTACACAATTTTATTATCCTACTGGAAATAAAGAATTATTGTTATTATTAAAAAATCGGGCTAACAACTCAGTGGATTGTTTGGCGTTGGTATAATTATTTAGTAATAATAATATTCTTATGACATTTTCCAAAAATACTCGAAATCTGGGGTTTACAAAATTTATAATTTTTTTTTTGAACAAAACGAATTCATGCACAAAGTATAGAGTGACTGCTTTGCCAAAAATCAGAATCATAAAATTCTAAGGTCACTGAATTATTACACCACTTGCAGTAGGTTTGAACTGAAAGGGATATGGTCTTAGGAGAATTTCATTTTTGGAAAAAATAGATTCTGGCTTTCTACTTCTCCATCTTTATACAAAAAAATGTGGGAATCTTTCAAAAAAAAGAATAAAGCAAATTATTCCAAAATAAACTCTTTACAAAAATGTGTAGATCATAAAAAGAAGTAACGTTACTTTCTATGGAAGATTCCCACATTTTTTTATAAAGATGGAGAAATAGAAAGCCAAAATCTTTATTTCCCTTGCAATAGAGACAACAATATTTCTGATCATAGAATAGCACTTTCAGAGCTGGATACTTTGAATAACGATAAAGTCATTCACGTCAAAAGTGAAATAAAGAGAAACTTCAATGAAAGTAACATCATAAATTTTGAAAACTGCTTGATTTATGAACATGTTTACTGAATTACAGATTTTAATGAAGCTTTCAACTATTTTTATGAAATTTTACTCAACCATTTTAATTCGAATTTTCCTGAAAAAAGATTTTATCACAAGGACAATAGTAAGAAATGGGTAGATGATTCAATCGTACATTCTGGTACATCATTGAGAGACTTGTTCACTTTAAAAAATACATATTCAACTTTTTTGCCAGTTTATAAGAGGCAAAGAGAAAACACCAAGCCTTAATTAAAAAAAAAGAAAAAATATTACCAAGATAAGATATATGAAGCCCCTAATAAGAGCCGTGCCTCATGGAATGTGGTATCTGAACTAACAAATAAACATAGAACATACAATGGACATAAATATTAGGTTGGATGACCAGCTGATAGAAGACCCAGAAACTATCTCTTCCCTATTTAATACTTTTTTTATCAACACTCCAACTAAGTTGGTGAATCAGATACGCTCTACAAACAGTGAATTTGAAAAATTAGTAGATTTCAATCCTCACACGATGTATTTGACTCCATACACAGTTGACGAATTGCTTATATTATTAAATAACAAACTAAAAATAAAAAATCGTCAGTTTCATAATTCCAATCGGCTTTTCAACAGGTTTGGCATTCTCAAACCAGTTTGATAACGTTCAACGAAAATGGCGTGTTGTTTTCGGTGAAATCCATTGTTAATAATGCTGTTTCAGGATTCCGTGTAAACATCATTTTATTCAATTGCAGCCAACTTGAGAAAATTTTGTAAATATTTTGCAGTTCATTTGTATCGCGAATGGTAGCATTGATAAATAAAATGAATTATTCTAATAGATGTAAACATAATAAACTGTTTTGCTATGAGTATGGCTCATTTGCATAACTTGTTAAATTTTTTGAAATGAATGTAAAAGACAAATATTAAAACTCTTGAATGGTTGCAGATTTAATGCCTAGTGCCATTATTATCAACTATATTAGTGTTTTGCAGAACTTACAATTTTCAAATCAATAAATAATGTTTGTTTACTGCAGACTTCTACAAAATTTTATATTTTGTATTCATATTGTGCTTGATATTCAGTGAAGAAAATAGATAGCAAAGTTGAGAAGCAATTAATGACTGAAAACAACGCACCAACTCTTTTCAACATTCAAAAAGAAATCAGTGTGAAAACAGGCCCGAGTTCTAGCCATGGATTTGTCGATGCGAAGCGAGAGATCCGATAATCAGCGGCTCCCAAAATACGGAACAAATTAATGGCCAGCCATGAATTTACTGAACAACCTGAAATGTATGTGATTAAAAACAACTATAAAAATAAATCCTGCATATCAAAAATTGTCGAGAATATCAACTCATTAGAAATTGTTGGAATATATACATATAAGTTTAAAGAAAATCCATGATTCATCAAATCCATAACTTATTAAAATATTTCGTGGATGGAGATTTTTTTGGAAATGCATTCAGCATACAGAATAAGACTCTTATGGCAAAATATTTTTTCGGGCAGAAAATCAACCCCCACCACGAAATAAATAATTTTCAAAGAAAGATCCATAACTCTTTCAAATATTGTTTGGATTGCGATTTTTTTCTGTGAATGTATTGATTTTAGCGTACTTGAGAAGACCCATATGCCAAAATATTTTGTCGGGGAGAAAATCAACCCCCACCCCGAATTAAATGATTTTCAAAGAAAAATCCATAACTCTTTCAAATATTGTTTGAATTGGGATTTTTTTCTTTGAATGTATCCATTTTAGCGCACTCGAAAAGACCGCTATGTCAAAATATTTTGTCGGGCAGAAAATCAACCCCCCACCCCGAATAAAATAATTTTCAAAGAAAAATCCATAACTCTTTCAAATATTGTTTGAATTGGGATTTTTTTATTTGAATGTATCCATTTCAGCGCACTCGAAAAGACCCCTATGTCAAAATATTTTGTCGGGCAGAAAATCAACCCCCACCCGGAATTAAATAATTTTCAAAGAAAAATCCATAACTCTTTCAAATATTGTTTGAATTGGGATTTTTTTCTTTGAATGTATTCATTTTAGCGTACTTGAAAAGAACCCTATGTCAAAATATTTTGTCGGGCAGAAAATCAACCCCCCACCCCGAATAAAATAATTTTCAAAGAAAAATCCATAACTCTTTCAAATATTGTTTGAATTGGGATTTTTTTATTTGAATGTATCCATTTCAGCGCACTCGAAAAGACCCCTATGTCAAAATATTTTGTCGGGCAGAAAATCAACCCCCACCCGGAATTAAATAATTTTCAAAGAAAAATCCATAACTCTTTCAAATATTGTTTGAATTGGGATTTTTTTCTTTGAATGTATTCATTTTAGCGTACTTGAAAAGAACCCTATGTCAAAATATTTTGTCGAGCAGAAAATCAACCCCCACCCCGATCAAAAAAAATTTTCAAAAAAAAATCCATAACTCGTGTCAAATATTGTTTGAATTGGGATTTTTTTATTTGAATGTATCCATTTCAGCGCACTCGAAAAGACCCCTATGTCAAAATATTTTGTCGGGCAGAAAATCAACCCCCACCCCGAATTAAATGATTTTCAAAGAAAAATCCATAACTCTTTCAAATATTGTTTGAATTGGGATTTTTTTCTTTGAATGTATCCATTTTAGCGCACTCGAAAAGACCGCTATGTCAAAATATTTTGTCGGGCAGAAAATCAACCCCCCACCCCGAATAAAATAATTTTCAAAGAAAAATCCATAACTCTTTCAAATATTGTTTGAATTGGGATTTTTTTATTTGAATGTATCCATTTCAGCGCACTCGAAAAGACCCCTATGTCAAAATATTTTGTCGGGCAGAAAATCAACCCCCACCCCGAAATAAATAATTTTCAAAGAAAAATCCATAACTCTTTCAAATATTGTTTGAATTGGGATTTTTTTCTTTGATTGTATTCATTTTAGCGTACTTGAAAAGAACCCTATGTCAAAATATTTTGTCGAGCAGAAAATCAACCCCCACCCCGATCAAAAAAAATTTTCAAAAAAAAATCCATAACTCGTGTCAAATATTGTTTGAATTGGGATTTTTTTATTTGAATGTATCCATTTCAGCGCACTCGAAAAGACCCCTATGTCAAAATATTTTGTCGGGCAGAAAATCAACCCCCACCCCGAATTAAATAATTTTCAAAGAAAAATCCATAACTCTTTCAAATATTGTTTGAATTGGGATTTTTTTCTTTGAATGTATTCATTTTAGCGTACTTGAAAAGAACCCTATGTCAAAATATTTTGTCGAGCAGAAAATCAACCCCCACCCCGATCAAAAAAAATTTTCAAAAAAAATCCATAACTCGTGTCAAATATTGTTTGAATTGGGATTTTTTTATTTGAATGTATCCATTTCAGCGCACTCGAAAAGACCCCTATGTCAAAATATTTTGTCGGGCAGAAAATCAACCCCCACCCCGAATTAAATAATTTTCAAAGAAAAATCCATAACTCTTTCAAATATTGTTTGAATTGGGATTTTTTTCTTTGAATGTATTCATTTTAGCGTACTTAAAAAGGACCCTATGTCAAAATATTTTGTCGGGCAAAGAAAAATCCATAACTCTTTCAAATATTGTTTGAATTGGGATTTTTTCTTTGAATGTATTCATTTTAGCGTACTTGAAAAGAACCTTATGTCAAAATATTTTGTCGGGCAGAAAATCAACCCCCACCCCGAAATAAATAATTTTCAAAGAAAGATCCATAACTCTTTCAAATATTGTTTGGATTGCGATTTTTTTCTGTGAATGTATTGATTTTAGCGTACTTGAGAAGACCCATATGTCAAAATATTTTGTCAGGCAGAAAATCAACCCCCACCCCGAATAAAATAATTTTCTGAAAAAAATCCATAGCTCTTTGAAATACTGTTTGAATTTGTTATTCTCTCTATGAATGTATTCATTTTAGCGTACTTAAAAAGAACCCTATGTCAAAATATTTTGTCGGGCAGAAAATCAACCCCTACCCCGAATTAAATAATTTTCAAAGAAAAATCCATAACTCTTTCAAATATTGTTTGAATTGGGATTTTTTTCTTTGAATGTATCCATTTCAGCGCACTCGAAAAGACCCCTATGTCAAAATATTTTGTCGGGAAGAAAATCAACCCCCACCCCGAATTAAATTATTTTCAAAGAAAAATCCATAACTCTTTCAAATATTGTTTGAATTGGGATTTTTTTCTTTGAATGTATTCATTTTAGCGTACTTAAAAAGGACCCTTATGTCAAAATATTTTGTCGGGCAGAAAATCAACCCCCGAATAAAATAATTTTCTGATAAAAATACATAATAAAACATTCAAGTTTTGGACGATACAAGAAAGTCACATAGGAATTAAAAGACTCCGATCACGATAAATCAAACCAATTTGATCTATATTTGATGACAGAAGAAGAAAAACAATCAGCTGGTAGAGCAGAATGTTTAATATGTGGAAAATTTTTCAAAATACGAGGATTGAAAATCCACATGCGAAAAGTGCATTCTAAATCAATCGATACTACAAGTTCCTATAAAAATTCCAATCCCGATAATGATTTCGAAGAAGAATTTGATCCTGGAAACAAAGAAGTTCCATTTCATATCCATTTATCTAATTTGAGAAGAAATATACATATTATTAAACGTATTCTGAAGGCTGCAAGGTTACTCTCTGCAATTACCCTCACAAAATTAATTAACGAATGTGTATCCAGGAATTCCTTCACTGCTTGGAAAAATTTGCTCATGTTTGCTTATAAAAGTTTTAGTATTCAGAGAACTAAAGATAATCGAAACATTTCAATCACAACAATAGTGAAGAAAAATTTGAATAGTTTCAATAATAACATTACGAGATCGACTAATTGTTATGCCAAAATTTCGAATAAACATACAAATTATAATGACATCCTCAAAAAACAAGTACTCTCGAAAGTTTCTGACGGTGATATAACAGCAGCTGTTAGATTTCTCTGTTCTACTGATAGTCCTGCTGAATTTGATGCTGCAACATTGGAAGAATTACGAAGTAAACTTCCTGCTTCTAAAATATTATACAATTCTGGACAATACACAACTTCTCATAGTCCTCTGGAAGTCTACGCTTGTAGATGTTCTCAGAGCAGTGAGATCTTTTCGCACCGGTTCTTGTGGAGGTCTTGATTCATTGCGACCGTCCCATATTCAAGATATGCTAAGCTATAGTTCCGGTAGTTGTGGCGAACATTTTTTGAATTCTTTAACGAACCTTTCCAATATGCTTCTTTCTGGAAATGTCAATCAAGACATACGTCCTATTTTATATGGTGCTTCTTTATGTGCGTTCAAGAAAAAGACTGGCGGTCTACGTCCTATAGCTGTTGGAAATTTTTATCGACGTTTAGTAGCGAAACTTGCTTGTTTCAATTTACGAGAAAGTCTTGGAAATCTATTTCGTCCCCAACAATTTGGATTCGAAACAAATGGTGGTTGCGAGGCAGTAGTCCATGCTGCCCGATGTTATATTAATCAAAACCCTAACCCAGTTGAAAAAGTTTTTCTGAAACTTGATTTTAAGAATGCATTCAATACTATAGACAGGAATTTCATGTTACATTCGGTGGCTAACGTCATACCAGACATATATCCTTTTATTGAACAATGTTACAGTCTTTCTTAATATTTGGTAACGAAATTATAATGTCCGAACAAGGAGTAGGTACAGCAGGGAGATCCACTTGGACCACTATTATTCTGTCTTTCTATTCATCATATTATAACTAAAATATCCACTGAATTCAACGGCTGGTATCTGGATGATGGTTCAATTGGTGACAAAGCAAATGTGGTATTAGAAAATTTTCGTTACACAATAAGTCATTCGAAAGACCTGGGACTTGAACTAAATTTCGAGAAATGCGAACTCATTTTTCTGGATAAACAGGACCCTAACATCATCGATCAATTTAACCTAATAGCTCCTGGTATACGAGTGATTGAAAAACCCAATTGGTTTCTTCTTGGTGCCCCATTATCTGATGATGCCTTAAAATTTTGTTTGCAAGAAAAATTACAATCACTTCGTGTCATGTCAGGACGTTTATCTATTTTACCAACACATGTCGCATTCCATTTATTGAAAAATTCATTAGCCATTCCAAAATTATCGTATATTTTGAGGTGCAGCCCTACTTGGCATGACGAACAGGGATTACAAAATATCGATGACGAATTAAGAAGGATGCTGGAACTCATTACTAATAACCGTATCGAAGACGAAACTTGTTACAGGCATCACTTCCAGTTTCTAGAGGAGGATTAGGAATTCGTTCAGCCACTTCACTCGCTCTGCCATAATTTCTGTCCTCATTTTGCAGTGTTTCCGATCTGATAGAAATAATCTTACAATACCCAAAGCCAATATCGTGATTGTGTTTTTGATAGGGGAAAATCTCGTTGGGAATCTAGAACTGGCCAAACAATAAAAATTGAAGACATGAAAAACCAGAGGGCATGGGATAAACCATTACTAGATCAAGCAACTAGTATTTTACTGAAGACAGCTTCTGACACTTCAAAAAATAAGGCTCGTCTTCTCGCAGTAACTGTGCAAGAATCTGGTGCTTGGTTAAATGCTGTTCCTGTAGCATCACTTGGGACTCTATTGGATGACGACTCTTTCAGACTTGCCATCGGATTTCGACTTGGTACACCACTGTGTGTTCAACACATTTGTAAATGTGGTGCATTTGTGGATGAATCAGGTACTCATGGGTTGAGCTGTCGTTTTAGCGCTGGTCGTTTATCTCGCCATTATGCAATTAATGATCTAATCAAAAGGGCTTTAACTTCAGCAAAAATTCCTGCGATTTTAGAACCCATAGGCACAAGTCGAGACGACGAAAAACGGCCGGATGGTATGACACTTGTTCCATGGAAAAATGGTAAATCTGTTGTTTGGGACTTGTGTAGATACATTAGCAACTTGCCATCTTCCTGCTACTTCTTCGAAAGCCGGTGCTGCTGCTTCTTTAGGAGAAAGTTCCAAACTACGGAAATATCAGAATTTGGGAAATAATTATATCTTTCGCCCAATAGCTTTTGAAACGTTTGGTGTTTTTGGCTATGAAGCCTTATCTTTCATCAATGAAATTGGAAAAAAGGTAACCGATGAAACCCTCGAATCAAGAGCCACATCTTTTCTCATTCAGAAAATTAGTATAGCCATCCAAAGAGGAAATGCAGCTTCGTTTTTCGGTACTCTCCCTGATTCCAAAAAACTTGATGAAATTTACTTTCCTGAAAACCAATTTCATAAAGAAACGAGAGGTAATAAGAAACCATTTTATGAAATTAAAATAGAAGCAAATGGAAAGGATACTTTCTCTCAGCAAAATTCTCAAATGGGTTTCAAAGATATTTCGGATTGTTCAGTGATAAATTCTTCAGTCAAAACCTTTGAGTTAAATGATTTAAAAAATATTGGTAACACCTGTTTCATGAACAGCGTAATTCAATGTTTATCAAATACGAAATGGTTATTGGACGCTGAAATGAATACACTTCAAGGAAAAAATTCCCTTCCGAAAAAGAATCGAAAGAGGTATGGATTTTTCTTTGAAAATTATTTTATTCGGAGTGGGGGTCGATTTTCTGCCCGACAAAATATTTTGACATAGGGTTCTTTTTAAGTACGCTAAAATGAATACATTCAAAGAAAAAAATCCCAATTCAAACCATATTTGAAAGAGTTATGGATCTTTCTTTGAAAATTATTCAATTCGGGGTGGGGGTTGATTTTCTGCCCGACAAAATATTTTGACATAAGGGTCTTATTCTGTATGCTGAATTGGATGCATTTCCAAAAAAATCTCCATCCACGAAATATTTTAATAAGTTATGGATTTGATGAGTCATGGATATACTCATATGTATATATTCCAACAATTTCTAATGACTTGATATTCTCGACAATTTTTGATATGGAGGATTTATTGTTATACTTGTTTTCAATCGCATACATTTCAGGTTGTTCAGTAAATTCATGGCTGGCCATTAATTTGTTCCGTATTATGGGAGCCGCTGATTATTTATCGGATCTCCCGCTTCGCATCGACAAATCCATGGCTAGAACTCGTGGCTGCTTTCACACTGATCAAAAAGAATATACTTTATAATAAAAAATTGAAGATCATATCAAAAAAGGAAATTTCAGCATAAAATCAACATTTCAATAGTTTTTATTAATATTTTACTTAGGTTTTTTAGGTCAGATTGTTCTTTAGTCTGCAGTCTATTTTCCACTAAGGGCCTTATGCCAATAATAATGTCCAATCCTTCTGTTGGTGTAATTTTGCACGCTTGAAGACAAAAAATATCTACCCCCACTCATCGGGTTTACAATAAATTCAAATATCTCATAAGATTGACAATAAACACACACACTGAACGTTTCATTTTCTTGTTTGTTCTTTTATATGGTAAGAACGCTTCAATGCAGGTATTTGTTCTCTCCTGTCTTCCGGATGTCTCTTTGAATTTGCCTGTATTTGGGTTACATCAGGTAATATCCTTTGTGTTGGGTTTCTCTAGTTTGTTGCTAGGAATGTGTATTGTATTGTGTAGTTTATTGAATGTTAGGTCTTGCTGTGTTTTGATTTGTATTTGTTCCTGGATAAGTGAATTATTACTTTCGAATTTATGGATGTTTACGTTTTCCCAGATGTCCATACGGTTTCCTTTATTGACTTGTTTTATGAGTTTGATGTTTCTGGTGGGAGAAAGTTATGTCTGTTTTGTATGGCGTGTGTTGCGAGGTTTGATTTATATGTAATTGGGTTTATGTATGATTTTTTGTCCTCGTCGTATCTTTGGATCAGTTTTTTCTTGGTTTGGCCGATATAGAATTTGTTGCTGTCTGGGCATTGTATGCTGTACACTCCGTTTAGGTTTTTGTCTTCTTATTTTTCATGGCTCTTTATTTTTTGTGTTAATTTCGTGTTCGGTTTGTAAGTGATGTTGATGTTCAAGGGTACAGCCAGCAGGAAAAAGGTCACTGGCACGAATAGGACTCTATGAGCATTCGAGATGACCTACTCACTCGGAAATGGGAAAGCACGGATGGAATAACCCACATATTCCAGATGATTCTTCCTAAGACGTGTATCTCGAGTATCCTCAAAAAGCTTCACGATGGTCGCACTGGAGGGCATTTTGGAGTAAATAGAACTATAGCGAGAGTGCGTGAGAGGTACTATTGGGTTAATTCCCATCGTGACATGGAAGAGTGGTGTAAGCGCTGTGACCTGTGCTCTTCGAGAAAGGGTCCGAAGACAAGGCAAAGAGGAAAGTTGAGGAAAGATGGAATGGTTGAGAGGCATAATCGCACCATCAATAACTACCTCTCGATGTTTGTCTCCGAAAACTAAAGAGTCTGAGATAAATTGATTCCTCTTTTTCTGTTGGCATGTAGGAGCTCCCAATATGACGCGACAGGTTATACACCATCCATGTTGTTAACTGGTAGGGAACTGAAGCTTCCGATAGATGTATTGTATGGCAGTCCTTTCGATGAATCTCAAGAGGTACTTCATTCAGAGTATGTGAATGACCTGAAGGAGACACTGGAAATTGTATACGAATTTGCCAGGACCAAATTATAGCTTTCCAGCGATAGGATGAAAATAAGATTTAACAAAAAGTCGCAGCCAGTGAGCTTCAAGGAGGGCGATGCAGTGTGGCTCTACCAACCCCTATGTTGGAAAGGTTTGTGCCCCAAGTTGCAGAGACCATGGCAAGAACTTTACTTGGTAACCAAAAAGATAAACGATCTGGTGTACAGAATCCAATTGTCACCCAGAAGCAAGCCTAAAGTTGACCCTATAGAGACGCTGAGTCCTTACATGGGTCGTGATGTCCCCTCTTGGAATGTTGTTCGGGGCGAACAACCTCAGGGAAGGGGGTAGTGCTGTAGATCATGCCCGAAAGAAAGTAACGCTGGCCGCCATAGGTAACCATAAACCAAACGTGACATAGCTAAGAGCGCGGGAATGCCCAATATTCCTTGACGCTCGAGAAGCAGCAAAGAACTTCGGCGAAAGTTCTACGATGTTCGATTACGATATTTAAACGCTAGCGGCGGGCATATTGAGACAGTCAAGTACACAGTCAAGTGGACGTTACAATGCGGTACGCGAAGTGATCCAGTAAGGCGATAGACATTCAAATAATAGTTGAATTTTTTTAGTTGAAATGTTTGTTGTATGTAAAGCGAAATAAAGTTGAGTTTGATTATTCAGTGTAGTCAAATATTGATCAACCCACGAGGAAAAACGTAACAATATAAAATGGAGCCAGGTAAAAATTGAAATATATCAGAATAGAACACATTTTAGTGTTATTAGTGCTTGAATATCAATTCTGTAGATAGGCAAGACATACACATACATCATTTGATAGGCGTATTCGATCAACTGTGAATGAGACTCACAAAAAGTGCGTAAGATCGTAACTAAAGATTATACAGATATGGAAGTTGTATGACAGCTACGACACGAATTTGTTGTGACAGCTGATTGGCAACCCCACAATCACAAACTATTTAATTGTAATATTTTGCTAATATTGATGTGTATTACTTTTAGTCACAAACTACCTTCTCAAAAAATATATATGAAAACCTAACTTATTGGTGAAAAATGCCTCGACTGGAGTATTTTAGGTTGGCGAATTTAACAAAGCTTAGTATATAATAAAATTTCCGGTCAATTCATTTTTTAATAAAATTAATAAATACAAGTTACTGATGAATTAGACTCATCAAAAGTTTGGCAGCTGTGCAGCGCTGAGGCTCCGCAATTGCGGAGGTTTCTTTATAACCCTGATTAATACAATCTTTGTTCTTCATTCATAACTTTGACTATTTATGATATAATTTTCATAAGTCGTTTAACTAAACACAAAAAATCTAGGAATTTTTTTCAAGAATATAACTTGCCCCTTTTCAACAAAACAATTTAATTTTTTGATTTAAGCCGGAATTATATTATTGTGTCGTGACGCGCCACAAGTATATCGTATCCATACATTCAGTATACTACTAAAGTGCAGTGTGCACTAGTATATTTCTAATCTGACGCATTAACTAGCTAGAGAATAGTTTGCATTCATTTGTGCACAAGATTTCGGATGAATGTATCGAACTTGATAGAAAATACGAAGTGTTGTATAGTCCAAAATGCAAAGAGCAAGCCTTTCTTTTGTTCCAATAGATCGACGAAATTGGGTGTGCATGGAATGATATCTCAAATTGATTTTTTGACATCCTGAAATATTGATGAAATGTTTCTTCATCTCACTCTAGTTCTTTCACTAGAAAATGATATTCGCTTCGACTACCTCTAAGATCATTTACTGGATGAACCCAATAATTTCTCTTCTTTCTTTTCTTTTTAAGTGAACTTAACTTTATCCGAATCGGAGGAAAATATTGTAGATGCTCGCATGCGTCGAGTCCAAAGGCCACCACTGTATTGACTCGAAATAACGTCAGAGCGCGACCCGACATGACAGAATAGTCTGCACACTCGCCGTCACGTCAGAGAGCATCACAATACACCACAACATAATAATGTTATTCCGGCTTTATTCGGCCTTTACCTGATGAAGATCCATAGTAATTTCATAAACTACACCTTGCTCTCTAATCATAATTTGAGGATGTACCTTAATTAGTTGAGTATATGTTTTAGGTAATTATGATCGAATGAGTATCTGAGTAAATATATTTCACTTATGATTACGTAGGGTATATAAAAATTAGAGTATTTAATAAAAATTATTTTCAGTTTTTTCATTCACTACGAAAAAGCTACTGTGATAGCGAAACATGTCACATATAGAGGAATGTAAGCTTTCAAGGCTGGCGTCAATGCTTTGGTTGGTTTCCGTGTTTTGCCATGGTCTTCTTTGGGTATAATCACCAAACGTTTCGACTGCAACTGCGGCAGTCATCTTCAGTGGCGTGGTCAAAGTACTCTTCTTGACGTGTAAACAGAAACTGAAGCTCTCATTTCTGCCATGTCATTTATAATGAGTGATTTTTTTGCTGGTATCTTTTTGGCAACACTGTTTTTGACAGATCACTCGTGAATCGTGTCTTGTGTCATTGTCAAACTTGTTCAGTTTGGTCTATAATTTAACCATGAATCGACTTACGAATGAACAACGCTTGCAAATTACTGAATTTCATTATCAATTCATGCTCGGTGAAGAAAGTGCATCGTGCACTTCTTCCAATTTATGGGCAGTTTCGTCGGCCTACTGAGGGAGCTGTTCGGAAGCTTGTGAATAAATTTCGAACCCAGTTTACATTATTGGACATTTAACCACCAACACGCATACGTAGAGTGAGGACCGAAGAAAATATTGCGGCTGTATCCGCCAGTGTTCGTGGTGACCGTGAAATGTCGATTCGCCGCCGTTCGCAGCAATTGGGCCTCTGTTACTCCACTACGTGGAAAATTTTGCGAACGGATTTGGCTGTAAAACCTTATAAGATACAGCTGGTGCAAGAATTGAAACTACACGACCCACAACGTCTAACATTAGGTGAATGGGCGCTGGCAAAGTTGGAGGAAGATCAACATTTTTATCGAAAAATTGTGTTCAGCGACGAGGCTCATTTCTGGTTGAATGGATATGTTATCAAGCATAATTGCCGCATCTGGAGTGGAGACCACCCAAAAGCATTGCAAGAGCTACCGATGCATCCCGAAAAAGTTACTGTTTGGTGTGGATTATGGGTCGGTGGCAGCATCGGGTCGTACTTCTTCAAAGACGAAAATGGCCGGAACGTTACTGTGAATGGCGAGCGCTACCGTGTGATGATTGACGACTTTTTGTTGCCCAAAATGGACGAATTGGACATGCCTGACATGTGGTTTCAACAAGACGGTGCAACATGCCACACGGCACGCGAAACAATGGCCCAATTAAGAGCCGCCTTCGGTGAACAGTTTATCTCACCTTCGGGGCCCGTCAATTGGTCGCCTAGATCGTGTGACTTAACGCCTTTGGAATATTTCTTGTGGGGTCATGTTCAGGCTCATGTCTACAGGAATAAACCAGCAACGACTGACGCTCTGGAAGCCAATATTGAAGCATTTATACGTGAAATACCGGTCGGTATGTTAGAGAGAGTGTGCCAAAATTGAACCTTGCGCATGGGCCATCTAAAGCGGAGCAGCTGACAATATTTGCATGAAATCATCTTCCAACATTAAATTATATTGATCTTTCTATCGATTTCAATAAAGATTTCATCAATGTTTTCAAATTTTTTGTGTTATTTTGAAAATCAAATACTATACCTCTTAAAAAATCACCCGTTAGTGCTGATTTTTCTCGCACATTCTGTAATGTCGCATTTGCGCGTACTTTCCGCGTTATTTGGTTGAATTGGTTTCGTGTTGGCGTTTTTCAATGATGTGTGCCAGATCTCTGATAGATACGCTCTCTCTTCATTTCTGTTGAAGTTCTCTTGGTGTTTGTGTTTTTCTATGGCTTCTAAATAACATTCTTGTTGAATGATTCGATGTTACTAGCCTCTCGGTATTTTCGAACAGGATCTTGTGTTCCCCGTCGGACAGTGCATGATTTGAGTGAATCTCTGCTGCCTTTTCCTGATCTCAGTTACTCCGATATTTTCTTTGTTGAATTGAAGTCACTGTTAATTTTCTCCTTCTCTACAATTTTTCCGACTCGGTTGGTGACCCCTTCTATGTATGGCAGATAGACAGTGCCTTGCAGTTGATCTTCACTGGTGTTTCTCTCCTCCCTTGGACGCGTAGCGCATATTTATGTCTTTTCTGTCGTAGCCGTTCGCTTGTAACACAGTTGTTAGGTGTTTTATTTCATCGTCGATGTAACTTTCTTCACATATTCTCAAAGCTCTGATCCATTATGTAGGTATCGATCTGTGTGAGTCTTCTTCCTATACACCTTAAGGCCTAGTTGATCACATTCCTTGATGACTGAAACATCAACGAATGGGATTCGAAAGTTTTCTTCTAATTTAATGGTGAACTGGATTTTTGAATGAACGCTATTCAGATGATTTAGGAAGACCGAAGCACTGGTTGAGGTATGTATGGAAAAGGAGAACTTCAGAATAGTTCACCATGGAATTAGAAGAAAACCTTCAAATTCCATTCCTTAATGTTTCAGTCATCAAGGAAGATGATCAACTGGGCCATAAGGTGTACAGGAAGAAAACACACACAGATCGATACCTACATAATGGTTCCAAAACAGAAACGAACCGTCATCAGCACCCTAGGGAACAGAGCTTTGGGAATATGTTAAGAAAGTTACATCGACGATGAAATAAAATACCTGACAACTGTATTACAAGCAAACGACTACAATAATGACACGTCAGAAATGAGAGCTTCAGTTTCTGTTGACACCTCAAGAAAAGTACTTCGACCACGTCACTGAAGATGACTGACACAGTTGCAGCCGAAACGTTTGGAGATTATAACTAAAGAAGACCACGACAAAACCCGGAAACCAACCAAAACGTCGAATATATATGGGATATATTTTTGAAAATAAAGTTTGTGAAGATGAGATCGTAAAGTGTAGTTTATGAAAAAGTATGGTAAGCAAAGTAATCATTGTGAAATGAAAGCAGAGTACCTTATCAATATGTTGTGTGGTGTGGCCTTCCCATGGCATGCTTGCATTAGATTTACGATATAGCTTCGTGGTAGTCCGAAGCTCAGCGGAGACTGTGCTGACCACTGCGCACTATCCTTGCTGTGGAGGCGAACATTAAACTGCATGAGTTGTAAATTAGCCTCGGAGCCTCCTGGACTGCCGCAAGACGCTCTACGTTTCCAGGGCGTCTCCAGGTATAAATCATTCTGGAATCGGTACAAAAGCAAATTTAGATTCGTTTTTGAACAGCACAAAACTCCATTCTGGATTCCACAGTTTTGGTGATCTTGTGCCCAGGGACTATTACCTCTTGTTACAGCCTGGCCATGGGACACTCGCCGATGCGAATATTCGCGCAGTGCGAACGGCGAAGCGTCTAGCGACTGAAACAATCGCATAGCAATGTACTTATGAAGCCACGCGCAACGGCGACCGGCGAAGCGACCGGCGAAATGTACCAAGCCAACCGCGTGGGCGACTTGCGGCGCGACGGGCGAGTAAAACAAATACATAAATCAGTACGGCGCGAGCCACAGAATCGAGCGGCAGTCGCGACGAATAGTGCAGTGATCAAACGAGTTTAGTTGTTTTCGCCGCGAAAAATGAACACCGAGACTTTTATTGCTGAAATACTGGCTAGACCATCTATTTGGAAGACTGATTAAAACGTTAGAGATTCATTATTCATTCTACCGTCAATTTCAAGTTAGAAGTTGTTTTTTGTTTTAGTTGTACGAAAAATTACTTTCATTTAATTTAGATTTAATTTTGCAATAAATAACATAATTATCTGAAAGTGTTTTTATTTCATGAAATATTAATATACAGGGTAACATTTAATTAGCTGATAATATTTTGGGCAAAGATAGTTCCAAATAAATTCAATTATAAAAAAATCCGTTTGCGACCATTACTTTCTTGGGAAAAGTTGTTTATACTGATGGATACTATAGGTAATTATCCAAAATATGATCAGCTAATTGAATACATACAATAGATATATACAATAGATATATAGATGAATACGTAATGTAGATTAATATAGATGGATATGTATAGATAGGTAAGTAAAAAACTTAATGTCAAAAACAATTTTTCAGCAGCACTTAAAATTCTATTTGCATTCAATTTTTTCTCCAATTCTGGTTGAATATTCATAAGAATATAATCGAAAGTTTCAATACTTATCCTGGTATACTCAAAAAACATTTCTGGATATAATCTGTATTGCTCCTATTTCTTGTGGAATTCTCCATCTACACCCTAATTCTTATTCAAATCATGTACTCCACAATCTCTAACAAATGTTAGGTCTTGAACCAAGAAACTATTACTTTCCAAGCAATATCGAGATAAATTGGATAAAGACATTTCGCTGTCGGACTATTGGTCGCGGCGGCGAACGTGACTGCCCGTGGCCTGCAAACGGTGTCGCGCGAATGGTCGCCTCGCCTCCCGCTTCGACGTTCGCACCGCTGATCCCCATGGCCAGGCCGTTAACCATCCGATGGATGACAGTCCAGCGAGCGGGTCAAGGTCCCTAGGGACCTTCAGAAAATATACTGAGGTCACATGAATGATAAGTATGCAGGTGTCTTCAAAGTGTGCCTATGTGTGTGTAGCTTATGGTTGTATGAACGATATAGATAGGTAAGACGCGTAAAATACGAGTGGTATGGCAAAAAAAAGGAAATTGATTTTAACTCAGGTAAAATATTCCTGATTTATTTGGACAGATAGAAAGTAAAACGAATCGCAAAAATATTACAAAAATAGTATTTGCATCCTATGTTATTACTGTATTGATGTACATTTGGTGCTTGGCAAGTGAATTTTGTAATTGACACAAAACGATAAAGCAACTTTGAATATTGGAGCATGAGTTGAGCCCCATAGTTCCGTCACAGGCTTGGTGTTGGATTTCATCAGCCAAGTATACAAAATAATCGCTACGAACGCGTCACACTCTTTCAGAGTCAATGATTTCCATTGCTTCTGCATGGTAAATTTTTTTTGATTCCATGTAGCGGCTACCTGTTGACCTTGTGATTCGTTTCGCGTATGATAATTTGAGCAATATCTTCGGTGATCAGAGAAAGCGAATCATAAATCATCTTCGTTGGTCCTGGTTTATTTTGTTTGTAGTCGATAATGTTATGAGCACGTATACGACTGCCTGGTGGAGGATCTTTGTTCCCTTTCGTACCATTTTTTGAAATAAAGTGAGTTGCATCAGTCTCAGTTTGAGGAAGAGCAGCAATGGCTGCAATTGATTGACATAGGATTCTATCTTTCCTTCAACTTCAACATCGGCCACATCCCTATCATATTCTAGCCGATACGTAAGGACAGTGTCATAATCGCCGTCATCAAAAGGGTCACCATTGTCGCCCATTTTAGATTCCATACAAGCCCGACATTTCGCATCGGCGATACGTTTTTCCTCCTCAGTCAAACGCTGGTAGCGTGTAATATTATTACTCAGAACCATGTTCACAAGATCCCACTCATCATCTGTCATTGTTCTACAGAATAAAACCTACCACACAGAATTATACACTAGACAAAAATAAAACAATCAAAATTACCTTATTAACATGAAGATTAACCAAAGAAACAAAATTAGACACTCGAAAGAATTAAACAAAACTCAAATGCGCAATAATACGTGTTTATTCGTCAAGCGATGGTCTCACATTGGCAAGTACCTGGGTCAAATACACATTCAACGGTTTTTTTCCACATAGGGACCTTGTACCTTGCGTCGAAAATGGCTTGGAACAAAAGAAATAATGGAACCGGGGATTGAATTGGGCTGAAACCTGTTTCAATAGATTCAGTATGTTGTTTTTATGAAATACATGTAGCGACACGTTTCAGTTATGACCTCACAAATATTGTAAAAGGTCCATACGGACCTTTTCACTGATCGGAGGGTTAATAGGGGGACGCGGAGTAGTCTACTAGAGCGAGGCCGGGCCGTAGCCAGGGGGGATCAAGGGGGATTGTTCCACCCCGAAAGTTCTACAAGCAACGACTATCCAAAAATTATATCAAATACAACGATTGACTTGTTTTAACATAACAGGAGCCATGAGAACAACACCAACCGCGGCAATGGAATTAATTACTGGTCTGTCCCCTCTAGACCTGTACGTAAAGGAGGTTGCGTTAATGGCCATGGAACGTTTGCGCACGGCTGGTGTATGCCTCGAAGTAGGAATAGGTCAATTGAGGCTGAGCCTATGGCGAGAAGCGCTCACTGCGCAACCTCTGCTGCAGGAAACCAGTGATGCAATTAAACCCAGGTTTGTGTTTAATAAACCCTACAAAATACAAATAAAACAGAACACAGAGTCGGATGCTACAAATGCAATACGCATATATACAGACGGCTCAAAAACTGAAGAAGGCTCAGAATGTAGGATGTACTCCAGATCACTAAGCCTAAAGATTAAGTGGGGAATTGGAAAAAATACCAGCGTGGTTCAAACAGAACTGGCTGGTATCTCAATTGCCACAAAAGAGACAATCAGGAAAGGAATTTTTGGCAAAAGGAAAGGAATTTTTGGCAAAAACTTAACAATCTGCACTGATAGCAGACAAGCCCTATCAGCCTTGAACAGACAACGTGTTATCTCAGGATTAGTACCAGAGTGCCACCAAGATTTAGCTAAAGCCTCGGTAGATAATAACATTATCCTGAGGTGGATTAAAGGACATTGCCAACCCTTTAGCCAAGGAAGCGGTTGGACTAAGAATTTTAGGACCCAGTGGCACCTACGGCCTGATGACTTCGACAATTGCGGAACTAGCCAAACGTTACACCCACGCTCAATCCCTAAAGAGATGGGATGAAATCCAAGGATGCAATCTTGCCAGGATCACCCTGGGCGACCCTGGGAAGCTGGCGCCGAAGAAATATCTGGAGATGACCAGGAAAAATCTACTCTTAGTATTTCTAACTAGCTACTGTCAACTAAGAAAACACCTCCATAATATGGGGCTAGTGGACACACCTCAATGCAGGATGTGTGAACAGAAGGTGAAACTGTCAGGCATGTCCTATGCGAGTGTCCGGTGTTGTCGTCAATAAGAGATTGTGTGTTCGGCGAATCTTGGCCTACACCTGCCAATATAAAGGAGATGTCTCCTAGTGATCTGTTCACTTTCCTGGAAAGGACAGTATGGACGATGACCTAAGAGGACAACTTCTCGAGAAGGTATACAATGGGTCACATATGGCCTAAATGCTGTGGGCCTACACTCACTCTCCCTACTCTACATATACTATTGTAATTATAAAAGCCCTTAGACATTTTATCAAGTTCTTGACAAAACGAACCAAGTGCTTGAAAGAGAATATTGAAAAAAACTTCCCTGAAACACAATGGAAAAACCTTACGGCAATGTGCGTACAAACTTTTAAATATCTTGGCGACACTACCTGTTTCCAGATTTACCTCTGAAAGGACTTTCTCTTCTCTTAAACGCCTCAAAAGTTTTCAAGAAACTCCACAAGCCAGGAACGACTAAACGGTTTGGCGTTAATGTCAATCCACCGTAGAATTGACATCGACACCGATGAAGTAATTGATTTGTTTGCTGCAAAGAAAGATAAAAAACCATGTAACACCATTTTCTTTCTTTCGTTTATTTTTATATTTCATATTTTTCTACTGTTCCACCAAACCAACCCCCCCCCCCTTCGAAATTATTTTCTGATTACGGCCTTGTACTAGAGTGAAGTCCATACTATTGAAGTATATTTTTCCACAGTTTGGCCGCTCTCAATAATATGAAATGAATGTAGTAGTTGATTTGCCAACTGAGGTGCAGTTAGCGTTTGGTCTCGTATTGACTGCAACTGCAGAAGACGGTCCTGAGCATGCTCTGTGGCTTTTGTTTCTTGTGTACGGTCTGTATGTCCCTCTCTCACATCTTCTGTCTCTCGGTATCTTCCTCACAATCGGTTGGTTCGAATATTCCAATGGGGAATGTTCCTCAATTTGGGTTATTACAGCAGATGCAAGTTTGAACAAAATAAAGTTGAGTTTGATTCATGAGTTTTTCAAATTCACTTCGAAAAGTATTCAAATTGATGTTTCAAATGTTGGGTTTTAATTTTAAAGGGATTTGTTTCTAATTCACATATTGGCAACAGCGCCTATATCAAGTTGAAATAATTTATACGTACCTAGATATTCTACTTTGAAAAAGGAAAATTATCTTCATAAATCAACAATTAGGGCAATATATAAATTATAGTTCAATACCACCTCCACAAGCCACATAAACAACAGTTGTTTTGTTATTTATTTATAAAGAGGAAGATAGGTTAGGTGCACAAAATGTCATATGTCACAGAATGTCTCAGAACTCGGAACATAAGTAAACAAAACACCACGCCTCTGAAATATGTCATATTTGTTTGTCTCATACATGTAACAGATTCATTGTCCTTTATTATCTATAACCGATGTTGCCAAATGGTGAAATAGAAATGGATCCCTTTAAATAATAATAATAATGGTCTTTATTGGTTGAAATACAATATAACATCCAAAATTCGAAGTTCAAAACTGCAGTGTAGCACACTACAGGTTTGTTCTACCACTTAACCTCCTTTATTTCATTCCTCTTTTTTAAGTATTTAAATAATTTTTTAAAGGAAAAGGTTGAAGTGATAAGTTTGAAATGCGTTGTTTTAAAGCTCTTTTATGAAAACTACATTCAAGGTATTTTATCGAACTACTAGGGACAATTGAAGTCACACATGAAGATCACAAGCCACATAAACAATTGTTTTATTTACTTATAAAGATTATGGTAGGTTAGGTGCACAAAATGTCATATGTCACAAAATGTCTCGGAACTCGGAACATAAGTAAACAGAACAGCACGCCTCTGAAATATATCATCTTTGTCTCATACAGGTAACAGATTCATTGTCCATCATTAGCTATAACCGATGTTGCCAAATGATGAAATAGTAACGAATCCCTTTAAATGTTGAATGCATTATTTCATTCCTCTTTTTTAAGTATTTAAATATTTTTTCAAAGAAAAAAGTTGAAATAATAAGTTTAAAATGCGTTGTTTCAGAGCTCTTTTATGAAAACTATTTGATTTTCGTCAGGAAGAACATTCCCCATTGCTCTTCACGTATCAAATGTTATCGTTGCATGTTTTAAACAAGTGACTGGATACAACTAATCAGGCTTATCGTTATTTTGTATTCTAAAAACGAAATTCATGAATGTACATTTAATTCAACACTACAAAAATACTTGTAAACAGGTTCTGTATAGATTTTAAGGAATATACCAGGTGTTCCTGAAAAGCTACATGGATTTTTATTGTTGTCCCATCGACTTTTTTGATGTATATATTTTTTTACTTGAACAGTTGTTGCACGGAATACTCTATTATTTTTTACATTTTCACTTCATTATTTTTTTATAGCGTGGAATAATTTTGTATTTCATTATTTTTCAGTGGATGCTTTTAATGACCGAGGGAATTCTGATTATTTCCAAAGAAAATCCAGTTGTGAGGAAATTGCGGCTCAATCATACCTGGAAACTCAGATACCACTGGATTATATTATCAATAGCTCTTTTGCTGGTTTTTATAGGATTTTTGATAGCAGTAGTGAATAAAAACAGACTTAACAAGAAGCACTTCAAAAGTTGGCACGCATTATTTGGACTAATATCATTAGTTGCATGCATTCCAGCCGTAATAAATGGAACAGCAGCCTTGTTTGATGTAGAACTGAAAAAGTATATCAAGCCAAGTATTATTAAGTTGATACATCAAGCTAGTGGAACAATTGCATTCCTGTTTGGAGGACTAGCTGTTGTCTTAAGTGTTTACACAAAATGGTTTGCCAAAAGTTCTAACAATAACAAATATTTATTTCTTCTGGGACTTGCTACAACTTTATATTCTGTGATATGGACCTTGCAACGACCACTATTAAAATGTTTTAGAAAACTATTTAAATTGTGATATACTGTATTCCAACCCATTAAGAATTTAATAGAGTCTACTATAATAAATATATATTCAACGTGTTATAGTTTTAGACAGTTCAGTTGAAAAAACTTATACATCAATTTGTTATTCTGTAAAGTAGTAATTATATACTTTAAAAAAATGAATCTGAAGAATATACTAAAGCAATTTTGATCTATGAATTCAACATAATTTTGAATAAAATAAAAATATTTATCTCTCCCTAGTTCCAAGCATCTATATTCCATTCCATCTACAATTCCTATTGAAAAACTGATCATTTTCTGGCATATCAGTTCCTAGTTTTATGACCTACTAGTTGCAGTATTCTGACGAAATATTACTGACTTATGATTAAGCCTTTCATTTGTGTTGGTTCCAGTAACAATTTCCCCATCAGAATTTTTATTAGTACTGCGGTCACATGAAACTTTGTTTGAGAGAAATAGCAAAAGTATTTTGTCCATTTCCTGAAAGAAACACAGTTTTTCTCGAAATTTTCAGTTATTGGAAAGCCACTGACAAAATTGAGAAAAAAATATTTAGAAAATTTGAGATCCTGCTCAGTTTCTAAGAAACCCTCGTTACTATCGTACCTCATTGAAATTTATGTTCAACCAGAAAAGTGGTAATTCCCAGAAATATATCAAAGTTTTATAGTTGAAAATATCAATATCTCACTGGTAAAAGTAAAGAACAATTGTATCAATACAGCATTAAACTGTAAAATATGACTTTGACTCTCTTTCTCCATCTTTATACAAAAAAAATGTGGGAATCTTCCACAATCTTGCTTTACCGAATTTAGTGTTTATTCAGATTTCGTACTTAAAAGCCGGATAAGGCAAGTATCTTACGGCGAAACGAAAAAAGTGTTTTTGTATTGTTCATTGTTCAAATGAAAGTATTTTTCTTTCGTGTAATTCAATGTTTATATGAAAGTAAAAAGCCAAAACCTTTCTTTCCCCAAAAATAATCTCTCCTAAAAATATATTCCTTTCAATTTAAAGAAGATTACTATAGCTGGGATTCAATCAAATGAGCAAATGAATGTCATCACGTACTGTCATCGATGACATAAGTAGATCAAACTCATTCGTTACATAAAGTCGTAATTTTATGAATGATTTGACTGTTTTTTTCAAAATGTTATCCAGATTTGGTACTGAAGATCCGATAAGGTAAGTGTTTTGAGCTAAACATCGGATGTCTACCAGTGATGATGACAGTGTTCCATGTAAATGAAATTTTACCTTTTTTTCATTTACTATATTGTATAGCAAATATTTTTGGAGTTTTATTCACCACACCGCGTTATTTTTAACACCTCGACACGTCACGATCTTCGTTCGGGTTTGAAGGCCGTCGTAGTTTGGAACTGTATCCTAACGTTTCGCCAGCACGAGAGGCTGGCTTCTTCAGAGATCTATTGATCCTGGTGGTTCACCGATTACTCGTGATTTCTAGTTCATAAGCTGTATTTATGTTGATACAGTTAGCCCGCCTTTCTAGGTGGTGCGTGTTTATTGGCCGAAGTGTTCTGGTATCTGTACAGTAGGGAGGATGAGTGTAGACTCACAGCACTGAGGCCACATGTGACCCATGGAACATCCTACCGAGGAGTTGTCCTCCTAGGCCATCGCCCGTCCTGTCCTTTCCAGGAAGGTGAACAGGTCACTAGGAGACATCTCCTTAATATTGGCAGGTGTAGGCCAAGACTCGCCGAACAAACACTCTCTTTGGCAACCTTGAGGTGTCTCACAGTGGCCTCCGCGAAGGTTTTGGAAGGTGCAGCGATATTACTGTCATTGCGGTGCTTCTTCAATGTTCTTGGGGTACCCTCCGTGGAGATGCACAAGTAAGAGAGCTTTTCTGCAGGGGCAGCTTGCATTTATTCCAGGCGGAGCTCTTGGCGCCCGCCTCAGGAAGTGCCCTTGCTTTTGGAGGTGATGTAGATTGGGGTGGACATTTCTGTCCACCCCAATCTACATCACCTCTACATCTACCCATGTTTCATTCATGTGTGTTCCCACGAGTAGCTAGGGAATAGTTGGTCATATCTGGCAGAGCCGCGCATTACCAGAGGTAGGCTGGTTACAATGAGGTTTCGCCCAGTTCCCCAAGGGGATCGTTCGTGATCGCATATCACCCTGCGGATATTCAGCTGTCGGCACGATTCCTTACAACTTAGCTTGGGTAAGCTGGTCCACGGTAGCATGTTTTGCAAAGGCTTTTGCGGGGTTTTAGTTTCCCTCACCCTACTTATTTCGGCCACTGACCAGAAGTCCGACGACGCCATCCATAATGCCACATTGGCTTCCCGTACAGGGCCTCCAGCCCCTTGGCCGTCCACCTATCCGCCACCTGGGGACGCGCCCGATAGGTAGCGCAATCCACGGGTGGCCGAAGTGTTATTACCTGTTACATTACATTCCAAATCCGGTTAACCGTTATCGCCTCCTCTTTTCTGTTGCAATTTTCGGTGGAAAAGAGGAGGCGATAACGCTCAACCGGATTTGGAATTCCATACTGAAAGATGCTAAGGTGGCAGCAGTGCAACGCAATGTAACAGGTAATAACAATAACAACGCACCAACTAGGCGGGTTACCTGTGTCAACATAAATACAGCTGAAGAACTAGAAATCACGAGTCATCGGTGAACCATCAGGATGAATAGACCTCTGAAGAAGCCAGCCACTTGTGCTGGCGAAACGTTAGGATACAGTTCCAAACCACGACGGCTTTCAAAACCGAACGAAGATCGTAACACTGAAAATCTTGACCTTAATCAATTTATCACCTCGACACGTATTTCAATCACCAAGTGATCATCTTCAAGAGGAAGATTAATTTTCCTTTCAATTTCAATCTTCCTCTAGAAGATAATCACTTGGTGATTGAAACACGTGTCAAGGTGTTGGGATAAAACTCCAGTCGTAATATTCATTACCACACCAAAGGTTTCAAACAGTGCATCACAAGTATATTGTGTAGCAATCCTGTGAATGATATCTGATTCAATTACATTACGAATGTTTGGAATACAAACTGAATAGAGAAAAGTGTTTCTATTATCAAAAATCAATACGATAACAAATAACATCAAGTTAGTGATTGACGATTGTTGCAAGTAACGACCTTGAAAAAGCAGAGAGATTTTACTCATACTTTATTGATAGTATTTTGAAAATAAAATCAAATATTCCGCCATCATTAGTATGGAAAAACACTGACTTGCCAGTCATAAATTGCAAATTTCCGAGCTTTCGAAAGTTAAACTTGAGTGAATTGATATGAATCATTAATAGTTTGGACAATAAATGCAACTCTGATGTTCTCAACAACAAAATTTTTAAAAGTATTTTTCAGGTTACGAGACATGTCCTACTGAATTTTATTACATCCTCAGCAATTGGTGAAATACCGCTTCAACTAAAAATGAGTATCTACCATAGTTCCAGTACCAAAAGGTAATATAATTCATGACTCTAGTAACTATCGTCCTAAATACTCTACCACCTTTGGAAAAAATATTAGAAGTGGCCGTTTATGAACAGTTTAGCATATATATTAATGAATTTCATTAGTTCGAACTTCCATTGTCTGATATTATAAAATGATTGGAAATCCCTGAAAGAACTAAAAAAGAAGAATAAAAATTAAAGAACAAGTTTTAAAATGAATAGCTGAAAAAACAATTATTTTAAGCAAAAAAACTTGAAATGAAATAATAGTGAAATAAAATACAAGTAAAAAAAGAAACAAATTGAACGGAAAATAAAATTAAAAAAGTTAAGAGATTCCAAGCCAAGTTAATTCACGACGTTTCGTTTGTTAGTATCCACAATCGTCTTCAGTGGACTGATTCCTCCGTGAGCTGACTATTTAGAGGTCATTTGAGTATTTTCACTTATCTCTGCTTTCCTTTTTCCGCTTCACTGGTTTAGTGGGAGATGACCGTTTGGCGGGAGTTGGGAATTTTTCGCTTGATTATGGGTTTTCATATGTTGTGTATCTCTACGCTAGCTTGGCTGAATACATTGTTGGATAACATGTATGCGGCTTCTTTGAATTTCCTCCTGAACCAATGTTCCTCTTTGTGTATGATCTCAGCTTGGGACCATTCGATGTTATGTTGATGGGTCCAAACATGCTCTGCTATTCCTGATTTGCTGGTTCCCCTCGCTGTGTGAGTTTCTTGTGCTCGGCAATGCGAACATTCAATGGCCTCTTAGTTTCAAAGGGTATCCGGTAAATACAATTCTTGGAATCGCAGTTCGCGTTTGGTGGCTTGGTTTGCGTGAGGCTGCTACGGATGGTGTTTCCGGATCTGAAGAAGATTTTGATGTTGTAGGATTCAATTCTTCGTATCTTTTCCGATAATCGTCTGATGTAGGGAAGTACAAGCACTGGTTGTGACGGCTTCTCATCCTTTCGGGGCTCCTGCTGTCTTTTAGCAAAAGTCTGTTCCACCATCGCTTTTGAGTAGCCATTTCGTTGAAGATCATTTTTGATGGTGTCTAGTTCCTTCTCGAGACCTTCCTTCGTATTGAAGTCCGAAAGCATGGTCTAATAGAGTTTTGATGATTCCTCTTTTAGTCGATTGATGGTGGTTGGATTCGTGGTTCAAATACTGTCCCGTGTGAGTGGATTTTCGGTATACAGATGTTTCCCATTTACTGTCGGTCCTCTTTACCAATACGTCTAAAAAAGGCAATTCGTCGTGGACTTCCTTCTCCATTGTGAAAGTGATGGAAGTTCTTACGCTGAAGTTCTTACGGAAGTTCCTACGAAGGTGGTATAAACGTATCTCAACCAGACACGAGGTTTCTTGTGAGCTTCTTCAATGGCCAGATTTTCAAACCACTCCATATATATGTTGGCTATGACTGGTGAAAGTCCCTCATCTTGTGTAAAGAATTCGTCCTTCAGTTGGAAATAACAGTTTCGCACACATCATCCTAGCAATTCCATAATTACTTCTATAGATAAATTCGTTCTATATTTTAGGTCCCCGTCTTCGGATAGCTTCCTCTGTATGATTTGGAGTGCTTCTTCTACCGGAACGTTGGTATAAAGGCTTTCCACGTCGAAACTGATTCGTTGATCTTCATATGTGACTTCAATTGCCTCTAGTAGTTCGATAAAATACCTTGAATGTGGTTTTCATAAAAAAGCTTTAAAACAACGCATTTTAAACTTATCATTTCAACCTTTTCCTTTAAAAAATTATTTAAATACTTAAAAAAGAGGAATGAAATAAAGGAGGTTAAGTGGTAGAACAAACCTGTAGTGTGCTACACTGCAGTTTTGAACTTCGCCTTTTGGATGTTATATTTACCCAATAAAGACCATTATTATTATTATTATTATTATTTAAAGGGATCCATTTCTATTTCACCATTTGGCAACATCGGTTATAGATAATAAAGGACAATGAATCTGTTACATGTATGAGACAAAAAAATATGACATATTTCAGAGGCGTGGTGTTTTGTTTACTTATGTTCCGAGTTCTGAGACATTCTGTGACATATGATATTTTGTGCACCTAACCTATCTTCCTCTTTATAAATAAATAACAAAACAACTGTTGTTTATGTGGCTTGTGGAGGTGGTATTGAACCATAATTTATATTTTGCCTTAATTGTTGATTTATAAAGATAATTTTCCTTTTATAAAGTAGAATATCTAGGTACGTATAAATTATTTCAACTTGATATAGGCGCTGTTGCCAATATGTGAATTAGAAACAAATCCCTTCAAACATTAAAACCCAACATTTGAAACATCAATTTGAATACTTTTGAGGTGAATTTGGAAAACTCATTAATTAATCTCAACTTTATTTTGTTCAAACTTCCATTTGCTGTAATAACCCAAATTGTGGAACATTTCCCATTCTTCACAAAAGACGATGTTTTTCCTTGTAATGGTTGTATTATGGAGAGTAAAAATCTGGACAAGTTTTGTGTAGCCGAGTCTCTGAATAAGCTGATGATCGGTCTGAGCGGAACGTCCTTCTTTTTTTTGCTTAATATAATTGTTTTTCCAGCTATTCATTCTTAATCTTGTTCTTTAATTTTTAATTCTTCTTTTTTAGTTCTTTCAGGGATTTCAAATCATTTTATATAATATCAGACAATGGAAGTTCGAACTAATGAAATTCATCAAGAAACATTGTCAATCACCTTCAAAAAAAAATCTGTGGTGCAGTCTCACGAAAACCAGGCCACCAAACGCGGACTGGGATTCCAAGAATTGCATTTACCGGATACCCTGCGTGTGCGGAGAATCATACATCGGTGAAACTAAGAGGCCATTGAAAGTTCGCATTTCCGAGCACAAGAAACACACACAGCGAGGAGAAACCAGAAAATCCGGAATAGCAGAGCATGTTTGGACTCATCAACATAACATCAAGTGGGCTCAAGCTGAAATCATCCACAAAGAGGAACAATGGTTTAGAAGCCGCGTAGATGTTGTCCAACAACGCATTTAGTCAAGCTATCGTAGAGATACGTAACATATGGAAACCTCTAATCAAGCGAAAAAACGACCATCTCCCGCTAAAAACAATGAAGCGGAGAGTGGGAAGAGGGGATAGGTGATAGCACTCGAATGGCCTATAAATAGTCAGATCTCGGAGGAATAAGTCCAGTTATCACCCGAAGACAATTGTGGATAGATACTAAAAATCGAAACATCGTGACGTAACTTGGTTTGGAATCCTTTATTTTAATTTTTCATTTTTTGTTAATATTTTTTAATTGTTCAGTTTTTCAGCTTTTATTAATATTTCAATTTTTTATTTTTTTGGTTGTTGCTTGTATGTTATTTCTTTGTAATTTCAGTTTTTTGTTTCATAAAATTGTTATTTTCGGTTAATCTTTTCAACTTTTTGATTAATTTTTTTTCAGGAATTTCAAATCAATCTATATTATATTAGACAATGGAAGTCCGAACTGATAAAAATGAAATATCTTGGCTTCAAAATAGATAAAGTTATCACTTTCAAAAGCCATTTCAATTAAGTTCATAGCAAAATAATTCTTTCTTTTACGAATACGTCAACAATTATCTCTATCTAGATCTATAACGGTCAACAACCTCAATTTGAATATTGTTCAAGTTTACTGTCGTTACTAGATTCTAACTGTATTACAAAAATTGCAAAATAGAGCAATGCAAATCATTCTCAAATCCAAGAAGTCCACTCCTATTGATACAATGTTAGTTGTTCTGAAATGGAATCCATTAAAAACCCGATTACATTATCTTTCAATGATTTTCATATATACAGGGTATAAATTTTTATTTTCTAGCGCGTTTTTGATTGTTAAGGGAACTTTTACGATTTTTAGTACAAAAACCCAAAATTGGTCAATTAAATGCTAATAACTTCGAATCTTAACAGAAATGTCCGGTTTTTTAAATTTATTTTAGTAGTCTTATGTGTCCCCAATCGTACTAAAGTAGTTTGAAGCACCATTGTGTCCAAAAAAGTTATGTACAGAGCATTTAAACTTTACAAAAAAAGAAAGAAAATAAAAAATCTCACCTTTGATGCCAATTAAAAAAATAAATAAAATATATACAGGTATTCAGACACCTTTAAAAACATGCTTAGTTATTGCTCTTTCGTTTGAGGTGTCATTTACCTAGCTAAGTCTTAAACTTTTTTAATTAGGGTACCTGAACCAGTTAAAGGTCGTAAATATGGATATTTGAAAAATAAAAAAAAAGTAATTTAAATGAAATTTAGCTCAAAAACCTTTAAACGAAAATCCTAAAGCAATATGCGATATTATTTTTAGACTTACATGGAATAATAAGAAACTTAGCCCAACTTGAAAGAAGAGAAAACTGAACAAAGGCCGGTGCCATTTTACAACAAAGAATTTGACCTGAAGCTAGTCATTAATTGGAATGCATTCTGTTGTTGATTTAGACCTTATGCTAGGGCCATAAACTTGCTTTTGAGTTTATCAATTTTTAGGTACCTGAGTTGAGTAATCATCTTGGACCCCTCGCCGGGTCGGTTTGGTTGGCCAAACAAGTTCTCTAGTCACTGCTTTGCCCTTTCGAGTTGCGAGTAGACGTTGGTTTTGTGTTCCCCATTTTTGTAATTCATCGTGTTCTGTTGTAGCCTTTCGCTCCTGCAGGTGTTGTTTATTTTGGACTATCGAACTTTTTGTTGTGTGTGCTGCCATGGCTGAGTTTACGAGTCGTGAACAAGCCGATATCATTTTTATGTATGGCAGAGCTGATGGTAACTCATCTCTGGCACGACGTTTGTACTAAGAACGTTACCCGAACCGCAGGTAAATTAATTTCTAATTGTAGCGGTAGTTAAATTTTGCCATTTTCACCTTCAAAAGACGTTAAAAATGAGTAATTTTATTGCAGGGTGCCTAACGTCCGTGTGTTTTCTAACACATATCGTAGGCTGTCTGAATCTGTTATTCATCATGCTGAACCTGCAGTAAATCCAGGAAGACATAATGTCAATGTTGAGGAGCAAATTCTCGCAGCCTTCGAAGCGGATCCTACCACCAGCATCAGAGTTGTAGCGAGAGATTTAAACCTTTCGATATGGAAAGTGTGGAGTACGATGCACAACGAAAAGAAATATCCGTTTCACGGCACGGGTGTGCAAGGCTTGGAGGAAACGGATCCGGCGAGACGGATACGGTTCTGCCGTTTTTTGCTAAACGCAGATATTGACGACGCGTGGTTCTCAAAGTCCATCCTCTGGACTGACGAATCGAAGTTCTCCAGGGAAGGAATTACTAATTTCCACAACCTTCATGAATGTGCTGATAAGTACAGCAATCCAAATTGGAAAAAACAGGTAAATAAATCTGTATCTCTGTATCTGTAGAGTAGGGAGGGTGAGTGTAAGCCCACGCACTTAGGCCACATGTGACCCATTGTACATCCTCCCAAGGAGTTGTCCTCCTAGGTCGTCGTCCATCCTGTTCTTTCCAGGAAGGTGGACAGGTCGCTGGGAGACATCTCCTTTATATCGGCAGGTGTAGGCCAAGACTCGCCGAACACACACTCTCTTATTGACGATAACTCCGGGCACTCGCACAGGACATGCCTGACAGTCTCATCTTCCTGTTCACACATCCTGCATAGAGGTGTGTCCACTAGCCCCATATTATGTAGGTATTTCCTTAGCTGACAGTGGCCAGTCAGAAATCCTACTGTAAGGCGTAGATTTTTCCTGGTCATCGCCAGATATTTCTTCGGCGCCAGCTTCCCAGGGTAAATAAATGATTTTCATTATTATTATTTTATTACCCATGTTCAAACGTGTTTAATTACCTAAATTAACTAAATTTATTGCATTTTTGTTTCAGATTTCTTTCCAAAGACAATTTTCAATAAATGTGTGGGCTGGGGTCATCGGACGCACATTGGTTGGCCCACATATTTTGACTGACAATTTGAATGGACAAAATTACCTCGAATTCATGATAAACGACTTGCCAATGTTACTCTATGATGCCGAAGTGCCAATATTGGACACGGACAGGCCGATCACATTTCAGCAAGATGGATGCCCAGCACATTGGGCTGTAAGCGTCCGCGAACACCTGAACCGCTGTTTTCCTGGCAACTGGATCGGGAGAGACGGACCCATCCCCTGGCCTGCCAGATCGCCCGACCTGACTCCGTTGGATTTTTTTGTGTGGGGTCGGGTGAAAGAACTCGTATAAACAACAGAAATCACCACGAGAGAATTACTTCAGCGAATAGAGGCAGCGTTTGAAATTATAAAACAGGAAATGCAAATGAAAGTACCCACAACTGAAGTACAAAATCGTTGCAGAAAGTGTATACGCAATGGTGGAGGACATTTTGAACACCAACAATAAATTTTTACAGTACAAAACATTTTTTTCTTTAATTCCACAAAATCCATATTTACGACCTTTAACTGGTTCAGGTACCCCAATCAAAAAAGTTTAAGACTTAGCTAGGTAAATGATACCTCAAACGAAAGAGCAATAACTAAGCATGTTTTTAAAGGTGTCGGAACACCTGTATGTATTTTATTTATTTTTTTAATTGGCATCAAAGGTCAGATTTTTTATTTTCTTTCTTTTTTTGTAAAGTTTAAATGCTCTGTACATAACTTTTTTGGAAACAATGGTGCTTCAAACTACTTTAGTACGATTGGGGACACATAAGATTATTAAAATAAATTAAAAAAACCGGACATTTCTGTTAAGATTCGAAGTTATTAGCATTTAATGAACCAATTTTGGATTTTTGTACTAAAAATCGTAAAAGTTCCCTTAAAAATAAAAAACGCGCTAGAAAATAAAAATGTTTGTATGAATATGTTCTACATGGGCTAGTGTATCACCCCCTTAAAGGTTTGCACCCAGCTACCAAACACCCTGTATAATGTTGAAAGGACAGTTACCTTCATATTTTAATCAATTTATCACATTCAACAATCAAATTCACAATTACCAGACCAGAGGAGATTCAAACTTTCATGTAAATAAAACCAATTACAAAAAAGATATGAATTCTTTATTTCACAAAGGGTTGATTCAATATAATAATCTACCCATTCATATCAAGGATAGTGTAATACTAAGTTCATTCAAATGCAATCTTCTGGGGTACATCAATGAAAAATGGCATTCATCTTGTATATGTATTATTGTTCCACAAACTATTGTATTCAGTAACAGCAGATGTTCATTCATTTAATCAAATAATTAATGTAATAGTTATTATTGAAATTTTTGTATATTAGGATTTCTATTTGAAATAAAGATTATTATTATATAATCACCAACAGTTGAGGATTCGTTTAATGCCAACGAGGAAACGTCATGTAGGTACATCATGGGTGCAATTTACTTGCACCCATGATGAAGAAGAAAAACGAGGAGAAGAGGAAGCAGAAGTGTTATAGAATTATGAATCAGACGAATAAATTTTCCTATTTTTTTTAATTCACACCGCTTTTGTCATCTCCAATCCTTGCCAATTTTTTTATTATTCAATAGTTTCAAATTGAAAAGAATCACAACAAATCTGTGGAATAGGCCAACCGGGGAAACCACGTTAAAGAAACGCGCTAAATACACTACCTCAAAGGTGGCGTGGAAACGTGTGCATATGATTACAACTCTTCCAACTTTTTGAATCGTTATATCTCAGAAACGATGATGGATCTTAGGAAAAACATTATTTAGACGCCAGTTTTCGTGACCTTTAGTCCCGAGTACATGCTTTGGTCTAATTTGAGCAGATAATAGTCTACATGTCTGTACCTGTAAATGAAGTTTTTGAAAGTGTTGTCAAATAGTTTTTTTTTAAGTTGTCCATGAAAATTTCACCTAGTAGGGGCTAAGAGAAGTACCCATTGTGAGTCCTTTGTCGGACAACAAAAGTAAAACATTGTGGAAAATCATAAATACACTTAGAAATAAAGAAACGTCAAAATATAACATAAAAATTGTACACAATTTCAAAGAAATCACTAATCCTCTGAAATTAGCAAGCTTGTTCAACAATTTCTTTATAGAGGCTCCAAAAAAGTAGTAGAGTCAATACCCGAAATTCTTAATTTTAATTTCACAAGAAAATCCAATCCTAACTCGATCGTTTTGATACTTTTCAGTGATGCAGTGATGCATAATACAAAAACTCAAAAATAAAATGTCTACAGGTTCTGATGAAATTCCCTGCTCAAGAAGCTCTGAATGGGTGGAATAAGGGGCACAGCTGCAAAACTGACTTCAGCCTACTTGTTGGACAGAAGTCAGTTTGTTCAAATATCTCAAAAGGAGCCAGATGGATCAGTGAGTAGACAGGAGTACGATAAACCAAATGCTGTAAATGGCCCCAAATAGAGAAATCGAGAGGTTTGAGATCCGAGGATCGAGCGGGCCAGTTCTGTGGTCCTCCTCGACCTATCCACTGATTTGAATATGTTTCAGTTGAATGCTGACGTGCTACTTGATTAAAATGGGCGGGAGCCCCATCATGCATAAAACACATATATCGGTTTCGGGCTTATTAGCCACTCATCCGTGCAACCGGTCTGCAAGTGTGCCCGTTCCATAATTGAAGGTCGACTTTTTCAGTTGTATTGCCAATTGCATATGCAGGACATTTTCTGTGAAGATTCCTGCACTGACGCCTGTCTGATATAATCCAACGCCCTTCGTGGTATTAGCCAGGGGAGTAGTTGTTTTCTGATAGGCGTCAGTCCATTAAACCTACTGTGTAGGTATATAGAGACTGGCTTGAACGTTTGAAGTTCCATTTGCTTTAGATTTGTTTACTGCCAGTCTTCAAGCATAGCCCATTGACTAATAAGAAAGTATTAATTCAATTTAGAAAATTCACAAACAGACAGCGTCATACCAATTTAATTGTCACTATCGCTAATAGCGACCTACTGGATAGATTAGTTTCGTATTTTCGCATTTATGTCGATGTATCTCTGTAGTTGTTACTACAATAATTTTTTGCTGCGAACTGGTTTATTTTGGGCAAAAAACCCAAGAGACATTTTTTGTTTAGAATGAAACAGGCTATCGGAAATAAATTTTTAAATGGTAAACAAATAATAAGACAAAAAGTTTCATTGGAAATAAATTTTAGGGGTTGCGTTTTCCACCCCCTACAACCATGGGGTGACACAAATAAATTTCTGGCTAATTGTCATTTTGGTAGTACTAAAGGTCAGGTTAATTTCAATATTGTAACTTTTTTAGTGCTTGTGAAAAAAATTGTTATACACATTGTATGTACCCTCTTTAAGGGGCTGAATCTTAACAAGGGATGCTCCAATGAATTTTTTTTATATGAAAGATCCTATTTTTTTTAATGAGGAATCACCTCAAATGTTTTACACTTATTTAATTACAACCTGTATATTTGTGATTGTGCATATTGATTGTAAAAGAATAGGTTACTTTTTTAGGATGAAAACTTTATTATTGTTCATTGTGATTGAAATGTTCTATACCCAATAGGGTCTCTGAACGAAATATATGAGATTGATATGGTGAATTTGAAATAATTTTGGTTTATACCTACATTTAGGTAGTAGAGTGAGGATATATGAATGAATAGACGGGTTTGCGTGATTTTTAGGTCGCATTTAGTTACGTTTCGACCATATGAAGCATCTAAATAACCCATAAATATAGTTTAAAAAAAAAAAAAAAACACGTTTTTAAAGAATTACGAACTAAAAGGTTATTTTTTTAAAATAAGCTTAAAACAATAACGATCGAAAAATACTAGTATTATTGTGAAAAAAGCGTGGGCGCTAGATATACAAAAAATATGGCACCAAGCGCCCACGCTTTTTTCACAATAATACTAGTATTTTTCGATTGATGTTTTAAGCTTAGGTATTTAAAAAAAAAAAATTAACCTTTTATTTCGATGTTCTTTAAAAGCGTGTTTTTTAGTTTTTTCAAACTATATTTATTTTAAACTTTTTAGTTCGATGTTCTTTAAAAGCGTGATTTTTAGTTTTTTTAAACTATATTCATTTATTTTGATTTTCTTTTGAACAACCTGTCAAGGAGGTTACGTACAGCGCTATCTGCCCGCGAATAGATCAAGCCGAGAATGCCGATAATTCTGTCAATACAGATCCCGAGCTTGAAAGTTACAAACATACTAACAAACATACATACATACAGGTGAAGAAAGCATGTAATAAAAAATAGAGTACAAGAGAATCACAAAGCATTTTTAATATAAAAAGGCAAAAAATGTATAAACATAAATTAGTTTTAAATTCAGATAGGATCTTCGTATAATAATATATTAACACGTTTTTTGAATCTCTATTCATTATCCATCATTACACACAGGCTTTTTCCGTCATTCAAAATACTGAGATTTTCAAGGACGGAGTCCTTCTCTAAAGCTCTTTCCGAAATTTTTGACAATGTAGGTAATGTTAATGTTTCTCAGATATTTCATGTTAGTTGGATTTTCTTTTGGGTGATGTCCACTTTATCTCACTTATGCATCATAAAATGCATTGAAAATGTAAATTTTGTTCATCCAAGAGCGAGTTGTCTTCTTCACCAACTTGGCGTTCTAAGGACTGTGTTATGAGTGGATCGCTTATATTTTCCAATAAGTTTAAATACAATTGACCAGTTAAATTTTCTTCAATAAAAATAGGGCCAATTATTTCGTTTCCCAGAATTCCAGCCCAGACGTTTATTTTTTGTGAATATTGCCTATGATCCTCTCGAAACAAGTGTGTATTTTCATTAGCCCAGTATCTACAGTTATGCTTATTTACAAAGTCATTAAGAAAAAAAGTTGATACATCACTGAAGCAAATATTTTTTACTAAATTCAGGTCATTTTGAATTCTCGCAGTCATTATTTCACAAAGTTCAATTCTCCTATCATAGTCATCCTCACTGAGTTGCTGAAGAATACTCATTTTGTAAGAAAATAACTTGTTTAGTTTCAAAACTTTGTGTATAGAACCAACTGAAATATTTACTAACTTAGCGACTTTCGAAATTGAAGTAGTAGGCTCAATGGCGAATTGGCCTTAAATCTCAATCTCTGCGGCTTCCGTAAGAACTCTCAGCTGCTTTACCGCTTTGTTGCACACATAACCGGTCTCTTCAAAATTTTGAACAAGGTGTAGAACATATCGGTGACTCACATTTTGGCCTGCATGCCTTTTATTAAAAACCTGGCTTTCCTATGAGCACACCTATCTTCAGCACCATAAATAAAAATAATTTCAGTTCTTTCTTGTACAGTGTACACAATACAATTTGTATTACTGTCAGTGCAACTGACACCACTTGACAAACAGTTTATAATCAGGAATAACTAATTCTGATAAATGTTTTCACCATTTAATTGTAACTGATGCCAAGAAGCAACTGTGTGCCTTTATTTCACTTTCAGCAAAATCAAAAAACTCTGTGTAAAAAAGAGACATAAACATACCGGTATTGAGTCGGTGGTAGCGGTTCCATAAATTTTAGCATTTTGTTATAAATCATTTTTTTTTTGGCCTATTTCAGGAGAACGGATCAGCCAATTTCAGTTTTCTAAACGGAGTTGAGTGAGGATTTTTAAGATCTTTAAAATGATGTTACAAAATAGGGGGCCATTCAAAATTATCAAGTGAGGGTAGCTAGGGGTAAGGGAGTTGAACGACAAAAAAATCACCGGCACTGGTCTTGAGACTTCCCCCTCGATATCTAAATTGACGTGTTTTTTGCCTACGGCAAATTCTCCCTGCTAAAAGAAGTACTAGGGGTGGGAAGTTTTGAAATGAAGGCACTGTATGTACTATAACTATCAGATAAGTGTCAGAAAAAAGAAAGGCAAAAATAAGCCAATCAATACAATATTTTCAGTCTTTTTGAATGATTCCAAAGAGTTGAGTAGTTATCAATTCACCTCGAGTTTGCAAGTCTCAATATTCTACCTAAAGATTCATCCTGGCCGTAGTTGGTATGATGAAAGGGTACTTTGAAGATTCCTGTATTTCTTGTTCTCTTTTGATTTACATTTGAAGTTAAAAGTTCAACAAGTTGATGCTACTATTGATTATTTTGTGAATTAATGTAAGATTCGATTCTAATATTTTATGAGCCAGAGTATTCAAGTTAAGGATGTCCAATTTAGTTTTATAGTTATATTTACCTTTGTTTTTCTACATTATGTATTATTAAATGGTGAATAAACATTATCATTATAAATTGTTAGAGATGAGTTCAGCAGTTGCCTGATACTTCTCGAAGAATGTCCGAAGTATTTCATAAATTTGGTACATTTTTAGTTATCCAGAAGTAATTTAGGTAAGTGTTGTATAGGGATATTGGAACCTAAAGAATACACAGAGTCCAAGATAAAGAGGGCCAATAAAGGAAAATCGGAAACCATGAGAGATACAAAGTTGTTTAAATTAAAATTATAACTCATTTAAATGACTTCTTGAAATTCATTAAATTCCAATTTTCCGGTCCATTTAAAAAAGTAAAATTGGTGACGGATTATCAAAGATGAAATTATGGATTGAAAATCCTGCAGAAGCCCTTTCAAACAGCTTAGAAATTGGTAATGAGGAAGTGTTTTGGTTTTTTAAAATCTTTGAATAATGATAGAAAAACATTAACACAAAATTGACTAATTTAGGTACTTTTCGAATACCTCTGGATAAAATCTGAATTTACTAATTTCAAAGTGTTACTTAAATAAGGTCTAAAATGGGCAACTTTTCCCGAATTTATACAACTTTGAATCTCTCAAAGGTTTCAGACTTTCCCATGCTAGCCCTACTTACCTTAGATAGACACAAGAAGTATCTTCAGTAGATGTTTATTGGACTTAGAAAACTACTTATTTCACTCTAGTTAAAATATCTAAAAATTCCAATTATTCTTCTGTTTTAAACTTTCCATTGTAATACGGTATATAGCCTACTACCACACGCCAATCTGTAGCATAACAAACAGTTGCTGCTGCTGTTGCTCCAAAGACTATAGCAGATCCAACCCTATACAGAAGATTGATATATTACATAATTTTAATTGTAGAACTGAATATATTACGAACCACTGTGATGCAATTTCCAGGTGTTTTTTACCAATTACTTTCAATGGACCTGGTAATGATAATTTTGAAGCTGCTCCTACACCAGACATTTCTTTAATTTTTTTATTCTAAAAGAGAATATAATGAAATTCCACTACCAATAGTTTCAATTTTCAACTAAAGATAAAGAATGTGGTATATTTTCTCTCTCTCTACTTTTGTTGGACGTTGCCACAGCATCGTTGCTTCCCACTCGGGCGCATTTGTCCAGGCTCCTCCTATCAAATATGACAGAAGCTTCGTTTGGGGGGAGCAGTGGTGGCAGCTCGAAGTAATGCTGCCACCACTTTTTTAACTTTTTTTAAGATGAAAACAATTCAACTTTTTTATTGTCGCCTTCTGCTCGGAAGACCTTTTGATTTTTTCACATATATTTTTTAAGTCGCTTCCTTTTCGGGAGACCTTCGGGTTTTTAATTCCCATACATGGCTCTCTTTACGTGGTTATCCGAACCACCCGGCCTGGATACCAGCGTGAATAAAGGGGGCACTCACTTCATATTTTTGTCTAAACTTTCACATAAACTTCAATATCTTTGCACAATAGACAATCTCAACATAAATAGAAGCCCCGCGATAGCCCCGCGTATCTTCATTGTGGACGGACGTTATCGGCACGTCCGTCCACTATCACGGCCACCACGAAACTCGTAGTATATTATTATTTTAATTTTACGAGTTCAACTTCACTGTTCTGTGGGTGAACAATGTGTTAGTCACAGAACAATGAACAACAGTAGAAATTGTATGCACTGTTTTGAACCGTTGGTGTAGTAATTAATATAACTAGAGTTTTATCCCAACACCAAACCATTATTTTTAACATCTCGACACTCGACACGTATTTCAATCACCAAGTGATCAATTTCAAGAGGAAGATTAAACGGTTGAATCTTTCTCTTAAAGATGATCTGGAGCCGAGCGAACACGTGCATAAGTATTTGATTCCACGTGAATACTGAGGCGATGAACGGTCGATGATATCTGGAATGACAAATTAGCATTTGTAGTATTGTTTGTGAGAACAAACATATAACTTTAGTTCTAACGTGTGGTCGGTGAAGTTTTTTTCATAACATAATTTATAATTGTCTTTCAGAATGGGAATATTTTTTACAATTACTTGGTGTTTTTATTAAAAAAAAAGTTTTGATGAAAAAGGGGTAGAGCATTGCTTCGAGCAAGACCGCTGCGCCCTCTTGACAAAGTTTTTATTATAGTTATCTCTATTAATAAACAGAGCACAGGGTCATAATAGTGCCAAATCTGGAAGCTGGGATGAAAATTAAGAAGAAGAAGAAATACGAAGAACTGTAGAAGAAAATATTGTAATGTAACCTAAGAACTTTTGAGGAAGTTTAGTATATTTGTTAAAATTTTGTATAATATATTTTTCTCAAGAGTTTAAAATAATATAACAGGACAAAATGGAGGAACTTATTGAGCGACATATGGAATCAATGACGGAGGAGATCAATGAAATGAGAAGAACAAAACTTTTCACCTTGGATGAAACTAGGTAAGCATAGGTATATTGTTTGAATAAATGTGTATAATTATCTCATTATAGTACTCATATCGGAGTTGACTATTTCAGACTTTTCTCGGTACACATTGGACGAAGGTGAGAAAAAAGATGGGGAGTTATTTTCACATGCTTGTCTATAAGAGCTGTGCATGGAAAAAGATTGTCCTTCGAATAATGATTTGGCGTCAACGTTTCGAAGTCATTTGGATCACTTGATGTCTTCGTTAGAGGGCTTGAATTTATGTTTTCACATTCGACAAAAATTGTTTGTGAATATTTGTCTTTTACAGTTTGTCCATTATTTGTTATATTGAAAGTTGTTTTAATTGAACGAACCATCCTTTTTCATGTGCCTCCAATGTGGTTTGAAGCTAGTGCTATAAACTTCCAACGTATTCCTCTTTGTATGTTAGTAACTTTACCTTATTTCAAACCTTTCACTGCTATTTTCAATTCTTCCTCAGCGCCTCAGAAATTTGTGTGATTACCTGAAATAATTTCTTTTAGATACCATTCTTATCACAGCCATAATAGCAGAGAATCAGTTGACAAAAAGTGGGGAACTGATAAATGCACAACTCTCATGGACAAACATGTAAAAATTATTCCTCATCTTTTTTTCATCTTCGTTCACAAAGATAGGTTCAAAATAGTCAACTCCAGTATATGTTAATGGTTTCACTGAAGGAGTCAACCTTTGCACTGGAATTTGGCCCATGATTGAAACAATCTGCTCATTTTGCAGAATTCAACATTTTCTGCATTAAAAAAATATGTTTTTTCCGTTAACTAGCTATCGCACCCCTATGAACGACAACCCTCAGAAGTCGAAACTTGTGTGAGCTAAGGACTAACGAGGTCTTACCTTTTAGCTTGTAATTCTAACGCAGGTTGGACGATAGCATGTGAAAATCAAGCGTTTAACCATCGACTCACACTTCCCTCTGTGACCCAATATTGTTCTCACTGCATTCAAAACAGTTTCCAAATCTTCATGGAAATTTTACAGCAAAAGTTCAATAAAATGATGTTTTATGGGTAGAATTAGTGGTCTTTTTTTGTTATGTGACGAAGTCAACCAATATTTGATGAACATTCATAATGTATTTGAGAAAAAAATTATCGTGAGATTTTCACTACACAGTTTTACAAAAATGCCACACGTGTTTCGATATACAATAGCTTCTTCAGGCGTGTATAGACAAGCGATATAATTGGTTAATCGTCAATTTCATAGAAAGGAATTTCTCAGGGATGTGGAAGTCTTTCCCAATCAGTTTTTTGTATGATTTGATTTGGTTACAGAAGATTTTGTATACTTCTCATATTCCGATATGAAAAATTCTAGCTCCTTAGGTTTGAGATATGTCTACTCAACAATTGTTTGTCTGAGGGTTATTGCAGAGGCATAAAAAGCATAATTTGAGATTTGAAGAGATGTGCTTGTATAAAAACTGAAAAAAAAAATAAATATTGGTTCATACAAAAAAAATCGGAGAGAATATATTTCTACCTCTGGGAAGTATTGCAGTTGTTTCGACATTTTGAACCGGTGAAGCTTCGGCAGAGACATCTTTGTTACACATTGGATGTGTAGCAAAGCAATGTTTGATTCATTTTCTGTTTTGAATGCTTACATATCCGCAAAGAAGTACTACTATGTATGATTCATGACATAATGGATAACCTGTTGGAATACCATTATCAAATGAGCTAGGTATAGAACTCGATAACCTAAAAAAAACTGCACTAGCTAAAGAATATATCCAATAATCCTGATATATCCGACAAATACTCAAATGTAAAAAAAGCAGCAGAAAACTCTCTATTATGCAAATATAATTTCTAAAGTAAAGATATCACAAATCAGTTTTTAGAATATTTTTTTCAATTCGGTAACCAGAAGAATCACATCCTTGAACTTCTATTCAAATACCTGACCTCATAGAGGGGTAAAAGGCCCACGTTCGATGTTTTTTCCCAACCGCTAATATAATATCAATACCAACTTGTCAATAGAACAGGAAAAATTTCCAACACAACCAAAAATCATCAGAGGGATGACCCTCTGAGGCCCACTCTTTGCTTCTGGAAGGTAATAGAAACTGTCGTTTATAACCAAATAATAAACTATTTAGCATATCATAACAAAATCACTCCCAGGCAGCGTGGTTTTCGCTCTAATTATTCCATTGTAGCGTCCATAGAATTAACTCAATACATTATTTATAAAAACTTCAACACAAACTTGTATGGGAATTTTCTTTGACCAAAGCTTCATATGCGATTCAATAAATTACATATTCTTGAAAGTAAAGCTGGAAGAAGTAGGTATTCATGGCCGCCCCATCCAATCTAGGATTGCATTTTTCATGAGGGGTAGAACAGTCAAGAGTTTATATAGAAAACGAAGTATCTGCCGAACATAGCGTTCTGACCACTGTGTATTATAAATGAACTGAAAGGTAAATCCAAGGCTAAATCTAACACTATGCTGATACATGAAACTGAGGAGATCATTTCACCTGTAGCTGTAGTAAAGACCTTTGATAATCTCTTTATTGATGCACCAAAGAAAGTTATACGTAATATACCAGATATACTCAGAAAAATATGAATTCAATGGCGGTACTCCAACATAATTAGAAATTGAATATAGTCTTAACTAATTTAAAAACCGGCGTTCTTCTGGTCCCAATGAAAAAAGAATTTGCAGAAGACAAAATATTTTGTTATATTATGAACTCCTCGATAGAAACAAAAATTTTGCCAAAGTCTTGCAAATGCAAAAAATTCACCAAAGAACTATAAACGGTTGTTTCTTACCATTGTGTTTGTGAAAAAACTATTAGAATATTGTATGTTAGAGAGGTTGACCTTCTGTATCTGTAGAGTAGGGAGGTTATCGTTCATCATGTCCTTTCTAAGAAGGTGGATAGGTCACTGGGAGACATCTCCTTTATATCGGCAGGTGTAGGCCAAGACTCGCCGAACACTTACTCTCTCATTGACGATAACTCCGGGCACTCGCATAGGACATGACTGACAGTCTCATCTTCCTGTTCATACATCCTGCATAGAGGTGTATCCACTAGCCCCATATTATGGAGTTGTTTCTTTAGTTGACAGTGCCCAGTCAGAAATCCTACTGTTAAGCGTAGGTTTTTCCTGGTCATCGCCAGATATTTTTTTGGCGCCAGCTTTCCAGGGTGGCACAGAGTGATCCTTGCAAGATTACATCCTTTGATTCCATCCCATCTCTTTAGGGATTGAGCGTGGGTGTAACATTTGGCTAGTTCCGCAATTGTCGAAGTCATCAGGCCGTAGGTGCCACTGGGCCCTAAAATTATTAGTCCAGCCGCTTCCTTGGCTAAAGAATCGGTAATGTGATTACCTTTACTCCTGAGGTGCCCTTTAACCCACCTCAGGATAATGTTATTGTCTACCGAGGCTTTGGCTAAATCTTGATGGCACTCTGTTACTAGCCCTGAGGTTACACGTTGTCTGTTTAAGGCTAATAGAGCTTGTCTGCTGTCAGTGAGATTGTTATGTTTTTGCCAGAAATTCCTTTCCTGGTTATTTCTTTTGTGGCGATTGAGATACCAGCCAGTTCTGTTTGAGCCACGCTGGTATTTTTTCCCATTCCCCACTTAAACCTTAGGCTTAGTGATCTGGAGTACACTCCACATCCTGAGCCTTCTTTGGTTTTTGAGCCGTCTGTATATATGCTTATTGAATTTGTAGCATCTGACTCTGTGTTCTGCTTTATTTGTATTTTGTAGGGTTTATTAAACACAAACCTGGGTTCAATTGCATCACTGGTTGCCTGCAGCAGAGGTTGCACAGTAATCACTTCTCGTCATAGGCCTAGCCTCAATTGATCTTCCTACTTCGAGGTTTGCACCAGCCATGCGCAATCGTAACATGGCCATTAATGCAACCTCCTTAATGTACAGGTCCAGAGGGGTCAGACCCGTAATTAATTCCATTGCCGCGATTGGTGTTGTTTTCATGGCTCCTGTGATGTTTAAACGAGCTAGTCGCTGTATTTGATATAATTTTTGGTTGACCTTCATTGTGAGATTCAATCTGCTACCAGAAAAACAACATGGATTTAGAAAATTCAACTCAACCTCAACAGAAACATCATATATAGTCATATTGAACGAACTGGACAAAAAAGATGTGATCTGAGAAAGGAAATAAACATCAATGGTTTCTGTCTTATCTTGATGGTAGAAAGCAATATGTACAGATATCTCACATTGAGAATGATGGCCAAAAGAGTATGCACTGCTTAGATTTGATATCGATAAATGTAGGCGTACCACAGGGAAGTGTCCTTGCCCCTTTAACGTTCTCCTTGTATACCAGATATTGTTAAATACTAAGATGAATATAAACAGCAGAAGGTTTTATATCTCAATAATTTATTTATTTATTTATTCATTTATCCTGAATATATACAGAGTCCAATTACATATACACAGTACCTAAACTACACTAAACCTAACACATATATAGATAAAAAGATACAATTGACAATAAAATTATTATAAATATAAAATCCCTATAATGAAATATATGAAATCATTGCAAATAGGTGTTAAAAAATATAGGAAATAGAAACGGGCTAGTGTGTAAATTCATAATATATATGTCATATCTGTAAAAATAAAAGAAACATGTAACATTAATTCATTCTTATTGAATAGAGAATAACAGAGATCTGAGATTGGTTGGGGTAATGTTTAAAATATCGATATCAGTGTTTTCAACTAATTTGTTTGTAGTTATCAAGGAGCAATCAACTGGAGAATTTACGTTGAAGTTATGAAATATGCAATCTCTTCGCCTCAGGCGGATATCTGGTATACTGAAATTGATGGAAGCGAGTACATCGGGAAGAAAAATGTTGTTTCATAATAAATTGAATATGAATAATATTTGAAAATTTTCTCGACGTTTTTTAAGGGTGCTTAAATTTAAATCTTCCATTTTTTTACATAGGATATCATAAAAGGGTATATTCCATATTTTTTTAGATACATTGACCTGAGATATCGTTTTTGTACCTTTTCCAGCATATCAGAATGCGTCAGCGTTTGGGGGGACCATATTACACACGCATATTCAAGTTTTGAATGAATGTAAGAATTAAAAAGTACTTTATAAGTCTTAAAGGTAAATTCATGACAAGTCCTGAGGATGAATCCAAGCCGTCTGAAACATTCCGCTTGTAGTCTTTCAATATGTTCATTGAAGTTGAAGTTTGAAGTAAACACTACACCTAGATCCTTGATTTCATTGACTCTCTCGATAGGAATATTATCAATGTTATAGAGTCTCTTGAAAGGGTTTCTTTTCCTGGTAAAAGTTATTATTCTACATTTGGATACATTCAAAGCCAGGTCATTATCCTTACAGAAAGCAGATATGGAGATAATGTCATTTTGTATGAAATCAGTATCTTCAAATGATTTGATGGATCTGTAAATTTTCAAGTCATCAGCGTATAACACAAATTTTGTATACCTAATATAATTAGATATATCGTTGACAAACATAACAAAGAGCAAAGGACCTAGTATTGAGCCCTGTGGTACACCCGAAGATGTTACGAAGGTATTTGATTTTCTATCGTTGAATTTCACAAAATTCTCGCGATTCGAAAAATACGACTTGAGTAAAGATGATAAGTTTTCTGAAAAAGAATATGCATGCAATTTCTTTATCAAGATATTGTGGTTGACCTTATCAAAGGCTTTTGCTAAGTCGGTATATACCGTGTCAACTTGAAATTCAATATTATTACCAATATAATCACTAAGGATCTAGAAGTAATTTCGAATTGGGGTGATAGTAACCAGGTTCAATTCAATGCCACAAGAACCCAGACATCAGTTTTTTCCAAAAAATGAATGTCTCCGAACCGGATATAATAATGCCAGGTCAGATAATTCTGATTGCTGCTTCGATAAGTTTGTTGGGGGGTTAAAATGGACACCAATATGTCTTGGCACAATCATGTCACTGGAATTGCAAAGGCTGCTTCTCAAAAGCTTGGAACACTGTTTCAAACCAGAAAACTATACACTCCTCAGTAATTTTTGATGCTATATAAAGTTCAGATCAGATCTTTTTTGGAGTATTGTTGTAAATGATAGTCTCAGTACAATTGGATTGAATCATTGCATACCAAACACATATGGTGTATTTTTGGACTTTGTTTTCTCACATCTAAAAACTGTAGTTGCCTGTGCAGATTAATTACTTATAGATGTTAATTATCATAATAATGCTTATAGCCTTGAAATCGTTGTTATAAATGCAGAGGAATCGTTGAAATTTGATAATTATTACTATGATTTCAAAAATATTAACGTAATTGGAATGAATGACTTTTTAGCATCGGCAAATTGGGATTACATGTATAACTTGAATGATATCAATGTAGCAACTCAATTTTTCTAACAGTATTTTGTACCCATAAAACGTTTTAAAACATCAACCTATCCAGTTTGGTTTTCCCACAAATTAAAATCTCTAATCTTCAGAAAAAAAAATACACAAAGAATTTAAAAGGACAAATAATGTACACACTTATCTTGAATTTTCCCAAGTTCGTTCTCAATGCAAAGAGCCGAGTAAAAATTGTTACAAAAATTACCTAAACATTTTTGAATATGATATTTAACAAAACCCAAACTTGTTTTGGAAGCACATCTCCAATTTACGCAAGGCATCATCATACCCTCAATCAGTGTATCTGTAAAACCAGACCAGTCATAGTGGAAACGATTCTGTAAATTTGTTTGCCCATCACTTCACAAAAGTCTATTCTATAGACTATGATATAATATTGATGGAAAAGTACTTGACAGGGTGATCGAAGAGATCTTGGGATCACTTTAGATCAACAACTGAACTTCAGAAGACACTTCAATAATGTTTCTGCAAAGGGAATTATAATGAGAAATGGTAAATAGTTGTCATTTAATACCCTCATTATAATACCCCCATTATAAGAGGTGATTCCTCGAGCCGACATACTGAAGAATAATAATAATAATACTTTATTTCCGTGTAGACAATATACATTGTATAGGAATAGTCAATAAAAGAAATAAAAATAAAGATAAAAACAGAGTATAAGAAACATACAAGTTGAAACAACACCTTAAAACTAAAATAATACCCTACTTATCTAATCTAAAAAATTCATTCAATGAATAAAAACATTGTTCAATTAGAAAACTCTTTAAATTTCTCTTAAACATCACATAATTATGTTCTTCCCTTATATGATCGGGCAGATTGTCGAATATTTTTATTCCAATGTATTCTGGTGCAAATGAAGTTATTCTTAGTCTTGCATATGGCACATGAAATCTATTTTTTGTTCTAGTGTCATATATAGTGATGAACATTTTTATTCATTTTGAAATGTGTTTTGTTTTTGAATATGTAGCTGCATATTTCAAATATATAAACAGATGTGAGTGTTATGATGTGATAATTTTTGAAAATTTGTCTGCAAGATTCTCTCCTTGAGACATTCGCAATACACCGTATAATGCGTTTTTGAGCAATAAATACGTTATGAGTCATGGATGACCCACCCCAGAAGCAGACACCATACCTCAGTCTTGAATCAACTTGAGCATAATAAATGCTCATTATTTGAGTGGTAGTTAAAACTGTCCGCAGATTCATAAATAGAAATTTCATTGAATTAAGCTTAGAAATTAGATGCTGGCAATGAGCATTCCAGTTCAAGTTTTCATCAAGAAGAATACCCAGGAATTTAACACTTTTATTCGATTTTGAGTATGTCACATTATCAGCACTGAAACTGAAGTCTTCCATCCTATTTTGTCTATTATGAAAACGAATAATATTTGTTTTATCCGAATTAAAAAATAAATCATGATAATTGAAAAATTCTGATATATGTTCAACTGCAGAAGCACATTTGTCTTTCAATATTTCATCATCTGATGCCGAGATGATCATAGAAATGTCGTCGGCATAAGCTGTATAATGAACTTCAGAAACAACAGAGTCTATATTGTTTACATATAGAATAAAAAGGATTGGGCCCAGAATGGACCCTTGAGGTACTCCCATATCTACACTGAGAGGCTTAGAATTTATTCTCTGGATTTCATTTTTGACCGTACACTGTAGAGATACCTACCTTCAAGGAATGAGGATATCCAGTTGAGAGATGCACCTCTTAGTCCATATCTTTCCAATTTCAGTAAAAGTTTTTGATGATTGACGCAGTCGAATGCCCGACTCAAATCACAGAATATCGCTGCCGGGCATTCACCTGCCTCAATATATCTAATTACCTCATTATATAATGAAAAAATGGCAGTATTAGTTGATTTTTCCGCACGAAAGCCATGCTGCGTGTTTGTTAATATTTTGTGTAGATTCAAAAATGAAGTAAGTCGATCCAAAAATGCATATTCGAATATCTTTGATAATCCATATAGTACTGTTACTGGACGATAATTTTCCATTAAGTTCGGGTTGTTTTTCTTGAAAATGGGAGTTACTTTTCCGATTTTCATTTCTTGCGGAAAGACACCTTTTACAAATGACAGATTAATCAGATATGTTAATGGTTTTATTATCGTTGGAAGAATTCTTTTCCAAATGTACATGGGAATATCATCTGCCCCAGAGGATTTCTTTTTTTTTATTTATTCCCTAATAAGGATAATAGTTCAGTTTCAGTAAATGGTTTCAAGAACATTGTGAACACATTAAAAAAGTTTTCCTTGAAATTTGTATGTGGAGCTTTATTAACTGATATTTGATTGACCAAACTGAGGGGGGCCTCTATAAAAATTTTGTTGAGTTCAGATGCTACAGTATGTGGATCTTCTACCATAGAATCATCAACTTTGAGAGAAATATTCTTTCTTTTGCAGTTTTTATTTGTGAGATTAGACACAACATTCCATGAGGCACGCATTGTGTTTGGAGAATTGAATATAACACCTTGATAATATTTTTTCTTCTTTTCTTTCATTAAACTGTAATGTGTTCTTTTAGCTTTCCTATAAATAGGTGCAAAAGAGGGAAAAGCAGCCTTCAAGGCAAAAAGATTTTTCAAAGCTTGACTTGAATGTTTTACTTCGGTATCAACCCATTTTTTCTCAACAACTTTATAATAAAAACGTTTTTCAGGAAAATGTATGGAGAAGTTATGTTTTATAATCTCAAAAAAAGAATTGAAGGCTTCATTAATCTCTGAAATGTTATAAATGTACTCCCAATTTTCAGACAACAATGAGTTCTCAAAGTTATTAATATTATATTCACTGAAATTTCTTTTGAATTCAATTTTTGAGGAAAAGGAGGTATGTTCATTGAATTCATCTAACTCTAAGAATACTGTTCTATGATCAGAAATTTCATTATCGGAGACACCGCATGAGCCATTATTGCAAAAATTTAAGAAAATTTGGTCAAGTATAGTAGAAGAGGTATCTGCCACTCGAGTAGGCCATCCCACAACTGGAATTAGATTGTATGATGATAAGAGAGTACATAATAATTTAAAATTAATATTATGATACAAGTCAAAATTAAAATTCCCACAAAGGATGATATTAATGTTAGGTTTGTATAAAAAATCAAGAACTTCTGTTATCTTATCAAGAAACATATTGACAGATCCACACGGGGATCTGTAACAATTTAAAACAATGGTTTTACATTTGGTCGTTTTAAAAGATGCAGCGCATATTTCAAAGTGCTGTTCAATGCAAAATTTGGATAAATCTGTGAAATTCATCTGTAAATCATTACGGGCCCATATACTAACCCCTCCACATTAATTAATTTGCGTGAAGATGTCAGTTATTCAGCGAAGAAAAAATGTATTTTGGACAAAACATACTGGTGTCAACTTATTAATGTTGAACTGAATGGTAGAAACTGGTTGATTGCTGGACTTTATCATTCACCGAATGCGTGTCATAGTAAATTTTTAGATAAATTTGAAGAGTGGTGTGAAGATTATTCCACAATCAACAAAAAATTTACTTTAATAGGTGATGTAAATATAGATTTCTTGGGCAATGGCTTTCAACAGCAAAAAAATTAAAAATATTACAGCTTACGGAATTGAACAACTCGTTGATGAGCCAACAAGAATAACTTCAACTAGTTCTTCTTTAATTGATTATGTGCTATCAAATCAAAATAATGTGAAAGTTTGTATACATCATGAACCAGTAATTACAGATCACTTAATAATAACCGTGAACTTACACAACAAAGATCAAATAGTGAGTAATACATTTTGTACGCGAAGACTAAATGATGACGTTTTTCATAAAATTATTTTGAAACTAATTGAATGCGATTGGTTGAACGGGTCTAATGAAGTGAATGAAATATATAGTCAAAATGTGAAATACTATTAAATGATATCGCGCCAATAGTTGAAATTGAGAATAAATCAAATCAAGTCCCCTGGTATAATGACGAAAACAGATCTGCTTCGAAACTTAGAGACAGGGCTTACAAAGAATTCATTAAAAGTTCCAGCATTGAGAAGGAGGAGTTCTGGAAGCGACATAAACTGAGACAGAATCAATTTGTTGATATGTTAAAAATCAAAAAGTCTCAATACTATGAAAACAAAATTGACGCGAATAGTGATGACTTGCGGGAAATGTGGATAACAATGAAAATATTGATAAAAGGTGACAAACAACCATTAAATTTCAAATCTATCAAATTAAGTACTAATGGCGCTGTCGTCAAAGCGACAACGGAGCTACAAGCTGCTAACAACTTCAATTAATTTTTTGTTAAAAGCATTGACGATATCTCCAATTCTATTGTAAGTGTAAAACAATGGTCTCCTCAAAATCTAAATAATATAGAAACGAGATTTGTTGAATTCGAGAAGATTCATGTAAGTAAGCTGAAGTAAATTATTTTTTCTCTCAAAAATAAAGGCAATGCTGATGAAGTAATGTCTGCTACATTTTTGAAATCAACATTTTTTGGATTTCATATACTAAACTTAATACAAACATCAATGTCGGTCGGTAACTTTCCAAATATGTTAAAAAAAAGGACAGTTATTCCCATCTCAAAAATAAATAATGTAGTTGAAATGACAGAGCAATAAATACTTTGCCGGTTATTTGGAAAGTTTTGGAAATTGTTGTACATGAACAAATTACTAGGTACTTTACTGAACATAACCTGTTTATAATAATAATAATAATTATTATTATTCACCATTTGTGATACATAGCGTATATACGCTATGTACAGTACGTCACTTATGAATAAAATTATGGAATCAAAGCTTGAATAAAAATTAATATTTGCATATACAAAGGTATAGGTACATATAGATATATAAAATGCTAATTAAAAAATGAATAAAAAATGTGGCAATTTTGCTTGCCGTAGTCAAATGAATTTACATATGTATATATTTACATATATACATATATTTACAAACATGTACACACATATTTAAAAAAAAACGATAAAATCGCCAGTCAGAACACTGAAACTAAAGCAAAACAGCAAGTGAAAATTTAGAACGATTATATATCTTATTATCCTTCTGTGAAAGAATCCTCTAAATATTCCTTATGACTGTAGTAACATTTGTCCAGTAATAAGTTTTTAACTTTCTTACTGAACAAAGTTGAAGAATTCAACCTCTTTATAGAAAGTGGCAGTCTGTTATAAAAATTTATGGCATTATATAATGGAGATTTTTTGAAATGATCACTCTTATGTGAAGGGACCCTCAGAGCAGTAGCATGGCGAGTATCAAGTCAAGGTTCCAGTGACATATTTCATTATATAAATTGCGGGTGCAGTCAACAAGCATTCTCTTTTGAAAACGGGTCTACAACTTTCTTGGTACCCCAGGTTGAATATCAATCTTATCAGTCGTTTTTGAGAGATGAAAACTCTAGAAAATTCCTTTGCACATCCCCAAGCCATTATGTTGAAAATAATGTGGGAGTATGCATTCGCAAAGTAAACATTTAGTAAACCAAACCTATCTAAACAATGTTTCAACTGTTTGATCGAATAATAAGCGGAATTGAGTTTACTGCACACTTTTTGTATGTGACTTCTCCAGGTGAGATTCAAATCTAAAATAGTTCTAAGAAAATCAACTTCTTTTGTAATTTTTATGTCATTCAAAGTGACTAAATTACAACAGAAATCCCTCATAACAAATGTTTTCATCAGCACTGACTTAGATTTATTTAAAATCAGTTTGTTACGTTGACACCAACTACTGAATTCGTCAATAACTAAATTAATTTTCATCGATAATTCATTCTCATTTTTTCCAGAAACAGTGATTGTAGTATCGTCAGCGTACATAGTTATGTGACAATCTGATATGAATTCAGGCAAGTCATTGATAAAAGTCAAGAATAACAATGGACCCAGAACAGACCCTTGTGGAACACCTAGTTTCACATCATAAGGAACTGATGTAATTCCATTACATTTAACCACCAAACTACGGTTTTCCATGTACGATTCTATCCACATTATTGGGAAAGCCCATTACTAGTAATTTCTTCAATAGAAATTTGGAAGAAACAGTATCGAATGCTTTTGATAGATCTAAAAAAAGTGAAAAAACCATTGTAATTATTATCCACTTGTGCATAAATATAGTTCAATAGTTGATAAGGAAATCAATCCTGATTTAGAGAACACCACTTGTGTGAAACTGCCCTTCAATTAACAGTTTCAAAATGGAAGAATGAAATCGATAGTGATAAATTTATAGTAGCAGTGTTCCTTGATTTCAAGAGGGCATTTGAAACTATCCATAGGCAAATATTACTTCGTAAACTGAGATATTATGGAATCGATAGAATAGCCTTAAGTTGGTTCAAAAATTATCTCAATGGCAGGTCACAAATAACTAGAGTGGGGAAATGTTTCTCAAATGAAATTTCAAACAATATAGGCGTACCTCAAGGGAGTGTTCTGGGACCACTGCTGTTTATAATTTACCTGAATGATGTAAATTATATACAAGGTTGTGAAACTGCAAAATCGAGGTTTAAGAATCATCTTAAAATGTAATAGATACACTTCTCTATTCAATGCATACTGAGTCCCCTCAAGTGGTATGATATGGCAGATAAACTGTATTACTCATGTATGATATTTGTCTATAAAATAACCAGAAAATTATTACCAAAATATTTTGATTCCTTCATTATGTACAATAATCAAATTCATGACTACAACACAAGAACCACCAATCAATTCCACATTTCCAGGACAAGAACAAAGCAATCTATGAAATCGTTGTTTTTCAGAGGATTGAATGATTTCAACCAATTACTATACCACAATTAAGATTCTGTTACTTTATATTCATTCAAGGCTCAGTTGAAAATATATATTACATCACGTACTCTATGAATTTTCGTAATGTTTTTAATTTTTATGTTTCACATCATCAAATTGTTTTATTGGTTCGAGCTTTTATATGTTCTGTATACATTGTGATATGTTAAATAATTTATTACCTATCCACTCGAATAATTGTTTTTATGCCCTAGTATAATTGTAATATGGAACTAACCATTCTGAATACTCCTGATTTGTTCTGTGTTACGGGGCAAATATTCTCAGGAACACATTTCTATTTCTAGTTTTCTAGCTTCTTGTATTTATATATTATTTGAACGTATTTTATTGTTAGAAGAATTTTTATACTATTTTAATATTTTTTATATACCATTTTTACCTTTTTGGACTTGTATTTATATTAGGATTTCCTATTTTCAAATAAATAAGAACTTTATATTTTTTTCACATATAGTCAGTGGGCATACTTGAAGACTGGCTATAAATCAAATCATCTAAAAGAACAATTCGTTCAGGCCAGTCTCAACACCCTACACAGTAGGTTAATGGACTGACACCTATCAGAAAACAACTACTCCCCTGGCTAATACCACGAAGGGCGTTGGATTATATTCGACAGGTGTCAGTGCAGGATTCTTCACAGAAGTTATTCCTGCATATGCTGTTGGCGATACAACTGCCGGAATAGATTTTCAATTATTGGAACACACTTGCAGACCGGTTTGAGGCTGTTTGGCCACTCGTCAGTGCAAGGTAGTGTATATCATCAACATAAAGTCGATGATTTCCGATAATTGAAAATCGAATTCCGTCAGAGCATCATTCCTTGAACTAAGCTGAAGACTACAACAAACAACAGGTTTGTCGTCGCCCCATCTGCCTGTGAACGAGGTAACCAACTGCATATCCGAAATTTGATCAATTCCTCGTATAAGGAGAGAAATCTTTCACGTATAGTCAGTGGGCATACTTGAAGACTGGCTATAAATCAAATCATCTAAAAGAACAGTTCGTTCAGGCCAGTCTCAACACCCTACACAGTAGGTTAATGGACTGACACTTATCAGAAATCAACTACTTCCCCGGCTAATACCACGAAGGGCGTTGGATTATATCCGACAGATGTCAGTGCAGGATTCTTCACAGAACTGACTGACACAGCACTGACGAGTGGCCAAACAGCCTGAAACCGGTCTGCAAGTGTGTTCCAATAATTGAAAATCTATTACGGCAGTTGTATCGCCAACAGCATATGCAGGAATAACTTCTGTGAAGAATCCTGCACTGACACCTGTCGGATATAATCCAACGCCCTTCGTGGTATTAGCCAGGGCAGTAGTTGTTTTCTGATAGGTGTCAGTCCATTAACCTACTGTGCTTTATATTTTTCTTTAGATCAGCACTGGAATATGCCTCAGTTGCATGGTTCCCATACTACAAATGTGATATTGAAAATGTCGAAATTCGATTTCTAAGGTATATATCCTTTAAAATGACATATGATATGATATGACATTCATGTCGTTACTAAAAATGTTTCATAGTACCTACTGAAGCATTTTATGCCAGCTAGAAGGATACTTTTACTCAATAATGTATACATTATTTTACTTAATATACACAATTTGAAAATTATCAATTCTAAATGTGAACTGACTCTATGTAATCTATGACGTGTTTTATACCACTTTAACTGTAGTCTTTGAAAATCAATAAATCTTACTCTTATTCATCGGAGTACTAGGACTTCCTTCTGTATGTATGTATTTTTTTTTTTTTGGAATACTTGGCTAGTCGTGTGTATTTGTATGTGTAAATGAAACTGTTTTTAGTGGGAAAAAAAGTGTATAAACATCAAACTTATATCAATGTGTAGAGGAAAGTGTAAACTCCACGTTTAGAATGCAGTCATTAACCTACAATGATTTGATAAGAAGAACATTTTGATCTATGTGTGCAAATAAACTGAAATCGGATTGTTGAAAAAGTGGAGATATCCTTAAAAACCATTTTATGATAAGAGGTGTGTATAAAAACCAAAAACAATTATTCAGCATTTGGTAGTGTCTACTGCAACTAATGTAAGGAACCTCAAGTTTATCAACAATGAACTGTTTTAAATGCAGTTTTCAAGAAACAAAGGATGAACAGTTGGCTATCTGTGACAGATGTAACTGTAAATTATGTCAATCATGTGCCCGACTCTCTACAACAGAATATAGAGCAGCTGTAATGAAAGGGAGAAAGTTACTAATCTTCCTCTGTGGGGATTGCAGAACTACAACTCCCACAGACAATAAATTTGATCTACAAGATCTTAAAAATATCTTAAGAGAAGTTATTAACCGGGAATCCTCTGTATTCTATGAATCTGATAAATCTGAAATAATCACTGAACTTAACGAAATAAAGAATCAAGTAAATATTCTCAAAGAAACAAATATTCAACTGATACACTTGTTGGCCAACAAAGAAGTTAGTTCTGCGTTAGCCAAACATAGATCTGGAATTCCCACAATTAACCTGTCTCCTCCCCTAATAACATATGGCATTGAGGGAAAAGTCGCTGCTAATCAAATAGAGAATAATGGTAAAAGGAATGAAATCCCAAACTCAGCAAAGAATAACAATAAAACGAAACAAGTTGGGAATATAAGAAATAATGGTGAAAGATTAAATAGAACGAGGAATGTTAACACAATACCAGAGAACACAACTGTAGAAGAAGGAGCTCAAGACATACTAAATGGGGAGTCCACCGCCGAAAACAAGGAATATATAAACTCGGCTAATGAACAGATAACGGAACCAAAAGATAATGATGAAGGAGAGTGGCACATACAAAGGAAAAAACGATCTTTCAGGAGAAATGTGGGACAGTCAGAAGAAGAAGAGAAATTTCAAGGAGAAAAGCAGAGAGTATGGATGTACCTTTATAAAATATCGCAAAACGTAAATGAGTCTGATATATTAACATTTCTGGGAAAAAAAACCAAGGAACCCGAGGGGGAGTTCATTGTCAAGGATTTGAAAGGAGAAAGAAGACTGAAAACTTTCTTGGTAGCTGGAGACTTTAAGTTCAAAGATCTTTTCTATAAACCAACATTCTGGCCAAAAGGAGTGAATTTTAGAAGGTTTAATTTTAGTAAGTACCACGAAAAGTATCTACTTCTACTGAACTTCAATATCCAAGGTATATCGGAGAAAAAATATCAGTTGGAGGTTCTTATGGATGCACATAACATAGATATTGCTTGCTTTAGTGAGCACTGGTTAGCATTATCTGAAATGAAGAGTCTTACATTTACTGACTACAATCTTGTAAATTTTTACTGTCGAAAAGATCAAAATCATGGAGGAGTCTGTATTGTAGCCAAAACTAAGTACATTGCAAAACCTTTTAAGTATGAAAAATGTGTTGAAAAACACTTTGAAATAACTATAACTACAATAGAGAACCAAAGTGAAAAAACTAAGTTATACATAGTTGCAGCCTACAGAACACCAGATAGTAATATTGACATTTTTGTTGATGAAATGTATGAACTGATGTGTCATATATATGAAAAAAATTATTATTATATTGTATGTGGTGATATAAATGTTAATTTTTTAACTGACGGTAAGGATGTGAAAAAAATAGTGAATTTATTTCAAGAATTTGACATGGAAAATTGCATTAATAAACCGACACGTATCACAAGAACAATATCAACAAGTATCGATGTCATATTCTCGAACATTACAATAAATTCAGTCGATATTATAGACACACATTTGTCAGATCACACATTTCAAACATGTACATTCTCAATACCAGTGAATAAGGAGAATATAAAAAAAACAATATTCTCACGTGATTACTCAGGTGCTAATATGATAACATTTAGAAATCTGTTATTGTCAGAAGAGTGGTACGATACTTATAACTCTAGTACGGTTGATGAAGCTTTCAATAACTTCTATGCCACTTACGAATATAATTTCCAAATGGCTTTTCCTCTAAAACGTAAATTCCTTAAAAACCGTAAGAAGCCTTGGTTTACTTCAGAAATAAAAGAGCTCCATCAAACTTTATGTGAAATGGCTAAAGTTGCAAAAATTACTAATATTGATGTTATTCGAGAACGGTACAGAAATTTAAAAGTTATTTATAGATATAAGGTACGGCAAGCTAAATTGGAATATAATGATGCAAGACTTGTTGAGACCAGTAATATATCTAAAGAAAGCTGGCAAATAATTAAGGAAGCAAAAGACAACACAATATCTGTTACACCATTGCAAATAAATATAGAAGATAAACTTGAAAATGATAAATTCAAAATAGGTAATTACTTCAATGAGTTTTTCATGAATGTGGTAAATACAAAACCAGATCTGAACAACCATAAATTCTCCCCCTTTTTTTATAACACAATGTTTCTGTATCCGACAAGTCCACCTAAAATCGAAGACATTATAAAAAAAACAACTAAGAAACCTTTTGCAGGAATTGATGATATTTCTGGGGTTACTCTTAAATTTGTCAGTGATATAATATGTAATGCACTATCTTTCATAATTAATAAATCCTATGAAAAAGGAAAATATCCAGTTCTCAAAACCTCAAAGTCTGTGCCAATATTTAAGGGTAAGGGATTTAGAAATGACGTCTACAGAAACTGCTATAAAAGAATTATGTAACCATATTTATTACTGCTTGAATGAAAAACAAAATCCAATAGCCGTTTATTATGACCTTAGTAGGGCTTTTGATACTATAGATCACAGATTATTAATAGAGAAACTTTATAGGATAGGTATTCGAGGAGTGGCCAACACTTGGATAGAATCCTATTTAAAGGATAGGTCACAGATAGTGGTTGTAGACAAAGTGAAATCTAACCGATTAAAAGTAACAACTGGTGTACCTCAAGGCTCTATTTTAGGTCCTTCACTATTTATTGCTTTCATTAATGATATTATATATTCATGTACATCTCATAACAAAATGATTATTTATGCAGATGATACAAACCAGCTGGTGGCTGAAAAATCTCTAGCAGGCACTGTTACAACTAGCAATACATGTGCGCGCGAATTCCAACAATGGTGCGAGAATAATGGATTATCAGTCAACATCAATAAAACTTGTTTTATGGTATTTCAACAACAAAATATCAGTCTTGACCATAGTCCATTAATAAGAATGGATCATAGGTCCATAGAGCAAGTAAAATATTGTAAATTCCTTGGAGTATACATAGATCAGAAGCTCACATGGAATGTTCATACAGATCATATTGTATCCAAACTAAGCAGTGTTTGCTTTGTTATTCGACAACTACAAGGAACAGTATCTCTGGAAACTCTTAAGCTAGCTTATTATGGTCTTGTTCAGTCCACACTGAGTTATGGTCTTATTGTTTGGGGCAATTCTGTTCATATTCAAAAGGTGTTTATAATACAGAAAAGAATTTTAAGATGTATGGTGAGAGCCAACCCTCGAGAGAGCTGTAGAGAAATCTTTGTTCGTTTGAGAATTCTAACTCTTTCATGCTTATATATATTTAATAACTCTTGAGGTAAAAAAACGGCCCTTCAGCCATGAGAGGGGTTTTATGATCCACAATTATTATAGTACACGCAACGCTAATTGTATACGTTTGCCATTCTCTCGCTTATCACTGGGACAGAATTCATATATGTATCAGGGAATTATTTGCTATAATCACACAGTCACACTAATGGGTGAAATTGAGAGCTTTAAATTATTTAAATCAAAATTGTTTGATCTTTTATGTTCAAATGCCTTTTATTCAATGGACGAGTTTTTAGCATTCTGTTCATAGTATATATAAATTGGTATAGGGTAGCTTATGCTTTTATTTTTATACTAATTGTATTTGTTGTATGTCTGACTAGTCCGATAAGTTTTAGGGAGGCAAGTTTATATGCTGTATCTTGTAAAACTTCAGTGATGAATAAACATATCTATCTATCTATCTATATCTATCTATTTACTTCATTACATCACACAAGTATGACTATTCATCTAGGGGGATGAAACTACTATTATGGAAGAATTGAGCAATAAAGTTGTGAGGGAATATTTTCAGCTGGTGTAAGTGAAAACATATCAATGAAAAACGAAAACTTGTCTGATAAACCACCTAATACTCTAAAATTCAATATGAATAGTAACCGATTGAAGACATCATAAGTAACCAAAATCCACTTTTCTCAACCAAAAAGTAGTTGTTTAATTTTTTTTCTTTGTTTGCAGGGCAATAATGAAAAAACGGAGACACTTTGAATGTAAAATAAATGGAGTAATGAAGAACTTGCAGGATTTCAAGGACTACATTCAGTATGAAAAAATTTTATTGAGAGATATTAAGTTAAGGAGAAACAAGTTACGAATTGCAGACAAGAAAAATAGCATAGAGTTCAAGATATTGAAGAGAATAAAATATTTATATGAGATAGCTCTACAAAGATTTTCCAACGATTTCCAATTGAGTTTATCTCATTTCAAGTTTTGCAAGGAATCAAAATTTGATCAACCTGCTTCACTTGTTATTCAGAACATGATCAAGGTAACTATCTGACTCAATATTCAATTAATATACAATTGTCTGTTAGTCCTACCATTATTTGGTACCCTACAAGAAAAGGCAAGGACAAAAACTGAAATGCATTTTATTTGTTTTAAGTTACCGTTCTTCAATGTTTTTTGATTTGAGTAAATATTTCAAGGAGGTAGGTTAACCCCAGAAACCAACACCATACGTAAAATCTTAGTTCTAATAGTGATAAATATGTACTGCGTAGCTGACCCTTGGTTAAAACTATTTAGCGTTTCATAAAGAGAAACGTCGGTGAATCAAGTTTTGTTAATAATTGTTGACAGTAGTCTGATAGAGAGACTACCATATTTTTCGAAATGACTGTACGCCAAAGAGTTCGCCACAACAGTAATATCTTCAAAGAAACACACTTAAGACCAACTCATATTCACGAACTATTCATTATTTTCAATGTGAAATTTGAATTTGTACCTTGAGGATCATTTTTGTGGTCGTGATATTTCAGGATTCATTATCAGAATCTGTCTATGAATCTTTTATATAGGGTGTCATCTGACTTGGGCCACCCCCCATCTTTGAGTTTTTAAATACGGACCTGTATTTTTTGTTGTAGTTTTGAGATCGTAGACGTTCAGTTCATACTGAGAAATTAAATTTTATTTTATTTTTCGGGATGTTTCGGTAATATTTTATTATAATTGGGTGAATTATTCCCTTTTAAATTACGGCCCTGGAAATTGGTTGACAGTTGAATAAAAACACAATAGCAACTTTCACGTCTCTTTATGTAACGTAGAGTTTTTATTTATTTTTTTTTCATTTTTAGGTACCTATTCATATTTTTTCATATTTCCATTGATCTGAGCGTTTTTCACAATTAACTTCATGTAAGAAAAACTTTTATGATTATCTGAAACATATCTACAACAAAAATATATTATATGTGTTTTGATGAGCAGAAAAGAAATGATAGCAATGATAACATCCGAAACAAACACTATAATTGTAATGAAAATTGAAATGAAGTAAATTATATCCACACAAAATTTAATGGCACAGTAAATGCTCGAATTGGAGTCCTTCCATTTCGAGACAAATAATGGATCAATAAGATGGCCTGCAAGATCACCAGATCTTACTATTTTGGACTATTTTCTATGGGGGCATTGGAAAATGGGATTTACGCTGGCAGAGAGACAGAAAATGTGAAAGACTCGAGATTGAGGATTTTGAATGATTTCGCAACAATGCAGCAAATAAGTGTATTAAGGGCAATAAATAATATGAATATCCGAGTTCAAAAATGTCTCGGATTGGAAGGACTCCAAATTGAACATTTATTGTGCCATTAATTTTTTTTGTATATAAATTATTTCATTTCAATTTTCATTACATTTATAGTGTTCTTTTCGGATGTTATTATTGTTATCATTTCTTTTTCTGCTTATTAAAACACATATAATACATTTTTGATGTAGATATGTTTCAGATAATCATAAAAGGTTTTCTTATTCGAAGTTCATTGTAGAAAACGCTCAGAGCAATGGAGAAATATGAATAGGTACCTAAAATTAAAAAAAAAAAACTCGAAAAACTCTACGGTACATAGGGAGACGTGAAAGTTGCTATTGTGTTTTTATTCCACTCAGTCAACCAATTTTCAGGGCCGTATTTTAAAAGGAATAATTCACACTATTATAATCAAATATTACTGAAACATCCCGAAATATAAAATTGAATTTAATTTCTCAGTATGAAGTGAACGTCAACGATACAAAAACTACAACAAAAAATACAGGTCCGTATTTAAAAATTCAAAGATGGGGTGGTTCAAGTCAGATGACACCCTATATAAAAGATTCACGGACATATTCTGATAGCCCACATCAAGTGCCGATAGCAAAATGTAAACAGACTTTCAATATGTCTGCGAATAAGGAAGATATAGACAAAAAAAATAATTTGATATTTTTTGATTTTTCCTGTATATCTTTCGATATACAGGAAAAACCATCATTGAATAGGTCTCTAAAATACCCAACTTAGCCACAATTTAATCGACACTCTATCTCTTATCGTTTACGAGATCACCATGTACAGAAACGAATTTGAATAGCCCTGTATATAGTTTTGTAACTTTTCATACTCGGAATAATAAGAAAAATGAAATTCCTTCGTTAGAGGTAAAAGTAGATGATAACAACATAAAAAAAATGATGCGTTACTTTTTAGATATAAAATTTGATCAACACTTATCTTTCAATACACACTGTAGAACTTTAGTCAAATAACTCAATGTCAAATAATACTAATTAGGATTTTGAAATCAATTCTTGACATACACGGACTATTACTATCATACTTTGGGACTATACAGTCTAGGATAACATATGGGATTACCATTTGGGGTAGCTCTTCTGCTGTTCAGGAAGTCTATGTGGCTCCAAAGAGAATAGTGCGATGTTTGGGAAATGTATCAACAGGCACTTCCTGTAGGGAATTATTTGAACAATTGAGGATTTCTTTCTATGGAATTGCATTTCTTTAATGTCCCCACTTTTATTTTTTGAGCGGGTCAACTCAAAAATTTGGGATAATGAAATTAATGTATGAATACTTTTATTTTGAAGTGAAATTGACAGATGAAACTTTCGAAATGGCGACTGGGCGCCATCTGGGAAAAAAATTAAATGGAAAGGGGGGTCTTGTGATACATCGTTTTAAAGCTCCTAGAAAATGAAATCAATATCTTTACCTCCTACAAAATGGCAGAACATTTAATAATTTCCTGGAGACAAACACATTAATATTGATATTTTTAGAAATATTCCTTTTTATCTGCTATATGGCAATTCCAACAACAAAATAAGGTTTGTTAAGTTATTTTTTGTTTATAAAAACGTCAAAAATTCAGTACGACAATGAACACCATTGTTCAGTTAGAATATTCTTATTTAGTTTCCGGTTTTACTAATAGAAAGATACCACGTCTACAATCTCCAAAATTGTCAATTCTCGTGCATTGGAAGAAAAAAATTGAAGCGATTTTTATGTACGGTAACTTTCACGAGACTGAAATGGTTTTCAATGAACGTTTTCCGAATCGTGCTATCTGTAGAAAAAATTTGAAGGAACTTGTATCCAAATTCACAACTACCAGTAGTGTACATAACAAAAAGCCTGCAGGTCATCCGTCCATTAGGGAAGAATAGCAAGTGCAAATAATTGGTGAGATGGTGATAAATTCTGAACACTCTACTTATTCCTTCGCAAATGTTTGTGAGGTGTCTCCTTCTACTGTGGGGAGACTTCTGAAGAGGAATAGTTGGCATCCATACAAAATTAAAATGGTACACCAATTAACTGAAGATGACCCTGATCCAAGAACAGAATTCTGCGAACTCATGGCGGAAACCATTGCAAGGCATCCTACCTATCTCCACAATATTCGTTTCAGTGACGAATGTACATTTTTTCAATCGGCAATGTTCACAGACAAAATTGCCGTTATTGGAGTGACACCAACCCTAACGTTTCCCGGGAAACACATACCCAATATCCAGAAAAAATTAACGTTTGGGCAGGAATACTGCCTCTCATCACTGAAATCGTCAAAGTGAATCCTAGTGAATTCGATATGGATATTGTATTCCACCAAGATGGAGCACCACCACATTACTCCAGACAAGTAAGAAACTATTTGGATACTACTTTTCCTGGTCGTTGGATTGGCCGTCGAGGTTCTACAGAATGGCCAGCCCGCTCGCCAGATTTGACTCCTTTGGACTTTTTTTATGGGGATATTTGAATCAAAAGGTGTACGAAACTGAACCTGCTTCAATATTGGATATACGGCAAAGAATAATAAATATTTGTAGAGATATTGACTTTACTGTGTTCGAACATGTTCGCTGTGAAATATCGGATAGGCTGTTCATATGTCGAAAAGTTCAAGGCAACCATTTCGAACATCTTCTGAACTGACCTCGAGCTTATTACCTCATATTATGTAGTTAAATGTCGGAGTATTCAGGCAATTCTATTACTGAGAATAAAACCAAAAGTTTTGATGAAAAAATAAAAATGTCTTAATTGATAATACGGATAGTGTGAGATTCCATGTTTTAGTGTATATGTATATCTATGTTTGTGAACAAATGTGAATGTGCCTGTATAGATAATACATTTTCATTTGTAAACTATATTAGTAAATTTTAACAGTGTCTAGAATATTTATATCATATATTTCTTAGAACTAAGCTATTAGTGTATTCATTTCATTTCTTGATTTACTATGTCAACCACTAACAAGTGTCAACTTCAGTGGAACATCCTTGTGCTTATTTGCTACATGTATCCAATTATTATAACCTGTAAATTATGTATATCTGCAAATAAACGCTATTCTAATTACACAACACAACAAAAAAATATTTTTTAAATGTTTCGTATACTAAATTAGTCAATTTCTACTAATTTTGGGGTGATAAAAACGAAAATAACAATGAAAAATTTTTATTAGCTCTGGTTTTTGAGATACACAGTACTTAATCTTAAAGAGTAGTTATACTATACGTGAAAAGTGAAAGTACATAAAACAATATTGTTATGTTTCTTTTAGAATATTTTAAGTACAAAATTAATAAAAAAAAAACATTATTCTTAGTGTTTTGACAAATAAAAGAAGTTTGTACCACCAAATTTCAATCAAGTCCATCCGATTCATTGTAAGATCGCTGTCGTTTAGCTTGTCTTTTATAAAACACTTCTGGAGCATCCCTACATACAGACCAGCAGTAGTCTGCAAGCATTGCTTCATTCCAACGGCCCTGATATCTCTGTTCCATTGAGGCAATGATATTTTCACATCATGTTTTAGAAGATTCCACTGTTGTAGTCTTGACCCTAACAGCTCAGCCTTTTCCTTAGACAAGCGAAGATCTCTTATAAGGTCACTCAACTCTGCTTGACTAATTCTGTACGGATCACTAGACCTATCGCTTACCTCAAAATCAGGGTCATAGGATGTAGAAGGATGGGTTGCTCCTTCTAAACAGTCTTCATCACCTTCCTCTAAAATTTCATAGTTTTGTGGTGGAGAAGGGACTGGCAAATTGTCTGAGTGTGGTACAGGCCGAAGAGCAGATGGGAGATTAGGGTATTTAACCGTTCCTCTTTTCTTCATAGAAAAACCTTGCTTAATGGGAGGAGTTAAGCAGAAATAACAGTCGTCTGTATGATTGGTAGGCTCACGCCAAACCATAGGTACTGCAAAAGCCATTGCCCGGTTTTTATTTTTCAGCCACTCTCGCAATATGACGGAACAAGAATTACAACATATATGAGGAGCCCATGATTTATCTTGGTCCCCAACTTTCACACCAAAATAATGTTCATAGGCTGTCTTAATGATAGGTGTCATTTTACGTTTCTGAGCCTTAAATGTTATTTCACCACATATATAGCAAAAGCTATCGACAGAATTCACACACTTTCGAGGCATTTCAGATCAGCACTTAAATTAATTTAAAAATCAACTTCACACGATAATTTCAATAGCAACCACGTGCGTACAATTGACAAACTCACATAGGTTATGTTTACTACTTAAGAACAGCTGATGAGAGGGGTGTTATGTAAACAAACATGTGTACCAACTGTTGGTGATGAAATATTTCATTTGTTGAAAACTCAATATACATATATATAATATAATGATACTATATCCTGAAAACAAGAGCTAATATATAATTTTTATGGTCACTTTCGGTTTTAACACGTGGAAATACATTAAAATCATCTAATTTCAACCCCGAAACAAAAACTTTGTTGTGTTGTGTTATTAAATGTTCCGCCATTTTGAAGTAGGTGAAGATATAGACTCCATATTCTAGGGTTCTGAAGTATTCATCAATAGCTTCAAAATGATGTGTCACAAGACCCCCCTTTCCACTTAATATTTTCCCCAGATGGCGCCCAGTCGCCATCTTGAGAGTTTCATCTGTACTTTACTTCAAAATGAAGTATTCATGCATTAATTTCATTATCCCAAATTTCAATTTTTTGAATGACATGCATTGAATGAATTGCACTGTATAAACTGATAGTTTATAGGAATTCGTAAAAATAGTGACAACATTATTGAAAATTATTCGGTTCATTATTATAATACTCACAGAAAACATGACCTTCATATGCCAAACACTTGAATGTGTTCGAATTTGGGATTCCGATTATATTACAGTCTTCCTGATAATTTGAAAAATATAGATGAAGATCATACATTCAAAAACAATTTAAAGGTCTTCTACTTGACCTCTACCCCTACGTCAATGAGTTCATTTTAGTTTTTCATTAATATTTGTCTCATGTATTGTGAACTTTTTTATTGTATTGTTTATTGTATTTAATTTCATTAGTTTCAAGTAATGTATCCAACAGCTTTAAGCTCGAAATATCATATAAAGTTTGATTGATTGATCTCCCAATAATTCAAACAATCCTTTTAACATCATTTAATTTTTCTCCCAAGAAATCCTATGCAAATTCATCTTCTAATTTGAAATTTAAAACTGCTGTCAAGAACCCTCATTCATCTGGAATGAGCCGGATTTAATTTTCTATTGGTCTCGTACATGGCATATTTGTATAGGAAGTAATTTTTTACCTTCCACTGGAATCTGGTTTCATTCAATTTTATATTGCTCACATTTTATGATAATAGTGAATATTGTTTTTTGTTTGTTTTTTCAAACATGTTTTTTACAGAAATCTATTAATTAATAATTATTGTTTTCAAGAACTTTGCATACATTCCAGAAGTCTGGCAGGTAGCTGCATCATGGCATGTCCAAAGAGACATTGGCCAAGCCCTCAATGTTATTCATAAAGGTCTAACAATTCACCAGACATCGGAAGTCCTTTATTCCGAAGCTATTCAGCTGGAGCTTATGAATAGAGAAAAAGACGACTGGTCTGATGGTTCACAAGTTCAAAATAAAGATGAGTTGTGTTCCAAAAAGATTGAAACTTATGTGGAATCTATATTCAAAAACGTTAATGACTACCAATTCCTTTTGAAGGTTTTGAAGTTGTTGGAACCTTACAATTTCACTAAATCTGTTCAGAACAAGATAATAAATTGGCTGCTACAATATTTTTCTGATGAAGAACAAGTTTGGCATACTTTGGCTCAGAGAGAGAAAAATGGTAAGTGAATTTATCGTATGTACCAATTTTGTGTAAGTGTTCTTTTGATAACATTGACAAATTTTCAGTACAATACAAACGAGGTAGGGTTTACAGCAAAACGAATTTTGAAAAATTTACAGAATACCTACTTCCCTACTTATACAGGGGTGCGCAAAAGTCCGGAATAAAATTAATATCTTTTTAACCAGTATTTTAGGAAAAAAAAACACTGAAACCCTTCAGTTGATTTCACGTTGTACGCATTTTTTGGCAATAAAATGAAAATTTTTTTTCAACCCCTTAGCTGCAACCCTCCCCAACTTTTTTGTTTCAGTTGCAAACCTATGTCGTGTATGGGCTCATTGAAAAGCTCGTAAAAAATGGAATCTGACCATACCCTTCATTTTTTTTACTCATGCAGTTACCACGAAATGAGGAAAAACTCTTTTAAAACCAAAAAAGTTAGAAATACCTACTTAGTGCTATCTACGGGTGAATTAACGTTGCAAAAAACAAATAAGTGGTGATGCTCAACAATTGCTAAGGATCACCAGTACCTACTTTCTAAATGTTTACAAATTTTAAGAACAGACCAACCGGGCCAGGCACCACAACAAATTTTATTGATTTATGACTTGACTCATTTTTAAAATTGTGGCATTTCTGGGTGAAATTGAAAATATGTATGTTTAGTGTATTAATTGGGTACCTTCAAAGTGTTCTTTTTTAATTTGCTAAACAGAAATGGTATTGTCAGAGAGGCAGCGGTTCGAAGTCTTGATATTGTTGGGATGTGGGGATAGAATGTGGAGTCAAAGTGAGGTGTGTACTTTATTTAATGCAAAATATCCTGAAAATCACATTTCCCAGGCTACTGTGAGTAAGATCTTACACAAATTTGAAGAACATGGTACAGTGAAGGACTTGCCCGGAAGTGGCCGGCCACATGTTTTAGACGAAGATCAAAAATTGGACATTGCCGTATCTCTGCAGGAAGATCCACATTTGTCAGCGGTTTCATTAGCCCAAAACAATCCTGCCTCTAGACGTACGATTGGGAGGTTTTTGAAAACAGAAAAATACCACCCATATAAGGTATGTCTTGTCCAAGAGCTCTTGAAAGATGACTATGACAGGCGTTTGCAATTTTGTGAGGAAATAATGAGGCGATGTGACGAGAATAATGGGTTCATACTCTTTTCAGATGAAGCTACTTTTTATTTACATGGAGTAGTTAACAGGCACAACTATCGATTCTGGAGTCAGGAAAACCCACACTGGACATGCGAAGCTCGTACGCAGTCCTCAGAAAGTAAATGTATGGGCAGGCATCATCAACAACAGAATATTAGGGCCATACTTTTTTGAGGGAAACCTTACAGCTGCACGCTACTTAGTCTTTTTATGCTTTGAATTAGTCCCTGCTTTAGCTGTTATGTTTCCCAATGAAGCAGATCCAGATATCCCCACTGAAACACTTTGGTTCCAACAGGACGGCGCTTCTCCACATTTTGGTATTAATGTCAGAGAATATCTTGATGACATATTTGCAGGACGCTGGATTGGACGACGTGGTACAATTGAATGGCCGCCAAGATCCCCAGACTTAACGACATTAGATTATTTTTATTGTGGATATATGAAAGACAAGGTTTATCAAAATAGGCCGGCTAATATTGAAGATCTAAAAAGCAGAATTAGAGTGGAATCACATAACATACCGGCTGAGGCCATTCGGAATTCCGTAGACGGGTTTTACCATCGCCTAGGAGCCTGCCAAGTAGAGGGTGGAGGCCAATTTCAGCATCTGTTACGTTAATTCACCCGTAGAAAGCACTAAGTTAGGTATTTGTAACTTTTCAAAAGAGTTTTTTCTCATTTCGTTGTAACCACAAAAAAAATAAAGGGTATGGTCAGAATCAATTTTTTACGAGCTTTTCAATGAGCCCATACACGACATAGGTTTGCATTAAAAAAAAAAGTTGGGAAGGGTTGCAGCTAAGGGGTTGAAAAAAAATTTTCATTTTATTGCCAAAAAATGCGTACAACGTGAAATCAACTGACGTGTTTCAGCGTTTTTTTTCCTAAAATACTGGTTAAAAAGATAATCATTTTATTCCGGACTTTTGCGCATTCCTTTTTATTCCCTGCTTGATATTATAAATGCGAATGTAAGTTTGTTTGTTACGGTTTCACACGAAAACTACTCAACCGATCATCATGAAATTTAAAAAAACTAATCAATACAGTTTATCGTATGATTTTCACTATAAATTTTTTTAATATGGATTTTCATCAAGTATCAGCCAGTTCTATTCAATTATCATGAAATTTTGTACACACGTTCTTGGAGGTATTAGAAGTAACATATGATACTTTTTATTTAATTTTTTTTTATGTAAGATGAAAAAATTGTTTGTCATGAAAATCTCAAAATCTAGGTACTTTAACGTCTTGTAGTTCTCATATTGATTCATTTCTATTGTACTGACACTTATTTAATGGCATTGATTCGAGCGAAGCCGCGGGTAAAAGCTAGTTGTGTAATAATTCTCATTGGAGACATATAGTGACAACTGAGGATCCTCTACGTGACTTTCACAAAAAACTACTTACCATTTTTAATGAAGCTTTTCCACTTCAAAACATTAAACGAAAAACAAAGAAGGCTTGGATGACTAAGGGCATAAAGGTTTTTGCTAAAAATATGAGGTGTCTCCACTATATTTGCAAATATTTCAGAGATCATGTTCTTTTCATCATCTTCTATAATAACTATCGAAACATTTATAGAAAAATCATAAAAAATGCGAAAACAACTTATTACAGCAATCGAATATCAAATGCAAATAATAAACATCAGGAAACATGGAAAATTGTTAACGAATTAAGAGGAAAAAGCAAAAAATCTTTTGTTGACAGTGAACTGAGTTCAAATCAATGAAACACTTACTACTGTCCCATTGCTCAAAAAATAGCAAAAAAATATCGACCAATGAGAACCCAATGAGTTACCTTAGGGATATAGCCATATCGAACGCATTCAACTATTCTCCAACCTCTGGCAATGAAATAAAAGAAATCCTCTATAGCATAAAAATAAAAACTCTTCATGATGGGATAATCTCTCACTTAAAATTTTCCTTAGACTGCCAAACACTATTAGATATCTTAGCGGAAGCTATAAATAAATCTCTCATAAATGGTATTTTTCCAGATTGCCTAAAAATTGCTGAAGCTATCCCATTATTTAAAGGAGGCGATTCTAATATACCCGCGAACTTCAGTCCTATTTCTTTACTGCCAACTCTATCTAAAATCGTGGAAACGTTAATGAAAAAGAGAATCTTAAATTTTCTTGACAAAAATCATATTCTTCACTCCAATCAATATGGTTTTCAGCCCTCTAAGAACACAAATGATGCCATGTTTGCTTTTTTAGAACTTTACCTTCGACTGAATGTTGGTGAGGCTGCAGTGGCAGTATTTTGTGATCTGACAAAAGCATTCGACTGTATTGATCACAAAATATTGCTTCAAAAACTTGAAATCTACGGACTTAGAGGGAACATCTTGTTGTGGTTTGAGTCATATCTATCAGATCGCGTTCAAGTAGTGAATTTTAAAAGTTTATCTTCAAATGAGCATTAAATGTGGACTACCCCAGGGATCTGTCCTCGGCCCTTTGCTGTTTCTATTATATAGATAGATAGATATATTTATTTGACAACTTTACACTTGAATGTTTGTTGCAAGTCAGTTAAAAATATACATAAAAAAACTAGTCACAAGTTAAAAATATTGAATCATAAATTGTGAATAAAATGAAAGATAATTTTGAACATTACAATAACCAGTCTAAAATATTTGAAAGTGTCAAATAACAAATATTATGTATAAACATGAGCTTCACATATCAGATGAAATAAAATGAAATCTAAATCGGCATAATTGCAGTACTTAAATAATCCTGAGTACTATAAAAACAGTTTTCCAGGAGAATAGTTCTGACTCTGTTTTTGAAGGAGCTTTGAGCACTTTGAACGAATTAGGAAGATGATTATAGTGATAGATATTCAATGAATTTTTAATAGACCTTTTGAGTTTGTATCGAGGCTGTATGAACAGATTTACATTTTTTGTAGCATGATGATGAATATCCTGATGCTGCGAATGAATTGATTTATTTTTATGGATTTCAAGTTTTTGACTATATATGAATACCGATGGTAGTGGTAATATACCCATTCAGTACGACTGAAATAAACTGAGTGGTAGCCCCCTCACTCCATAAAACTCCCAACTTTTTGAACAGAAAATCGTGCAAAACGCAGTCGAATGCTTTAGAGAGATCACACACGGTTAATATCACATGTTCACCTCTCTCAAGACCCTCGATAACCATACTCACAGTTTTTCGAATTGCATCTGTTGTTGATCTACCCACTCTGAATCCGTATTGATCTTCACGAAATAATTTGTTATCACTTACCCCACACCGTGGGGTAAGTGATCATATTGGGTCCAAGAATCATGTGCCCTGAGCAAGCGCAGTGAGCCAAGAATGACAGCCTCTGCACCTGTCCGGCTAAGATTTCTGCCTCAGTGCGGCTGGCCGGTATGATTTTAAGATTCGAGAGTAGAGAGGGTATCATTCCTCCAAGGATTCCAATAATCAGAACAACCAGAACGGAGTTCGAAGAGAAAATCTCGATATTTTATCCGTTTTTCCTTCTCTTTTCGGACGATATTCGTTTCGCCAGGAGCTGAAAACTCCCAAGACAAATATGTTATGCTCTGGTGGTCGATAAGGACCACACCAGGCTTATTAGCTTGTATGAGCCTGAGGATGAGGAAATAATAGTTCCAATTAATTCGGCACTTCTCGTTCCCCAAAACGGATTCAATATCATCCGGAGCGTAGGGCAACACCGTTGTTTGTCTATACCATAAGAGTGCCGTAGATGGTAATATAGCACTCTTAGGGCCGCGTTATGTCGATGGATATAGGCTGAGACCGCATATGCTGGACATGCTGATAGCAAGTGCATTAGGGTCTATGGCGACTCGCGGCAGGCCCTGCACCTTGTGTCAGGAACCTCTATACCCATCACGCGACTGCCGGTAGACTAAGGTGTTGAAGACGAAGGTCAGGCGCTTTGATAAGCCAAGGTCTCCAATGTTATTGAAAAAGACCCCATGCATTGGCTTATCCTTGTGTTTCCGCAGAAGTAAGCCTGAGAGTGGGGAACGAATAGTTCCAATAAATTCGGCACTTCTCGTTCCCCACAACGGATTCAATATCCCCGGAGCGTAGGGCAACACCGGTGTCTCGTTATTACCGTAAGAGTGCCGTAGATTATTACTATCTACTGCCGTAGATTTTGCCTTATTATTATTATTATCCGTAGTGTGCGCTGGTCAGGCCCTATCCCCCGAACCCTCATACATTCGGGAGGGCGCGTTAGCATCATCAACCAAGGACCACTCCGAGAATCATGTGCCCTGAGCAAGCGCAGTGAGCCAAGAATGACAACCTTCTGCATCTGTCCGGCTAAGGTTTCCTCCTTATTGCGGCAAGCCGGTATGATTTTAAGATTTGAGAGTAGAGAGGGCATCATTCCCCTAAGGACTCCAATAATCAGAACAACCATCTTGGCACTTTTTGTTCCCCACAACGGATTCAATATCCCCCGGAGCGTAGGGCAACACCGGTGCCTCGTCAATACCGTAAGAGAGCCGTAGATGGTAATATAATACTCTTAGGTCCTCGTTATGTCGATAGATATAGGCCGAGACCACATATGCTGAACATGTTGACAGCAAGTGCATTAGGGGCTCAGGCGCTTCGCGGTAGGCCCTGCACTTTGTGTCTGGAACCTTTATATCCATCATGATGAACGCCTCAGTTTCCGACTTCAACCCACTCGACCTGAGGAAAGCGAAATTCAGACGCTTTGATAAGCCCTATGCATTGGCTTATCCTTGTGTTTCCGCAGAAGTGAGGTGATCTCTGCGGCTTTTATCTGAGCTTTTGCTGAAAGGGTTCCAACTCGGTGACAGAGTTGTGGTCACCTCGTTCAGTGTCGAAAACTAAACCGAGTTCATCAGCTGCTCGGGCAGCTGCCCTAAAGAGAAATGCTTCAATTCCTGCTCTCTCATGGTCACGGGCCATGCATAGAAGGGGATCCGAACTCCTGACGACTTTACAGACAATATCTATTACCATTCTGTCATATAAACACTCCAAACTAGAAAGTCCACGGCCTCCCTGTTGTCGGGGGAAGTACAATCGTGGAACGGACGATTTGGAATGCAAACTCCTATAGAGATGCATCATTTTTCGGGTCTTTACGTCGAGTTGATACAGCTCTTCCTGAGTCCACTTCACTACTCCAAACGAGTAGAGTAAGATTGGAACGGGAAGCATATTTGTTGCAGCCACCCTCCAGGACTGATGGAGGCATAACGTTTCAGATCATCCATATAAAACGAATGGGTGACCTTGTGCCTCCGGTTTCCGGGGGTGCCACAGTTATACCCTCGAGTATTTCTGAGCGCAACGGATGATTGGCAATAGTGAGATGCAGAAGAGAAGGGGACTGAGGGATTCACCCTGAAATACACTCCTTCTGAAAGTGTCGCACTCTGTTTGGACTCTTGCTTGATCAGATGTTATGGTGAAGCGAGTTCGCCAAAGTGGTCTCAGTTGTTCAATGCATCTCACTATTTTGTCGGGTACCGCAAGGCATCTGAGAAAATGCAAGATGAGCTCATGCGATATTGTATCAAATGCCATACGGTAATCAATCCAGGCTATAGAGAGGTTACGCTTATATTGTATCGGGTCGTGCGTTACACATCTATCGATGAGCAGGTTCTCTTTACATCCAGCGACTCCTTCTTCGACCCTCTCTGCTTATATATCCGTTTGAACACTCAGTCAAGTTCGGTGAGTATTCGTGTGTATAAGATGCTTGTAAACAACTTATAACACGAATTCAAGCATGTTATCGGTCTGTAATTCTTAGGAATAGACAACTCTCCGCTTTTGGGGATAAGAACGATCCGCCCCTCGACAAACCAATCCGGAATCGCCTTGACTTGAAGTGTGATTGATATGTCGTAGATTGTCGTAGATTGGCTACACTGCGGGCGTGAAAGGCCTATTGGCCGCCCTGTAATCCATCACACATTGGATACGAGACGCGGGTTGTCTCGCTGACGTGATCTTAGCCTCCATCTTGTGTACACGCCGTTTAATCTTTCGAACCGCAAGGCCGGAATTTCGTCCTTCCGATTCGAAAAGCGATTGGACGACGGTATACACGGCGGTGTTGATTTGCCAGATGTCAGCCTCTTCTGTTAGAACACTATGAACCTCCACATCCAAACAAGCCAGTTCTTGTGGCTTCAGAGGACTAATTCTGTGGAGCGCCCTGCGTGTTCTGATTGACTCCATTGGTGGCATGATGCGAGTCTCTTCTCCAGCCGTGCCAACGGGTGGTAGAACTGTCATTTCTACCACTTCGTTAGCAGCCTAGGAAAGAGCTAAGTAGCCCTACCGCCGAAGATAAGATACGTAATCCCTAAGGTTTTGGGCGGAAAAGGCGGCATGCTCCGGATGTGTTTCACACCACAGAGCATGCAATCTCGCCATGTACCCTCTTCGTGCGGGCTCACTACTCTCGTAGCAATGCATCTCTTAGCTCATGCGTCCACTCAAAGCGTCCGTTGTCATTGCCAGGGTTGTCATCGGAGGCAAATCATCGTTATGGGCCCCACCACCTTTCCTCTGACCCCTCTGAGCGGGTCGATTGTGGGGGCCCCTTCCTATATTGCTAGGGCTCCTTTCTCGATTGCTAGGAACCAAGTGTTGGGTCCACCGGGTGGTTAGCCCAGTGGTCCCACGGCCGACACGGCAGGAAGAATGGTGTTTTCCTTCCCGGGTGCGCCTGGACTGCCGGTCCGGTTTTGCACCAGTTGCTCGGGTAAGTGGTGGCGCAACTCACCAAAGGCCAAGGGTGTTAGCGGCCAACCCTGCTAATATTATTATTGTAATTATTATTTGAAAAAAATTGTTTTTCGAAAAACATGCTGTAACTCAGATACGATGGGGTTTTCCCCATTAAATTTGTCGTAAAATTTGACCCTCAGACACAGCCTTCAGTTTTAATCTATCTAGTTTGAAAACGGGAGTTTTTCGTTTTAAAAGTATCCAATTTGTCTCACTCTGCACGATATTTTACCATTATTTATAGTAAATACCTTACATCTATTTCAGGATATCATTATGGAACATCTGTTGATTTCACAAAAAAAATGTCAACAAAATTTTGTCTCAACAGCTGCTTTGAGAAATATAAAGAAGGTTTATCAAAGATATCGCTGGAAAAAAAATCCGTTTTGTGGACCCTTTATTTAGATTGTTTGATTGACTTGCAGCAGGAAAATAGGATTGCAAATAATCTCATAAAAACCGCTCTGTTGACAGCACTAGAGGACGCAAACGCTGATTCTGCTTTGAATGAAAGATATTTTGTTGTTTGGGTAAAGCTTTTGAACGAAGAGATGGATATTCTTCGGGTGATAGATAAAGGTAAGAAAGGTTTTTAAATTTGAATCAACAAATTACTCTAGTCTTCAGCAGAGAACCATATATCAAACTTTTTAATACGCTTCCAGAATTCAATTTGTATCATGATCTTGACTTGACGTAAGTAATTCAAAAAAAAAATTCTTTTTTATTAAATAGATTCATATAAATTGTGTAATCGATGGAATCAAATTGAATTCAAAGTTTTTTTTGTTTGAAGACATGTTAATAAAATTTTGTTTCCAATATTTTTAATATACGATTCATTTTCGAGTTAACGTTATATTGTCTCCAGATTCTTCAAACTCGTTATATATTTTTAAATTTCTTTTTTTAGGATTGAGAGCCCTGCCGGATTCTGTAGAGTTATGGAAGCTAAAATTGAAATATGCAGTCATAAAAGATAATGTTTCTAAGTTTAACGAAACATTCAAAATGGCTGTTTTGAATTTGAAAGAGAAATCTGCTCCTCTGTGGATGATGGCTCTAAGGTACCACACGCTGAGTTCTAAAAATCAAATCATCGAAAGAATTTACAAAGACGGAGTTCGACAGCCTGAAGAAGTATCTCAAATAATGAAACCTGAATATATTCAGTGGTTAGCTTTGAATAAAGGTAATTATATTTTTGATACACACTATATATATATATATATATATATATATATATATATATATATATATATATATATATATATATATATATATTATATTATATATATATATATATATATATTATATATATATATATATATATATATATATATTATATATATATATATATATATATATACATCCCGATATCAATATGGCATCCATACATTGAATGCGCTGATAGGGCGTCCATCATAATTTGAAGAATTTACCGAATATATTTCATGGTAAGTACTAGAAAACTGATTTCTGTAGGCTGGCATGACATTTTTACCACCATAAAAAAATTGAGTTCACTATTGATTCGATAGTAGAGCGTCCGTCCGTCAAACATTCATAAGAACTCCTCAGTATACACCATCATCAGACATCTGATTGATAATAGGGAGTCCAATAAGTATATTTTCATACATGAAATAGATTATTGGGAATCCTTACAACGTTGCCAATATTTACCGCATTAAATGTAGGCAGCAAGTGGGTTTTAATTTCTTCACATCTGTTTTTCAACAAGCGTTGTGCCAACGACAAATTGCGTATGGATTTCAGGTAGCCGGTATGTATTTCATTTTTACATAGGTACCAAGTGATATTGACTGATCATGAAAAGTTTATTCCATAACGAAATTTTCAATATCATTCGATAATTTTTGTCTTGGTTGGCATATTTCCATTTTAACACTGTATGATATTTAAGCGAGCCGAATATAATGATAGGAGAAGTGAAACCGACACATGCATGGTGTGATTATTGAAAGTTCAACTTTAATTACAAAAAGTTCATTGTATATTTCCATTAGAAAACAGCAAGAATTCAAAGTATTCAAACTAGTTGAAGACGCCAAAATGACAGACGATAGGATAAATAATATGAATTACCAAAGAATGTAAATATTCACGGCCGTAGATGACAGTGTAAAATCTGTTTTCAGCGTTTGCGTGGTTTGCAGGTTTTTATGCCTGACGTTTCGTCTACTACTGCGGTATACATTATCAGAGGCGATGTGGTAACGGTTGCAAAGCCCGAGTTCGTGGTCGAGTTGTTGTTCCCGTTAACTGAGTTATTGAGCATTGAAAAATTTGGTTGTTGAAAATTGGACGTGCCTGAGTGTTTTGTTGAGCACAGTCATATTTACTCAGTGTCATATTTATTCCATTTGGCTGATACACACTACACAGGATAGCCATCTAGAAGGCATCAAGACCTGTCAAGATTCATTTCCGTGTATGGTATACGATTTTTCGAGTCATGCATTTTTCAATATTTCTTTAAGGACTGACCTAAATATTTTTTAATTTTTTCTAGAGTTTTTCGTTTTTAATACGCTTTTATTAGGTCGACCTGTATGTATGTATGTAACTATGTAGTCAAATCTAAGAAAACTAATTTAACCATCTTTTAAAGATCGTAGCGTTATGAAAATTGGCAGTTTTATGTGATTTTGATGACAATATGGTAGGTACTCTGGAGCTGATCTGATGATGGAGCCGGAAGATAGGCACTAGGATTCCATGATGAAATATCGTATCATAGTCGTGTTTGGTCTTGTAATGAACGTGAATCTCTTTTTATCAATGTGCTCCACAAGATCACATTATAAAAGTTCAAAAACATTATATTTTGTTCATTATGATTTTTTTTAGTAACATAACATATTGTTTTAATTTTTCTATATATTTATCATTATATCCTGTTTCTGTATCAAATAAAGACATTCGGTAAGTTGAACAAACTGTTTTAGCGCAATTTGTTTATAAATTGTGTATGACCGTATGGGAATTCAAAAAATTTTTATCTTCATAATATGATATTCAGAAAAAAATACGATTTTTAATTGTTTATGAACGTTTTTTTATATATCTCGAATGTTCAAATGATTATTCGGAGAATGTTTTCTATTTTGAAAATCATAATTGACATTTCTCTACAAATTGACAGAAACATTTTTCATAATTAATTTTATCATTTATTACCAAAACAATTTATTATTAACGCATTCTTAACCGTCAGAGTTAGTATCTGAGTTTGATACGTAGAATGCCTGAATCAGTTTTCGATATACTGGATGGTTAGTATTTTGTTGATCAACAATCATGCCGTACTCGAAGTTGAAATTGTCATCATCCCAACAACATCGGATGCACTCATCACTGTTTTTCTACTGCTTTAAGTTTTACTGCAGTTAGATACCTACTATGCAACTACAATGAACTAGTTTCAGTAATTCTAAACCTGCCAATGATTATGGTGTTTTCATGGGCAAAAACAGAGTCTCTGTTTTTTCTCATCCCCAATCTGTAGCTGTTGAAAGATTGTTAAGCTATGTTTGAACTTGACTAATCTGATCAAGAAGTGCTTTTTTCCGAACTTTCTTCAGCAGTCTCCGAAAATTATGGTTGAGGTGTCATTCGATTCGGAATAGCGTCTAGAAAGTTTTTGAAAACGGACGACTTCCGAAAATGAAAATAGCAAAAGTTATAAACAATTTAGAGAATAATAAAGAATGGATTTAATTTTTTGAAAATATTTCTAAAACTAATTGAGATTTTCAAAATCGAAAATTCGAAAATAGGAAGAAATTTCCTATAAAAAAGTTTCAACTCCCGGAACTGTAGGACCAATATATATAATTTTCCCGAAGCCCTGAAAATGAGCTCGAAATCGGCTGTCTGGCCGCGCGTGAGCCGTGCCTGTTTGGGCCATTTTTACTAAAAAAAATTTCAGCATTTAAAATATATAAATTAAGGAATGAAAGAATTCAGGCATATACTCAAATGATAAATGAACAATAATCTGTCGGTAAAAAATGTTTATTGCAGTTATTCGATTTATTACGCTATTGTTAATTAACAATTTTCTATCGCTCGATCATCAACAAATCAGAAGTTAGATGAACATATTTCTTTAAAATTTTTATCACTCATTGTTTAAAAATTTATTATAAACAAATGCATTGTTTATAACATGATTGAATTTTTTTTGGATCTTAATTTTTGATAAAAATCATGATTTTTTTCAATTGTCTCTTGAAGAAATTTTTACAATGCAAAAAAACGCATTTGTTGAGTAACAATTTTTTTACCACCAATTATTAATATTAAGAAACCAATTTTTTAAAATAATTATTCATCTTGTTTTTAATTCGGAACAAAAACAATTTAATTTTTAAAATTCTCCATTGTGTATTGAATAAACAATTTGTTATAAACAAATGAATGTTTTCATTTCATTTTTGTTCCAGTTGCAATTGATGAATGAAAAAAACCATGCATTTTTTTATTCACTCCATTTTTTATCGAATTTATAACAAAGTTTTAAACAATAAGTGATGAAATAAAAAAAATATTTTTATGTAGCTTCTGATTTAAAAAAAACATATCAGTAATAATGATGAATAAAAAAATTTTTTCGATTATTTATTAAACTTTTTCATTAAAAAATGCAGTAAATGGTTAATAAATAACTGAAAAATAATAATTTTTCAATATTTTGGAAGTAAATCAATTCCTAACCGTTATAATCATAACTCTATGGAAGGAAAAAAATTCCACACTTTTAGTTTGAAAAATATCACACTTGCAATAATGATAATCGAGTGATAAAAAATTGTTAATTAACAATAGCATAATAAATCTAATAATTGCATTAAAAATTTTTTACCGACAGATTACTGTTAATTTATCTTTTGAGTATATGACTGAATTTTTTCATTCCTCAATTTATATATTTTATATGCTATAAATTTTTTTTTGTAAAATTAACCTAAACACGCACGGCCTACACGCGGCTAAACACCCGATTTAGAGCTCTATTTCAGAGCTCCGGGAAAATTATAAATATTGGTCCTACAGTTCCGGTAGTCAGGACTTTTCGATAGGAAATTTCTTCCTCTTTTCGAATTTTTTTTTTTCGATTTTGAAAATTCCAATTAGTTTTTGAGATATTTCCAAAAAACTGGACCCATTTTTTATTTTTCACTAAATTGTTTATAACTTTCGCAATTTTCATTTCCGAAAGTCATTCCGAAACATTGGCAAATGTTTCTCTGAAAATAGCTCAGCATTCTTGGATTATTCTTTCCTTCAGTGGCTTTATTGAATCAGATTGCGTCGCCTTTAAAACAACCTATTTTAAGTAAGTGGCCCAGAGGAAAAAATCTAGAGGAGATAGGTCCAGGGATGTGAGAGGCCATTCAGTAGAATCTCTTCTTCCAATACATTGATCAGCATAATTATTATCTAACCATTGAATAACTGGAACTACAAAATAATAAGGTTCCCCATTCTGTTGAAAATGTAATACATTTTTTTTCAAAGATAAATTGCCGTGTATGTCTCTGTGATTCTCTAATTCATGAACTATCCGAGGTTCGATAGATCTTTCTAGCATGTGATCATACATTTCGCCATTTACATTTTCTTCTATATACAGTGTGTAACAACGAAAACCTAACAGAGCCGTTTTTGAATATAAAAAGTAAGATTTTCAAAAAAGCTCGGACACGTCGATTTCTAATTGAAGGGGGACACCTTTCAGACTAATCAGATTTTTTGTAGTACGCACCCCCTCAGAGAGGTGCGTCCGACGACCTTTATTTAGATGGGGAAAGTAGGTCGAGTGGCACCTTGTTTTAAAGGTCTTTCGAATACCTTCACAACTCTGTTAAAAGAAAATTTTTGTAACGATTAGTTTTCGAGATAATTTGAAGTTAAAATTGCCATGTTGATAATACATTAGACAGACCACTCGGTAACTTGTATGCCTAAATAAAAAAAATTTTAAGCAGTTCTTCTTATCAATTTTTTGTTAAATAACAACGTTCGATTGTTTTGTTGAAACGGGTCGTGTATTGTTATTTGTTTAAACATTTCTTTCACTACTGCCGAAAGGGTTTCAGTTATTGCTTCATTTTTTGGCAACGACCAAAATGCTAATAAAACATCAATTTTATTTAACGAGCAAAAACCTGGTAAACACCTAAGCAGAAATCACGTTCTGGATTTGGTCACAAAATTCAGGGAGACAGGTTCGGTTTTAAATGAAAAAAGTGATGTTCAGAGAAGGGTAGTGAATGACGATAATGCGATTGTAGTGTTTGGTCAAGTCATCGCCAATCCCAGGTTAAGTACCAGAGGTTTATCCGCAATGGCAGGAATAAGCCATATGATCGCATGGAGAATCCTTAAAAACCACAAATACCATCCTTACAAAATTAAACTTGTTCGTGAACTCAATGAGGATGATTTTGACCGAAGACAGGAGTTTTGTGAGGGCATGAGTGAAATATTAATGCAAAATCCCGAACTGCTTTATAACATCTGTTATTCGGACGAAAGCTCATTTTATTCAAATGGTTGCGTGAACCGTTACAATTGCCGTTATTGGTCGGATGAAAACCCAAGACAATACGCAGAAATACATACCCAACATCCCCAAAAGTTGAATATCTGGGCCGGAATATTAGGCAATCATATTATAGGTTCATTTTTCATTGATGGAAATTCAACCGGTGATTCTTATTAACAACTTCTTGAAGAGGCAATTCAACCTTCATAAGTAGGTGCCACTCAATTTACCTAAAATGTAATGGTGGTAACCAACCCCATCCCCCGGAGAAATCTCCTCGTAATAAACAAATAATTCGACATCAAATGGACACGTATTAGCAGGTTGTCATAAAAAGCAAAAATTTATTTTTTTTATGAGAGTTCTGAACGTAACTTGCACCTTAAAAACAATTTGATTTATTTTAAAAAGAGTTGAACTCAATGCAAATACCTTTAAAACTTCAAATTATCTCGAAAACTAATCGTCACAAAAATTTTCTGTTGACAGAGTAGTAAAGGTATTCGAAAGACCTCTAAAACAAGGTGCCACTCTCCTTCCCTATCTATCCCTATCTATTATCGAGACGAATAAAAAAAAATAGAAGAGGCGTAAAATATTCAAGTCTTAATATTAATGCTACGATGGTAAAAATCATGTTTTTGAAAATTTACTAAATTAATAATAGAAAATAAAATTTATTCTGAATGAATTCTTTTATTTGATGAACCAAAACTTACTGCATCGAATGTAGCTTTGAAGAGTACCATTGAAGAGCATATCTTAAGAGCTTTCAGATAATGTATCACAAGTAGGTGGTTGCCTTTCAAAAATATGAAGTTGTGGTGGCTGGGGGCAAGGGTGTGAGAGAAAAAACAAGTTAGTCATCACATCATTTGTTTCTCCCTTTGTATTATGAAAGTTGTTTTCAGCGATTTCTTATATTTTATTTGGTTGCTCAGAGATAGACCTTGTAAGTTTTCAAATTGTCACCCTGTGTATGAAACCGGCGCCGACCTACAAACATACCAAATCAACGATATTTCTAACAAATCATTGAGACTTCCCTCTCGCAAAAACTATTGCATTGTTGTCAGTTATATGGACGCCTCATAATCGCTCACATGTATGAAAAATATACGGCACAAGTATACGCGTACCTCCCGAGCGCCACCAAAATAAAAAAGACTCATCTAGAATATACGCCAATACATATAATTTTGACAATGAAATTGATAAATAGGCGCCCATCTGAAATTTTGTCAGATGGAAGATAGGGAACCTCTGAACTGCCTGGCATGGTGAAACAATTCGGCGTCCATATATGGACGCCTCATTGAAACCGGACGCCCGATTGATAGAAAATTGTAAATGTACGGAAGCTCTATTGATAGTTGGATATATATATATATATATATATATATATATATATATATATATATATATATATATATATATATATATATATATATATATATATATATATATATATATACAGGGTGTCCCTGGACTTCCTCTTTTCCTCTCGGGAATGTATAGATGGGGTCAAAATATCACCAGTACTTCATATAACTTTTTTTCCTAAAATCCTTCGTTACCAAGTAACGGGCCCTCGAAGTTACAAAATGAAAAATGTTTTTCTTTGATAACTTTTCAAGTGAATATTCAAAATCATCCAAATTTTGGTAATTGACTAAACAAATGAATTCCTTCGATGAGCTTTCATGCAGGAGTCAGTTGTTTTGCTACAAAGTCAGGAACGGACTACCCCCGATGGTCCACACCCCAAAACTTTGAAATGACAGATATTTTTCAACAAATTAAGGTTACTTGGACAATTTTATGAATAAAAATACTCGTGTGGAAAGTCGATCGGAGCAACGAGTCTTGATAAAAATGTAGTTTCACTCGACGACATCAAACCCGCTCGTCCACCATTATTTGAAATGAATAATCATCAAAGCAGAAATAATAATGATAACGTTAATTCAACAACATTTATCCTGAGATGTCTACCATTATTCGAAAATATTAGTTTTTAAGGAAAATGGAAATGATAGGTAAAATGTTCATAACGAATTTTTATAATGCAAACACGTTTAACTAACGAAACTCAAGAGCCTCAAGAGCAAACAGAAATGAAAAATCCGCTACAGAAACTGCTCGATATGACCACCTTCTCTCTCTATACATTTTCTTAGTCTGCGAAGACACCCTCTCTGTACTTGAAATAGCATTCCAGGGTCGTTTCGTATGGCTTCACAATGTAATGTTATTCTATTCAACAATGCATCTCTTGTGTGAATAGGTGTAGCGTAAACAAGGCTTTTTAGATGCCCCCACAGAAAGATATCCAATGGATTTAAATCCGGAGACCGCGATGGCCATGAATATGGCCCACCTCTACCAATCCATCTATTATGGAAAATATGGTTCAGATGGTCACGCACAATCAAACTAAAATGAGGAGGAGCGCCATCATGCATAAACCACATATCTCTTCGGGTTTGCAATGGAACATGTTCCAAAAGTCCATTCAAATCGTTCTGAATGAACTCCAAATAACGTTCTCCATTCAATCGGTCCTGTAGAACGAATGGTCCTATAAGATGGTTTCCTATGATACCAGCCCAAACATTCACGTTGAATTTCCGTTGGTGTTTGGTTTGCAATATCCCATGGGGATTTTCTTCGGCCCATATATGGAGATTATGAGAGTTGATAACTCCATCTCTACTGAAACCTGCTTCATCAGTGAATAAAACTCGATTAATAAAAGTCATATCCTCTCTTTGCCTATCCATGAACCAATTGGCATATTCCAGTCGTGCTGGAAAATCTTGAGGTGTCATGGCATGTACCTTCTGGATGTGAAATGGGTGGAGCAGTTGTTCCCTAATTATTCTATGAATAGTGGACTTGGATGTATGGAACTGTTCTGATAGATTTCTGATGCTCATTGAAGGATCATCAGCGACGGCTTCCAAAATATTTTCCTCCAATAGAACGGTACGTACAGTCCTAGGAGCGCCCTCACCACCTCGTTTTGGCAAAACTGTACCTACAATAATATCGAAATAAAACAACGTGCTCAAGTTAATTATCAATTATTACATACCTGTCTCCCTCAAGCTGCGATCGACACGCTCGAATGTTTCTCTTGACGGTACCGTTCGATTGGGAAAATGCTCGGAATACAGACGACGAGCTTCTGCAGCATTACAAAATGCTCGTCCATAAAATACATGCATATCTGCATATTCATTGAATGTAAACTGTTCGGCCATATCAAAAAAATTCAAAATATCCTATAGAATATTGACAATACAATGATAGTCATATGACAACGCACCACTCAACAAAACAAAATCGCATTCCAGTTTCTCATTTTTTATCAAAACTTTCTAAAAGGTTTTTATGTCAACATCTGTGAAAGAAATGGAACATATTTATTCCCTGGATATTTTTCACCTGATCATGTGCAGCCGTTTTTGTAGTTCATTCGTTTGCTTTTTATTAGTATAGTAAATATTTTTTCCGATGTGCGTTTTTTCAGCTAAATTTAGATTCGTGTTAAAGAATTTCTCCCATAAAATTATAATTATCAGTGAAACTCCCCAACAGTTTAGCTGTGAAGAAGAATTTGAAACATTCGAATGTTGAGTTTCATGAGATTCAGATAACTGATCAACACGAAACGTGATTATTCCACACGTATTATGTACATACAAAATATGGAATGAATTCGATATTTCATAGTAGAGTAGCTTGTTAGTTTAAAAACACCACGAATCTACAGAACTTGATATTTCTTTTGAAAAAATATCTGCTATCACAATTGTGACTTAAACTTCCATATAGGTACTGTACTTCTTGTTTACGACTTCATTTTAGCATACTTTGTATTATTCCTGTTATAAATGTTGTTGAATTAACGTTATCATTATTATTTCTGCTTTGATAATTATTCATTTCAAATAATGGTGGACGAGCGGGTTTGATGTCGTCGAGTGAAACTACATTTTTATCAAGACTCGTTGCTCCGATCGACTTTTCACACGAGTACTTTTATTCATAAAATTGTCCAAGTAACCTTAATTTGTTGAAAAATATTGAAAAATATCTGTCATTTCAAAGTTTTGGGGTGTGGACCATCGGGGGTAGTCCGTTCCTGACTTTGTAGCAAAACAACTGACTCCTGCATGAAAGCTCATCGAAGGAATTCATTTGTTTAGTCAATTACCAAAATTTGGATGATTTTGAATATTCACCTGAAAAGTTATCAAAGAAAAACATTTTTCATTTTGTAACTTCGAGGGCCCGTTACTTGGTAACGAAGGATTTTAGGAAAAAAAGTTAAATGAAGTACTGGTGATATTTTGACCCCATCTATACATTCCCGAGAGGAAAAGAGGAAGTCCAGGGACACCCTGTATATATTAGCCTATTACACAACTCCGTGCGTTTGTGTTGTTTCCTGATTTCGGCAAACAAGTGTTGCCCATCTTTACACTTGGCTGCACCGCGCTGATGAGGCCAATAGCCAGAAACACGTGTCCGTGGTTTGCCCCCCTTTTTTTGAGTGTTGTGTCCACGAATTATTCCATTCTTGTTTGTATCATACACACTCGATAAAATATATATATATATATATATATATATATATATATATATATATATATATATATATATATATATATTTCGATTAAATTGGTACACTCGACCACCCTGTAGATTTCTATGGGTTGAACAAAGCCTGCAAAATCGGTAACTAATCTTTTATCAAGTTTTTTACAAACTGTAGGTTTTCGGCTAAAATGAATAATCTGAAAGTGTCGAGTTTGTACATTCTATGCAGTTCTTGCTCAGCAATTAAACTGGAAATATTGTGCTTTAACATGGAACGCCATCACTTACCATTGGCTGAGATGAATAGAGCTGTAGGGCTTCTTCAAGGTGGCATGCAACAAAATGATGTAGCTCTCTCTCTCTCTCTTCGTTTGGGGGTCTCCCAAAGTGTTATCAGTCAATTGTGGCGGCGTTTCCGTGAAACTGGCAGTCCAGCCGAACAACATCCAGGGCGAGGACGCGCTACAACTGCAGTTCAAGATCGATTTTTGGTCTTAACCGCAAGAAGACAACCGACAATCACAGCACCTGAGTTGGTTAACGTGTTGCAGCAGACGCACCAGGTAACCATTGGTCGTGATACTGTCAGAAATTGACTGCATGAAGCAGATCTCCATAACAGAAGGCCACTTTGATGTCCACCTTTGTCGAGAGGCAATCGCGGTAGTAGATTAGAGTGGTGTTAAGAACATCAAAACTGGGATGCAAATGATTGGGCCACAGTTTTGTTTACAGACGAATCCAGATTTGGATTTCATCCAGATTCTCGTTGAGTAAGACTGTGGAGACGACCTGGAAATAATGAACGTTTGAGACACGTCCAGGAAGTCCACACATACAGAGGTGGTACAATAATATTATGGGGCGGAATCATGATCGGCGGCAGAACCGATTTCGTTTTTCCAAATCGCTCCCTCACAGCTCGACAGTACCTCGACACCATTCTTCTACCTATCGTCCGTTTGCTGGTGCTGTTGGTGAAAACTTCCACCTAATGCACGATACATAGCTTACTTAAGCTCAAGGCCTTAACCATAATATGTACTATGCAGAATTTTGTACTCATATTTATTTGTAGTTACGCAATTTATGGAATAAATAAATAAATAAAATAAATAATGCTCGTCCACATGTCGCGCGTCTAGTGACTGACTGGCTCACCAACGAAGGAGTTGATGTATTGCCATGGCCAGCACAATCACCGGACCTAAATCCCATCGAGCATGTGTGGGACATGCTTCAACGAAGAATTACTCCGCATATGGGGAACATTCACACAACGTTTCAATTGAGAGAGTTTTTAATCGCTGAATGGGCAAATGTACCTCAACAAGACATTGACAATCTCATTTTGTCGATGCACGATAGATGTAGGGCCGTAATAAACCAGCGTGGAGGCCATACTTTGTACTGATTCCAATTTTTTTTGTATTATGATTTTTTTTCGGGGTGCCAAAGAAGAGCCATATTTTTTTTTAGTTTTGCTTATATGCGCACTCAGTATTTTTGACCATTTAATAAATTTTGTTGAAAGTTACATTCGTTTAATAATCACCCGTCAACTTTTTTCCCTAAAGCGATCTAAAAAAAAATTATTGCCATTTTTAAAAATATCCTTAGACTTTTCCGATGTTTGTATATATAAATAAATAAATAAATAAATATTTTTTTAGGTATTAAGGAAGCCCGAAAACAATATAGTCTTCTAGCAGTTGAAGAGCCATATTGCAAAGAACTCCATGCAACAATGGCTAAAATAGAATCAGCAGAAATAGACTTAGATGTGAAAGAATTAGAAACAGTCTTGTTATTATCATGTAAACAGTTCGGCAGTGAAGATGCCGATGTTTGGATTAGTTTGATCAGGTGTTACTTGGAATACCACAAAATGTGGGAGGAACTAGATCAGAATTTTAATGTCAATGAGAAGGTGTTACAAATCAAACAAGATGCAGAATACCAATTGTCCCATAGTGCTTTATTATTGGCTGATTTCAGAGGGAAATATGATGCTTTGAGAAGTTCTGTTGATTTCTAGAGAGGAGCTGATTTATGATCCCAAGACAAAAATATCAAGTAATATAGAAATGTGAAGACTTGGAAAATATTAATTTTACATTAATAATATATTTTAGAGGTTGAACTGGTTTCCTTGAAAATGAAGATATAGAACTCACATTTACTTTCATGTCAGAGTCTCATCACATATCGGGATAACAATTCTAGATTAAAGTTTTAATATAAAAGAAACTGTATTGTGCATGAAACGAAATACTATAATTACCTTTCAACTAAACATGTTAGTTAAGGAGTTTGTTTCCTGAAATCACAATAAGCATCCCTAGTTTCTTGAGTTGGTATGCCATCAAGTGTTTTTTTGTCACCAAATTTTCTGTAACATCAACTTTCTTTTATCATATCTCAAATCAAATTGTTAACTTATTATTTTGCATATAAACATTTTTGTTTAAATAAAATAAACATTGTTTGAATGAGTCTAGTTAATCACCTCTCCTAGTAGATAATTTGGTATTATTTAATGTAATAATTCTAAAATATATATATTACATTTCACGTTGTTTGTCCGCGATGGACTCCTAAACTACTTGAGAGATTTTAATAAAATTTTGCACTCAATGTGCAGTTTGATCCAACTTGCAAGATAGAATAGCTTACATCTTAATTTATAGTCGCAATATTATTTTATTGCAAATCATTTGTCTATTATTTGACATTTACCATTATCTGTTAACTCCAAACGATTTTAACAGATGGCGATATCTGTTGACGTGGTTGAGTAAGTTATCAATACATGGCGCTGCTATGTTAAACCTACAAACGTGTCATACTATACTAAAACCAATAATGATTGAGAGTAGAAGTAAGCCCAGTTGACAGCAAATCGGGGGCGTGCTTATTGATTTTTGAGAGGGTTAAGAATGAAAGAAAAATTCTTAGTACAATTAGTTAAAATATTCATGCACATTTTTTATTTATATCATTAAAACTTTGCAATATCGTAATTTACCTAATCTTACAAATTTTTGATAATAGAATATAATATAAATGTAAATGTAAAAATTTTCGTCTAATCTTCAACCTCAGATTCGTCACTGTTGCTACCGCTATCATCAAAGTGAATTATGATTGGTTCAATATTGTGTTCAATACGGTTGTCTACGTATCTGTTTTTTCGTTAACCAGCCGTCGCACCCCTAAGAACGACAACCCTCAGAAGTCTAAACTTGTGTGAGCTAAGGATTAACGAGGTCTTACCTTTTAACGTGTAATTCCTAACACGCTGCAGAAACAGTTCGAATAGATTCTTGTAGGTGATGTTGCACGTCCACTAATTTAAATGTTCTGTTGTCTCGTGCCACATATCCTTTTACTTGCGCCCAGATTCTATTGGGTTTAATTCGCAGTGGTATGGTGGTAACCTTAAAACTGTAATTCCACGACTTAACGCCATTTCATCCACTGCGAATTTTTTATATTTGTCTGTGTGTAATTTTGTTAGCTGAAGTAGTTCTGCCTTTAAACTATCTTTGTTATATTGGATGTTCTTATTAATTAACCATTCTTGAATTGCTGCTTTTTTCCATGATTGTTTCGGTAATGGTTCTAAATGTCGACTATGGTATGGGGCATTGTCCATGACGATGACAGACCCAGGTTCCACAAGTTGAATGATGCCTTCAAACCATTTTTCAAACACCTCCACATTCATCTCTTCATGATAGTCGCCTGTTTTCTTAGATTTAAATATTAATTCACCATTTGGTAAAAATCCACTGTCGCTTCCTATATGCGTAACTATCAGACGACTACCTTTTCCAGATGGCTGTTCTAACCCAACTGACAAACCTTCAATAAAGGCTTGTCGTGCACTTGTTATATTACCATCCTGCCATACTTTTTTGACCGTATGTCCTTGGTTAACCCATGTCTCGTCCATGAAGTACAATTTTTTTTGAGCTTCCGAAATTCGTCAATTTTTCTTAGATAGTTTCTTCTCCATGCTATTATTTCTTGACGTTCAATGAGAATGCTTTTCCTATCAACTTTTCCGTAGCTAAATTTCATTTCGTGTACAAGTTTCCTAAAAGTTTCTTTACCCATTTTTGGGACCAATTCATGATCGCTAAGTGCCTCCAGAACTGTTTGTAGTGTGGGCAGCTCAGTTCTGAAAAAGAAACTGTGAATAGTTCTGCGTATACTGGTTTTGGCTTCTTCATCAACTGTGATTTTTTTTCGTCCGCTACTAGTTTTTGGCGTTTGTACGTCCCCATGAATTTCTGCTTCTCTTAGTATTTTGTAAATCCATGATTTTGGTACACCGGTATAATCAGAGCACATATCAACTAATTTATCTTTTGTAATTGTGGAACTTAATGATGTAGAAATGCCCGGTTGGTTATTCGGAGGTACACATGTAGAATTACAGCACATATGCACAAAGTCATCTTTTGGTGGCTGATGATCTCTTTCAAGACAGTGAAATACTCGCAGTACAATTTGTTTTTCTCTTACTGACCGAGACTCCGACCGTTTTACCTTTTTCGACGTGGAAGGCCCGACCATGTCTCCAATTTTTTGAGTAGTTTGAGAACGGTGTAGAAATATAATTATGTAACGCTTAAACACATATTAGCACTATTATTTTCACCAATTGTTATCACAACACGTCGATTGCTGACTAACTTAACTGTAAAACGTACAATTCACGCTGTATAATTCACAAACCAATGATACGCTCATGGCTGCAAGTACATTAGTGAGGACTGCAACGATGAGATGGAAGTTACGGTAAAGTGACAAAGACAGAAATATCGTTGCGTACAGCGTTGCCACTAGTTGTAATAAATATCTAACACTATACAGAAAATAATGAATTTTAACTGATCAGTAATCAGAAAATGTATAAGTATTACTCAATAATACAAGCTCATTACTGATTTTTGTCATAAATAATACCTTTTAATCGTACTAGTATTGTGTATTATCTATAATTCGCCACAACCTACAACTCTACTGCTTACTATGTTTTGATTCTGCTATAAACTGGTAACGTAAAATTTAGATATGACAACGCGCTTTACTCTCAATCATTATTGGTTTTACTATAGCTACAGTTCAATAGCATAACCACCACGTGTTGTTGAGGCTAAAGTATAAGTTTAATTTATTTTGTAGTAAACAAAATACCGTGAAATTTAATTGTTATAACTGGAATGCCACCACGTAATCTTCGATTAAAGATTGGTTCCCCTATTATTCTCCTACGTAATTTGAATCCACCTCAATTATGCAAAGGTACGGGTTTGGTCATCAAAAAGATCACCGGAAATATTCTTGAAGCAACCATTTTAACTGGGAAGTGTAAAGGAAAAGTGGTCCTGTTGCCACGTATTCCAATGATATCCTCAGATTTTACCATACCCTTTAGAAGGCTACAGTTTCCAATTCGTTTAGCTTTTGTCATGTCTATAAATAAGTCTCAAGGCCAAACAATGTCCATTTGTGGTTTAGATTTGGAAAATCCATGTTTTTCTCACGGGCAACTGTATGTTTCATGTTAACCTGTAGGGAAACCGTCGAATCTATTTGTAATAGCTAAAGACAGGTTAACCAAAAGTATTGTGCACCGATTAGTGCTAAATTAAATTGAAATTAAAATTATGTATAATTAAAAATAATAACAGAACAGCTGCCAACTATGACTACCAGAAAAGCAGATAAGCAGAGTTGGTTAGGACAAAAAGGAATTACATTTCCCGAGGACATGGTCAAGGCCGAGCTTATGAGTGTCATTGAACAGCATCGTGACAGATATTGCCAGCATGTGGTGGATACAATAGCTCGTGCTGAAGGCATCACCATTTTGAGACTTGCTCCCTACCAATGCGAGTTAAACCCGATAGAATTAATCTGGGCTCAAATTAAGGGTTACATAGCTCGTGAAAACGTGACATATAAAATTTCTGATGTCCAACGTTTATTATAACTCGCAATGGAACGGATACGGAAAGAAGATTGGGCTAATGCTGTAGCCCATGTGATCAAGGAAGAAGAGAAAATGTGGAGATTGGACGGGATGGTAGACACTGTTTTCGACCAAATACTAATAGATTTTGGTGTGACTGGGGATTCCTCTTCGGAAGAGTCAATGGATTCTGAAACTTCATAAGCATAACATAGTTAATTTTTTTTGCTTTGTAGTTCTCTTTCTATATAAAAGGAACATGATAACTATTTTGTAAATTTTTCTGTTTTTTTGAAGTTACTGTATTAGGCATAATAAGAAAATGTAATCAGTTTTACCATTGACAGCAGGTAACAACTTTCTAACCGTGTTGCAACTGATGTGAAACTGTAATATTTATAATACATATAAAGATAAGATGCGAAATAAAACAGTTGTCATCAAAAGAAATACTCTGCAATAAAATATTAGTAAGCAATGATAATCAACGGGATAAATTATATCTAAGCAAGTTTATATAGATTCTGTTTGGGTTGAAATCATAGTCAATTAATATACTTCCTCCTCTCTTAAGTGGAAGATTAGGGTTGGTCTGGTTGGCTGGTCTGACCATCCATCTCTAAGTTGTCTTTTGAAGTTTTCTTATGTAGTTGTCTTCTTCGAAGATACTGGATCAAGTTTTAGGGATAACATGTTTTATAGTAACATGTCGCCAAGATGTAGATGGTAAGACTAACCATTAAATAAATGATAACAATCATCCAAACAGGTAGTGATTGTTCAGGCATTGGCACTTGGGGTAAAATAACTTCATAATGGGTGCTCATAATATAATAGATAGATAGAGATTCACTTTATTGTCGAAGAAAATACAATCTTATTGACGAAGCTTGTTGAAAAATCTGGTATATATAGCACTTCAAAGAATAAAAGAAAAGAAACAATTCAAAAACACAAATACCCAGAAACACAATTTGAACAAAACTAAGTTCACATATCTAATAGATAAAATATAACAATAGAAAATAAAATTTAACAAAGTTTGTAGCAAAATAGTTTGTATAGTCCCTTTCAAAAGATTTAAGTAACAAATATACAAAATTTGAACATAAGTTCACATATATCCTGGTATAAAATATAATTTAAAGTATTGGTGTCAATATAAACAACAAAAAAAACATCCATATTAAATCACAGCAAAGTTTCAGTGTAATATTCATCAAGATTTTTTCCTTCCTAATTTCGTAAGGTATGTGATTATACAGCTTTTTACTTTCATAAATTAAAGAATACTTTGTCTGGCTTGTTTTTGGAACAGAAAGATTTATTTTATTTTCAGTTACTTGCCGGGTTATGTAATTTGTATGTTCCAGAGTTCCAACCATATTATGTTTTTTGTAAATCAGGCAAACTGTTTCAAATATGAAAATACAAGTAACAGTGAGAATTTTTTCTCTCAAAAATAATGGTCTGCATGACTTACGCACTCCCATCTTGCATAAGTATCTAACCACTCGCTTTCGCAAAACAAACACTGAATGAAAAAGTTGTTGACTGCAAAATCCCCAGAAGGCAACGCCATATCTCAGGTGGGACTCAATCAGTGAATGATATACCATTTTTGTTGTGGAAACTATTCGAAGTGCATAACATCCTGATGCCAATTTTTTATTCAAAGCTGAAATATATTGATTAAATTTTGTTTTGTTATCCATGAAGATTCCCAGGAATTTGGATTGGTTTTCATTCTCAAGAATTTGTCCATTGAAGTATAAATTGTTAATATTACAGCTGAAGGTGAGTTGGTTTGTTTTTTTAATATTAAAGCACAAGTAGTTTGCCCTTACACCATTTTTTCACAACTTCTAAATCACTAGAGATAGTTTATTCATATTAGAAGTATTTTTTCCATGCCAAAGGAGCGTGGTGTCATCCACAAAGAACGTAAACATTCCTTGAGTTGAGAGAGTAACAAGGTCATTTACATAAATAAGGAAAAGAATCGGACCCAGTGCTGATCCTTGTGGAACCCCAAATAAGATATCGTTAGTGTGTGATAGTTTTTCGTTTGATCTTACTAACTGCCTTCTATCACTTAAGTAAGACCTGAACCAGCCATTACACGCTCCTATGGAGCCATAGTAGTTCAACTTTTGCAAAAGAAGTTCATGATTTACACAATCAAAAGCTTTGGAGAAATCGCAGAATACTGCAGCTACGACCTCACCATTGTTGAGATGTGTGTAGACACGTTCAAGAAAGGAAAAGATTGCGTCATTTGTGTTTTTTGCCTTATGAAAGCCAAATTGACAGTTGGTTAATATATTGTATTCATGAAGAAAAGCTAATACTCTTTTTTTCACCATTTTTTCTATGATTTTTGAGTGTTGAGAGCATGGAAATAGGTCTGAGGTAGTTTTTTTTGTACCTTGGGAGCTGTCTTGTCCATTCAGTCCAAATCTCCAGAAAACACTTCATCCTCTTGGGCTTATTGCGTTTATTCTCCCATCTTCTCATGACACCCATTCCATCAGTCTCGGTCTGAGGTAGTTAGTTTAAGCCGATTTCAGAACCACCCCCCACCACTTTTAACCTTGAAATGACCTCTACGTCACACGAAGTAGTCAAGGTGACTTTGAGTAGGTGTTATGAGTTTGACCTTGAACGACCTTGGTGACTTTGGCTTCGAATGAATTCGAGCCAGTTTTGCACCTACATGATTCAACGTAACCAAGGTGCCTTTGAACGATTGTATTGAGTTGGACATTGAACGACTCTGTCTTACGTCACACGATGCAGGCAACGTGACTTTGAGGTTTTGGGTTTTTCCTTGAACGACTTTCATTGATCCATGCGGCTTTTTTGAAGATTCTTTGAACGACTTTTTGCAATATCATATGCCTTTGTAAATTTGGGGGGCGCTCATGTATTCTTCTTCCCTTCCCCACTTTTTGAGTGAGTATATTAACGAGGGGCCGCCCACTCACAGGAGTCAGTTCGATATCGCGCATATTGAATATTATTTAGAAGATTTGAGGATTCGACCTTGAATGGCCTTCCGCTGCTTTTGGACGGCATTCTGACAATGACCTCTATATACGTCACACGAAGTAGCCGAGGTGACTTTGATGTAGTGTTTTGGGTTCAATTTTGAATGACCGCTATTCACTCCCCATGTTTTCGATATGTTTTGAACCTATACGACACAGCGTACATTGAGAAGGCGTTTCATGTTTAACCTTGAACGACCTTGACCTGTGTAACACGACGACGCTGGCAAGGTGACTTTGAGGTAGTGTTTTGAGTTTGACATTGAATGACCTTCATTGTTTGATGCGACTATTTCGAATATTAAAGGATTCGACACTTAACGATCTGCAGCTACTTGAATTCCCTACAACTTTGGTTCACATCAATTTTTTCGTAATATCGGTATTCTTTTATTTAAATCCGAGAAAAAGATGAAGATGAAATTTTCAATGGACTCGAGCCGATTACGCGGCTTGAAGTTTTGAACTTATACGACACAACGTACCCAAGGTGACATTGAGCGAGGGCGTTTCGAGTTCAACCTTGAACGACCTTCATTCACTCCATATATTTTCGACAAGGTGACTTTGATCTCGAATGAGCTCGAGCCAGTTACGCGGCTTGAAGTTTTTAACCTACATGGTACAACGTACCCAAGGTGACATTGAGGATGCGTTTCGAGTTTAACCTTGAACGACCTTAACCTACATCACACGGCGACTCAGGCAAGGTGACTTTGAGGTAGTCTTTTGGGTTTGACATTGAATGACCTTCATTGTTTGATGCGACTATTTCGCAGATTCAAGGATTCAACATTGAACGATCTGTAGCTTCTTGAATTCCCTTTTAATTTTGGTCCACTTCAATTTTTTCGTAATACAGATATTTTTCGATTTAAACCCGAGAAAAAGAGGGGATATAATTTTATCATTGTATTATCACATGAATATTACTGGAGTTTTTTCCCAACACCAAATCGTTATTTTTAACACCTCGACACGTGTTTCGATCACCAAGTGAACATCTTCAAAGAGAATATTAAAACTAAGGACTAGTACGAGCTAATCCTATTTATGCTATAAAGGTAACTCATACAGGTAAACCATCCAGACATGACAACCTAAATTAATTTTACAATTTTGCCTTATCTATTATTTTACAATATATGTTTATATAAAATAATTTTCAGCTATATAAAAATTAATTTCACAATATTGCCTATCCAAATTTATTTTTGCAATGTGTCCTTATGTAGTAATCAGTAAACCCAACAACATTATTTTATTTTAACAACCTATATAGTATGCTCTTTGGTATAGGTTCGTCATCATTATTCATAATATTATTGTGTTTACTTATTTCTACACTCTCATAGGCATCTATTTGCCTGTTGTTGTTAACTTGTCTAACTAATCTTAATGAACTGAAGTCTATGGAATGGTTTCGTTGCAAAATATGATGGGCGACTGCTGATTTTTCAGGTCTTCCATATTTTAAGTGTGCTATGTGTTTCTTATATCTTACTTTAATAGATCTTTTTGACTGTCCATAATATTTTGCATCGCAGTCCTTACATTCAATTTCGTAAATTCCAGACTTTTCCGAATTCTCGACTTTGTCTTTTGGACTTCCCAAAAGGCTCTGTAGTGTATGACTTGTTTTAAAAACCACCTTCATACCTAGTACCTTGAAAATCTTTCCAAAGTTCTTCGTATATTCATGGTATGGAACTGAGATGTATTTATCTTGGTTTTTGTCTTTTCCGAAAATCGAGATTTCGTTCATTCTTAACCTAAACTTCTTCTTCCTTATTATGTCATCTACAATACCCCTCGAGAAACCGTTAGTGGCTGCTGTTTCCTGTATTGTACGTCTTTCTTTTCCTATCATGTGTTAGAGGGAAAGTCAAAAGACGATGCACTAAAAAATTCAACCCAGCACGTTTGTGCTGTCCACAGTGATGTGAACTGTCAGGAATATACCTGTACGTGCTTGTTTTTTTCCTAAATATATCGTATTCTAACCCTTCATATTGGCTCCTCATTACCAAAACGTCAAGAAATGGTAGTTGTTCCTTATTTTCTAACTCATGCGTGAATTTTATTGATGGACATCTATTATTTAAAATTGAAACAAAGTTGTCAATATTCGATTTTTTGGTATCGTATTGTATTGTATTATCACGTTTATTTTCGATTTTACGAGAAAAATTGTAATAAAGAAAGTTGTATAATATTGAATTTCCTACAATTTTGGCCCCTATAATTTTTCTAGTGGGATCGATATTTGGGTTTAACCTTGAATGTCCTTCATTTATTTTGGAGTTCGTTCCGAGTTTGACTTTGAGTGACCTTTTGCAATATCATATGACTTTGCTGAAGTGAGTCACGACGCAGGTACATATACCGGGTGTCAACGAATCTATTAGACAAGTCATAACTTCTAGACTATTAGGTGTATCAAAACGAGATTTGGTACAGATAAATGGTATGTGGAGAGGAGAGTTTCCACATATTTTTCACTTTCCGGTCACTTCCGGTTTCAGCGGAAATGGCTCCGGTTCTGAATTTTTAAATGGAACACCCTGTATATTGTAACATTTTTGGATTTCTGAGACAATTCTGGATCAGAAACTGACATTTCCGGAAGTTTTTCAGCCTACTTGATTTTTTCAGAGTCACTTTTAAAATTGCATCTAGGTGGCCATGATCGGACGTAAACTAATCTATGGACCTCAGGTGATATCAGAAAATTGCAATAGCGGAGTTTTAGTGACTAGTGTGTTGAATATGAATGAGACAAGTTTACAAAATAACATTTTCGTGTCTAACTATTATTTTTCAAATGGCGACCATTTTTCGACAAGCACTTTCCAAAAAAAGGATTTTTTGACAAATCTAACGATACTAATTTATTTGCGATTGGATTACAAATAAGAACATAAATTAAATATTACTGAGGAAAATACTCGATACAAATTCATTTACTTTTGTCAAGGGTGCCATGGATAGGAATGATGCATAATATTTTGCGGTTATTTCCATCAAGTCCACTTTGGAGAACAAAACGCTCACCTAGGTTATGACAGTGACATAAGCTTTATGAGCAGAAAGTAGAAGTTTCTCTTGATTTTCGTTAATTTTAGTTTAATTTTTCGTCGAAATAATGTATACTCAAAGTGAAAAAGTGGATATGTTGTTATTGTTTGGAGAATGCCACAGAAATTCAAGGAAAGCTGCTGAGTTGTATGCTCAGAGATATCCCAATCGGCAACACCCATCTCATCAGTATTTTCCCTATGTTGAAAGTCGTTTTAGGCAAGAGGGAAATCGAGACGCAGAACAGAGGTTTGTCATAAATGAGGAGACTGAGATTAACGTTCTTGCTATGGTAGAAGTTGACAAAACGGTTTCTTTAAGAGAAATTAGTAGAGAAATGCAGATAAGTCACGAATCAGCAAGATAAATACTGAAAAAGCACGGATATCGAGCATTTAAATATCAGTTACATCAACATTTGTATGCTGACGACGGCAATAGAAGAGTAGTATTTTGTGATTGGTTGCTTCAAAATCATAGAGTTAACCCAAATTTTATCAACTTCATTCTATTTTCCGACGAATCACGGTTTACAAATAATGGCATGTTTAATAAGCAGAATTGTCGGTACTGGGCCCAACAAAATCAACATGCAATGAGAGAGGGCAATTTTCAAGAAAGGTTTGGCGTCAATGTCTGGGCTGGTATCGTTGGAAACAGAATAATTGGTCCAATATTGTTTCAAGGTCAGTTAACAGGGGTTAGATACTTGGGTTTTCTTCAAAATGAAATCGAGGATCATCTTAATGATATGCCTTTAGAAGTTTTACGGCAAATTTACTTCCAGCAAGATGGAGTACCACCCCATAATAGCAGAGACGTACTTGATTTTCAATAGAGCATTTTAATAATAGAGTTATTGCAACCAACGGTCCAGTACGGTGGCCTGCCCGCTCACCGGATCTGACTGTGTTAGATTTCTTCATTTGGGGATATGTAAAAGAAAGGGTCTACTATGCAACAGCCCCAGCCACTCTCGAAATCTTAGAAGAAAGGATTCAACAGGCATTTAGAAGTATATCGCCTCAAATGTTACAAAACGTGTTGAGAGAAACAATTGAACGAGCTGAAATGTGTCTTGAACAAGGAGGGATGCACTTTGAAAATTTACCATAGTGGAATTTTCAAGAACTTAGGATATTGCAAAAAATCTAAGTGCATCGCTGAAATTATTAGTTAAATTTGTTAAATTTGTTGATCCAATCGCAAATAAATTAGTAACGTTAGATTCGTCAAAAAACCCTTTTTTCGGAAATTGCTTGTCAAAAAATGGTCGCCATTTGAAAAATAATAGTTAGACACGAAAATGTTATTTTGTAAACTTGTCTCATTCATATTCAACACAATAGTCACTAAAACTCCGCTATTGCAATTTTCTGATATCACCTGAGGTCCATAGATTAGTTTACGTCTGATCATGGCCACCTAGATGCAATTTTAAAAGTGACTCTGAAAAAATCAAGTAGGCTGAAAAACTTCCGGAAATGTCAGTTTCTGATCCAGAATTGTCTCAGAAATCCAAAAATGTTACAATATACAGGGTGTTCCATTTAAAAATTCAGAACCGGAGCCATTTCCGCTGAAACCGGAAGTGACCGGAAAGTGAAAAATATGTGAAAACATTCCTCTCCACATACCATTCAACTATACCAAATCTCATTTCAATTCTCCTAATAGTCTAGAAATTATGACTTGTCTAATAGATTCGTTGACACCCGGTATAGATAGGAATGGGGATAGTGTGGAGCGCTACCACGACCACAGCCGAATCTTATAAAAGTCAAGTTGCCATTCTGAATCTCACACAGTACCTATATTAGAGCACATCAAGATGAATTCTGAAAAAAATGCCGCTGTATTAGCTAGGATATCACCTGATGATGAAAATAATTGGACGGATGATGAGTCATTGAATGGGGGTGAAATGGCCCCCAACATTGAGGGAATTGTGGAAGAGGAAGTTGATATTATTGGAGACGAGGCAGATATTGAAGTCGACGAAGATGCTCATGTCTTGGAGCATGAGGGGATTGTAGAAGGGGATATCGTGAATGATTAGGGTGACCTAAATGATGAAGGTATTGTGGCTAATTCATCTGAAGATGATGGTGCCTTAATGATCGGCGTCCGATGGCTCAACGTCACCGACACATTGGAAGATCGACTGGATCTGTATTGTGTGACAGATTCGCACGTACGAATGAGAATGATCGATGGCGGTATCCAAAAGTTATGTTGGTGCTATTTTCGATTTTACTCGCTACGAAACAATAACGGCAGCTGGTATCATCAACATATAAACATTCATGATACTGTATCTAAAATGCAAATGGGTCAGAATTGGTGTGAGGCGTGTGAGAGGCCACTCACAAGAGTGTCAGCTTGCATAATATGCAATAGTGTCAAAGCCCTTTTCAGGGCTACATAATACATACAAACAGTAGTAGTGGTGGTGTCAAATCTGTGGCACACTTACCGTGGGCCTTTTGACCAAGAAAACAGCTTCCCTTCTCAGGGCAACATCATTCATACAAACAGTAATAGTAGTAGTTATAGTGGTAGTATATGTAGCCGTTTTACGACTGAAAATATAAATTTGTATTGAATAGCTCATTTATTTTCAATTTTACACGAAACATAGTTATGACAAAAGTTGTACAAAATTGCATTTTCTACAATTTTGACCGTGGTCAATTTGTTCGTAGGATCGATATTTTTCGATTTAAACCCAGAAAATGATGGGGTAAAATCGTATCATTGTATTATCACGTTTATTTTCAATTTCACGGGGGAAAGTTGTGATGAACAAAGTTGTATAACTGGATTTAAACTTGAATGACCTTCATCCACTCCCCATATTTTCGACAAGGTAACTTCGACCTCGAATGAACTCGAGTCAGTTGGTTGGCTTGAAGTTTTAAACCAGCACGGCATTTCGAGTTTAACTTTGAACGACCTTGACCCACGCCCCACGACGCAGGCAAGGTGACTTTGAGGTAGTGTTTTGGGTTTGACATTGAATTACTTTCATTGTTTGATGCGGCTATTTCGAAAATTTAAGGATTCGACCTTGAACGATCTTCAGCTGCATAGACGCATTGGCTTTTGGAGTGCGTTCCCAGTTTGATTTTGAGTGACCTTTTGCAATATCATATGCCTTCGCTGATTAAATGACCTTCATTCACTCCACATGTTTTCAAAAAGGTGACTTTGACCTCGAATGAACTCGAGCCAGTTACGCGGTTTTGAACCTACATGGCACAACGTACCTGAAGTGACATTAAGGAGGCGTTTCGAGTTTAACCTTGAACGACGTTGACCTACGTCACACGGCGACGCAGGCAAGGTGACTTTGAGGTAGTGTTTTGGGTTTGACATTTAATGACTTCATTGTTTGTTGCGGCTATTTTGAGGTTACAAGAATTCGACATTGAACGACCTTCAGCTGCTTGAGTTCCCTACAATTTTAGTTCACATCAGTTTTTTCGTAATATCGATATTTTTCGATTTAAACCCGAGAAAAAGAGGGGGGGAAATTTTATAATTGTATCATCACGTTTATTTTCGATTTTACGAGAAAAAAATGTGCATCTTCAAAAAGTTTCAATAGAGCTCAAAATTACCTTTTCAAAAATGCAGCACACTTGAAATACAGAGCTTTCAGGTTTTTTCATGTAGACTTTTGAAACGCACACTTTGATCAAGTAGGTACCAAATGTTGAGAAAGCTTATCACAGCACTATTTAAAATGCATAGACTACTAGCATAGACTACTGATAAATGAAACTTGTATGAGCCCTCAGGCTCATACAAGCTAACAAGCCTGATGTAGTCCTTCTCGACCACCAGACCAGAACGATATTTGTCGTGGAGTTTTCAGCTCCTGGCGAGACGAATATCGTCAGAAAAGAGGAGGAAAAAGGGATAAAATATCGAGATTTTCTCTTCGAACTTCGCAGACTCTATCCAGATCACTCTGTCAAGATGGTCGTTTTGATTATTGGAGTCCTTGGTGGAATGATGTCTTCTCTACTCTCGAATCTCAAAAGCATACCGGCTTGCCACACTAAGGCAGAAATGTTAGCCGCGCAGATGCAGAAGGCTGTCATTCTTGGCTCACTGCGTTTGCTCAGGGCACATGATTCTCGGACCCAATGATCACTTACCCCACGGTGCGGGGAGTGGTCATTGGTTGATTATGCTGGCGCGCCCTCCCGAATGTATCGGGGCTTCGGGGGATAGAGCCTGAGCAGCGCACACTACGGTGAAAAAAATGATAATAATAATAATAATAATGATGCCGTACTAAGGCAGAAATCTTAGCCGCACAGATGCAGAAGGCTGTCATTCTTGGCTCACTGCGTTTGCTCAGGGCACATGATTCTTGGACCCAATGATCACTTACCCCACGGTGTGGGGAGTGGTCATTGGTTGATTATGCTGGCGCGCCCTCCCGAATGTATCGGGGCTTCGGGGGATAGGGCCTGACCAGCGCACACTACGGTGAAAAAAAAAATGATAAAGAACAAACAATGAAATATATTTCTTCAGAGAGGGTGTTTGAAATGTCTGTACAGCTTTTCCTACACACTTGCGACACCTTTTCTGAACGTTTTTTGCCGAATTAATTACTTCAATATGAGTAAGAGAAGCAAAACTTTGCATTATTGTAGCTTCCAATCCGTATCTAGAATTGGTCGGCAAAATAAAAATGAGATCTTTTAACCTTCCCCAGAGGTGAAAAGTCCATAGGCGTTAGGTCCGGACGCAATCAGTTGCATCTAATACTAGTAATAATAACAATACAAACAATAGTTGAGATTTATGGTGTTTGTGTCATTATCTTGAGGGGTGAGTTTTTGAATTTCTATGGTAATTTCAATCATATCCAAGCTCGCTTCTTATATTCAAAGGGAATTATCTCGAGCTTCCATATATTTAGAAGAAATGTTGTTTGAAGGATAACATTTTGATAATTTTTGAATGAAATTAGGAGTCTAAAGTGTATTTTTCCAAATGAATATAGTTTCATGTATCACAAGAGTGAATTATTAGGAGTCTAAAGTGTATTTTTCCAATTGATTATACTTTCTTGTATCAGAAGAATTATTTTGGAGTACATTTAAATACATTTAAATAATATCTTTCTGATAAAGTCATTTGAGAGCAGCTTGAGATCCACTCCATTTGTTCTGGAAATAATCTTATAATTTGTTTCGTAATCAGCTCTTTGAAAATCTACCAGCTTTAGACTGGTAAGTCACACATCTCGTATGTGAAATGAAAGACGAATAATTTTTTTACATTGTCTATTCAAGGAATAGTATTTATACCAGCATTTTTAAGTTCAGTAATAATCAGAGTGATTTCGCCATCATGAGGGTCATATGCTTCAATCAAATATATCAATCGATCAACCAAAATATTCGTGTCCTCCTACTCCAAAATGTTGAATGCTTTAGATTGTTTCTCCAATGTCTCTTTACATGGCCGCGACTTGGTTTCAGACTCACCCCTTGATGTATCTTCACGTATATAGGCTTAGTGTTAGTTTTGAAAAGGAGTTTGATAATTTCATTGAATTTCTTCTTATCGGCTTGCCCCCTCAAACTACCAACAGTATCACGGTGAGCAGCAGTGAGTTCCAATATACGTTTATACATCTGATGATCTATCGGCGTGTAATTTTTGGGATTTTTAGAAAATAGTAATTCCAAAAGACCAACAGTACTTTCGACTATAGATTATCTACGACTATATGTTTATCATCGAAGCAAATATTCTCATTCCCTAGTATCCATTCACCGTCAACATGTTTCGGACCATAATCATTGTCACAATCTATACAGTGTCCGCTGTGTCGAATGCGATTCTGCTACCTTAGTCTCCATTGGTTCGAAGCGATCAATGTGGTACCCAATGCAAAACTAATCCGACTGCTAAAATACTACAACTTATAATCATATGAAGACTTCTGAATAACTCTGAAGATTTCTGATGAATTCTGAGGAGTTCTGAAGAACTCTGGAGACTACTAAAGAACTCAAAATCCTCTTCTCTCTCATGAAATCGCGACCATTAATCATATACATTTTTGCTGGCGTATAGATCAAAAAAAACCATATAGTGCACCATACCTTCCAGCAGTTCCCCTTTAATAAAATAGTTAGGGAGCTAACTGATTTCGTTATTCAATAATCATTTCTGATTATATAAGAATCACAATAACTATAAAAAAAACGACAAAGGTTAATGCAGTCAAGCTGCTGGAAAATAATTCCATGAAAATCAAAAGACAAATAGATGAGTACTTTCTGATCATTCCCATATTGATTTCAATTTAAGAGCCACCGGTAGACAGCTGTTTCAGCCCATTGGGCATCGTCAGTACCGTGTAGGCGGTCCTCGATTGAAGACAAAATGTGAAAAACCAGAAAAGTACTTGATAAAAATAGCTGCGTAAACGCAAGTGAAACATAAGTGGAACCACCTATTGGGGTGACACCCAAGTCAACTTGCCAAGTTTATATATGAGGAAGATTAAAACAGTGATGATCGAAACACGACACGATATATGTTACATACAAAAGTTGATTCAATTTTCCCCAAATCAACTCGATGGGATTGAAAACAAAAATAGGGGGGAAGTCTCAATATGGTGTTCCATACTTTTCAGCAATACTCTCAAGGGCATACACTTATTCAAATGTTTTTGTTTGTAAAACTTCAAGTAGTTGGTTTTTGGCATAGTTATCTTCAAAATACAAATTGTTATCCATTAAAAAACTTTGTATTTCATCTTTCTTCGAATTTTTATTCGGTACTTTGATGAGCTGTCGCGAATGATATGAAGCGTTGTCAAGAACTATTACACTATTCGCATCCAAATTTGGGACCAATGTGTTTTCCATTCCATTGTATATTAGGGAAACCTATTTCTGAAATAAAGAAAGATTATTATTATTCCTCAAAAATATTAGCTTCCATGTTCTTATAATAGGCAATATTGCAGTCCTCAAGTTTTTTTCCACATAATTTCAAAGAATTTGGAACTCATCCTTTACTTCCTCCGCAATGCACAATGTTTGCAGGCATGTTAGGCATACACATTCTCGAACCACCAGTCAATCCTTTCGTAACTGTGTCGTGAGTGTCATACCAAGTTTAGTCCAAATAGAAAATTTGCCGTTGTTCTTGTTTATATATAGTTATTTTTCTAAGTATTTGTTACGCAATTCCCCTATTCTTCTGCTTTCCATAACTGCTTGACGTTTGTTTATTATTTTAAATCAAAATCCTAGTTTCTTTATCCAATTCTGAAAAGTTTTATCACAGCAGCTCAAGTTATGGCCGAAAGTATTAAATTTCTTCCTTATGATTTCAATTGTAGGAATCTCGTTGCTTTTGTAGTAGTCGTATATTGTTTTTTTATAATTGTATTAGATTATTATCTGAAGGTTTTGGTAATCCCGTATTACATCGCGTCTTGCGTTCATAAGGTTTATTTTTGACTATTTTACGTACAGTTGAGAAAGGAATTTCGATCAAATCTAATGTTGCTTGTAATAGTTTTTTTCAACATTCTATTGGTCACCGTAACATGACTTCAAATTCAATTTTATGACTTTTTAGCCAATCATAAAACTCGGTTAGTCATAATTATCCAATACAAACCGCCAGTTCTTCAGTCCACGTGAACTAATTCGTAGCGGCATTATTTCTTTGTTACTTCGTTACTTCGACTATACCACATCTGATCGTTATCTCGAATACTGAGACTGATTTCAGGACTCAAATTTGGAAATACTTGTGAACCTGGCTAATGAATAATTTCTGTAACATTCACCCAAAATGTGAGTCATAACTATTTTTTCAGTAGATCGTTTCATATCTAAAAATAAAAAAGTAGATTTCAATTATAGAAATACTCAACATTGACCTATAAATAATAATTCAAGTGTCCACCCTTCAAGAATAGATGATCATTGTCGATATTTTCAATATTTGAAGCCGTCACCTGTTTCATTGAACAATAGCGATCGGATAAATTTTTGTTAACGCATCACAAAACCTGTTGAATATGTCTGATATCGCCAGATAGATAGGTTCCGATAAATTGTGCGGTTGTCTAATAACGTCGCCATGTTTATTAGTTGCAATAGTTGTAAATCAACATTTGATATATACTTCAGAGATGGCACACTTTAAAAATTGTCGAGCCAGCTTTGCGGCTTTCTTGAAGTTTTGGACCTACACGACACAATGAACCCAACTTGAACTACATTGACTTTCGTCACACGACGCAGATAAGTTGACTTTGAGGTAGTGTATTGACTTTGACCTTGAACGACCTTCAGCAGCATGGATGAAGACTTTTGGAGTGCGTTCTGACAATGACCTCTACATACGTCACAATAAGTAGCCAAGGTGACTTTGAGGGGGTGTCTTGAGTTTGACCTTGATCCACGCCAAACGACGCAGAGAAGGTGATTTTGATGTAGTGCTTTGGTTTTGACATTGAATGACCTTCATTGATTCACGCGGCTATTTCGAAGATTTGAGTTTTCGACATTGAACCACTTTCAGCTGTATGTACGAAGAGTCTTTTGGAGTGCGTTTTCAGTTTGAGTGACCTTTTGCAATCTCATATGCCTTTGCTGAAATGAGTCACGACGCACACAAGGTGACTTTGAGGTAGTGTTTTGAGTTTTATCTTGAATGACCTTCTAAGATTCATGCAGTTATTTCGAAGATTGAATGAATTTGAAAGTGTGATATCAGGTATATCATCTTTTTGGTATATTTTTAAGATGGATTTCCATCACATTACTCCAGACAAGTAAGAAACTCTTTGGATACTACTTGTTCCGGTCGTTGGATTGGCCATCGAGGTCCTACAGAATGGCCAGCCCGCTCGCCAAATTTGACACTTTGGAGTTTTTTAGGGGCTGTTTGAAGCAAATGGTGTACGAAACTGAACCTGCTTCAATATTGGATATGCGGCAGAGAATAATAAATATTTTTAGAGATATTTACGTTACTGTGTTCGAAAATGTTCGGGGTGAAATATCGGATAGGCTGTTGATATGTCAAGAAGTTCAAGGCAACCATTTCGAGCATCTTCTGAACTGACCTCAAGCTTATTACCTTATATTAAGTAGTTAAATGTTATGTATTCAGGCAATCATTAAAAGTTCCGCCATTTTGTAGTACTCGAAGATATTGACATTATATTTAAGGGTTGTGAAGCATTTGTCAGGAGCCTCAAAAATATTTGTCACGAGACCCCTCTTTCCATTTAATTTTTTTTCCCAGATGGCGCCCAGTCGCATCTTGAGAGTTTCATCTGTAAATAAAGTATTCATGCAATTATTTCATTATCCCAAATTTCAATTTGTCGAGTTGACCCGTTCAAAAAATAAAAGGGGGGACATTAAAGAAATGCACTGTATATTGTAAACTCATTGTTGTTAGAATGTGTATGTTAACTGGAAAGGAGGGTGCTGCAAACGGCTTCATTGGACCAGAACCTGTCATTGTCATCGCTTTGGGCTTTGCCAAACAAACACTGAACACCTGGATGGAAAGAAGAGTTAGGGGAAAGTGGTTACCCTTTAGATTTAATTTTTTTTCTTCATAACTAATAGTTGAATTTATCAACTTTATGTACCAGATTGTAACAAATATATTGTAGTTTATTACAAAAAATTTCGAATCTATATTGTCAAAAGGTTGAAGCGTTACAGCGATTTTTCTACGATAAGACCTACTGTACCGCGTACGTGGGGTACGTTCGTACGCCATGGGTTAGATTCATACAGGGTAATAAAAAGCCAATTAAAGTCGTTGAATTGTTATTAATAATTTTAAAGATATTCATTTATCAAAGAACTAACTTAAAAATATGTGACTTGACTAATCGATAAAACTTTCTTTAAAAAAATTACAGAAATAAAATCGTTCATCCTTAGTTTACTTATTGATAATTCTAAGCTTTACAATCAGTCCAAATGAGATGTTTACAATCATTTTGTATGACATCGTTATACAGTCTTTGACAATTTAAACTTAAAGTAGGTAATCATACATTTGGTTGTTTACTTGAAACTTATTGCACATTATGATTATTTAAATCAACTGCAAATTTATAAAGCCTAGCCATTCTAGCTGTACAGCCCGTTCGTGGTTGAGGATCAGGGAGGATCATGGCGACATCTCTGATACACAGATGGTGTATCTCTTCTATATCTGGGAAAAAGAATGAACATGATGACCCTGGTTTCTTCCGAAGATAAGATATATTCATCTCTGTACCGGAATAATGACTGAGAACTTTTCCGACGTAATAAACAACATAATTCTTTTTTTCAATCTTTACCAAAACATAACAATTATCTTTGATTTTCTCTAGTATCACAATTGAATTTTTATTGATACTATGATCATCAGTCTCTTCGTCCATTTTTAAATCAACTGGAGATGTTGAACTCTCCCGCGAGCTAAATTGCGATCCTTCAGATTCATCTCAATCTTCGTCGCTTTCTCTTTTCTTAGATTTTTTTTTATTGAATTGAGTTCCTTTCAAACTACGTTTCACTGCTTTGGCTCTGGCTTTCCTTTTCTTTTTTTTCAATTCTTTATGTCTATGTCTCTCTTCTAGTTCAGTTTTTTCTAGTTCATATATATATATATATATATATATATATATATATATATATATATATATATATATATATATATATATATATATATATATATATATATATATATATATATTTACCCGGTTTTCTCCCTCTATTGGTTTTTCTGTTTCTAACAGCTGTAGAATAAGGTCTTATGACCACTGGTGTTATGGGAAGATAAGAACTCGGTACAGATTGTGTCTCGGCGGCAGAGGTGGAAGGTTCACCAGTTCCGGTAACACAGTCTTGAGGATTATACGACAACCGTCCTTGTATTACATCATTATTTGCTAGATTCATGAACTCTTCATCCACTTCTTGAGTATGCGTACCCTTTTTTCATATTTTTGCACCGTGATTCTGCAATAAAATATTAATTATAACGTTGACTCATTAAAAATATTTTATTTTGTTAGAAGTAGAATATTTCATAAAAGAAAAAATATGTTATTGTCTTATCTGCAGGATAATTTTAAAAGCTGATACTATATTTTATTTCATAAAAATTAAATTTTATATACTAGTGGTTGATACAATCTGAAGGGCAGCATTCGTATGCGTACTAACACTTACAATTACGAACTGAACTTAGGTAAAAAATTTACTCACCACCCGCAAAAACACGTTATGTCTTATCAGCTGAAACACCGTGGTGCCACTGGCGCGACACTCCGCTAGCAACATGGCGGTCTATATGTCTATGCCATAAGCAAAGATGTGTTTGTGTGCCGTTTAGTTTTTCTGTTATACCAACTGTACGAATGTGACCCGCGTACGAATGGTGACCACTTTCTCCTATGGACTTCTGGCAGAATCTTCCAGGATTGGCTCACCCCAAGGCGTTTATTAACCCTTTGAAGCTTGATTCCAAACAGTTGTTGGACTACAGTAGGGATGAACTACGATGTCTAACAGGCCTTCTTACAGGTCACTGTCATTTGAATGATCACATGCAGAGACTTGGACTGTCGGAAGACAGTGTGTGTCGCCTCTGCCTGAGAAATGATGAAACAGCCGAGCATATACTTTGTGCCTGCCCCGCTGGGGACCGAAATCAGGTTCTTTGAGTTTGGCAGATCCGTATTCTCACCATCTGACCTGAAAGACCACTCACCATACAAACTAATCGGCTTCGTTAAGAAGCTGGGTTATTTGTCGGAGTGTGAATGGGTGTGAGCCACAATAAACCTTTGTGGGTTGCGGTGGCTCACTCACTTTAGACCTACCTACCTACCTACCTACCTACCTACCTACCTAACTGGAAATAAAAATCTGTCTGTCTGACTGTATACTATTTTCTACGACTATTGAAAAAAGGGTCAATTATGTGAGCGTTTCCTGATTGATAAGTAACTATAGTTTGGTAGTAGACAGTGATCCATTACTCAACACCTCAGAACCAATTACAGTTCAATTCAACACTGAGGCAGGCCCATCTCAGATAGGCAAATTCATTTTTATACTTTTAAGAATCACCCCGTATACATAACCAATTGAATAAGTTTCTTCGAAATGCATTGTTCGAATAATTAATAATCACGACCATTTGTCGCAAACCTCGGCCACTATATTGTGTCGTTCTCTTTCCAGATTTCATCAGTTCTTTCGGTAATTCTCTCACATATGGGTTTAGTTCGAGTTTCCCCACCCACAGAACGTATTACTTGATGTGAATGCTTTACGCTTATTAGTTCCGATGACGGCTATCGTCTATCTACAAACAGTACAAACTACACGTCGCAAAAATTGATATCAGCAGTAGGAGATAACGAGAAACTCAATAAGGATTTATGAAAACATAGCAGCCTCAGTCAGTGCAGTGTTGTGTATAATCGGGTATGGAATGTGTATTTTTTGTTTGAGATATGATCACCAATGCCACACTCTTCTTCGGAACAGTCTCTGGTTACAAATTGTCATCCGGTGTTGATGGGCAACTCGGATATTTTGGTCAAGGATGAATTTGGTCAATCCAATCCCCTGGAAGTGAGTGATTACACTTCCAGGAATGGAGAACTGGTGAATCTTGAAAATGCCTGTGTTAATATCGATAATTCCAGTGATGTGATAATTGGTCCTGTGACACAATTCAATGTTAATGGAAATGTTACCATTTACCAAAATGAAAATGGACAACAGCGACCCGCTGACGAAGGAGGCACTGACACAGACACTAGAGAATCCAGTTATGATGGTAAGAAAACATGTTTTGTTTATATTAGTTTCGCGAAGGTCGACCGCAGCGCAACTTTCGACATGGTTATAATTAAATGGTCAATACAGAGTGAATTCATGTTGCACTCTTTGTTGTTTCGAATAAAACCGAATTTATACTATCGTTTATTTTTTGAACGAATCAACTCAAAAAAATTGAAATTTGGGATAATGAAATTGATGCATGAGTACTTTATATTGAAGTGAAATTGACAGATGAGACTTTCAAGATGGCGACAGGGCACCATTTGGGAAAAAATTGAGTGGAAAGGGGGATGACACATCTTTTTAAAGCTCCTAACAAGTGCTTCACAACCCTGGAATATAATGTTGAAATCTTCAACTAATACAAAATGACGGAACTTTAAACACTTGCCTGAATACATCGACATTAAACTACATAATATTAGGTATTAAGCTTGAAGTCAGTTCAGAAGATGCTCGAAATGATTGCCTTGAACTTCTTGACATATGAATAGCCTATTCGATATTTCACACCGAACATTTCAATATCTCTACAAATATTTATTATTTTCTGTCGTATATCCAATATTGAATCAGGTTCAGTTTTGAACACCTTTTACTTTAAATAGCCTCATAAAAAAGTCCAAAGGTGTGAAATCTGGCGAGCGGGCTGGTCATTTTGTATGACCTCGACGGCCAATCCAACGACCGGGAAAAGTAGTATCCAAATAGTTTCTTACTTGTCTGGAGTAATGTGGTGCTCCATGTTGTTGGAGTACAATATCCATATCGAATTCATTGAGATTCGCTTCGACGATTTCAGTGATGAGAGGGTCAACAGTACTTTCCAGCATATTCAAAATTTGATCAATAAATAGAGGTCCTAAAATATGATTTCCCATTATTTCTGCCGAAACGTTAATTTATTCTGGATATTGGGTATGTGTTTCCCGGAAAACGTGAGGGTTGGTGTCACTCCAATAACGACAATTTTGTATGTGATCATTGCCGTTTAAAAAAATGTACATTCGTCACTAAAAAAGAATTATGGAGATAGGTAGGATGCCTTGCAATGGTTTCCGTCATGATTTCGCAGAATGCTGTTTTTCGATCGGGGTCATCTTCAGTATCATTTTAATTTTGTATGGATGACACCTGTGTGTGTGTGTGTGTGTGGGAGGGTTGGCATTGGAGTTATCCTTTTGCCACAGAGTGTGGATGATACCTATTCCCCTTCAAAAGTCTCCACACAGTAGAAGGAGACACCTCACAAACATTCGCGGCGGAATAAGTAGACTGTTGAGGATTTGCTACCATCTCGCCATTTATTTGCATTTGCTGTTCTTTCGGAATGAACGGATGACCTGGGGGCTTTTTGTTATGTACACTACCAGTAGTTGTGAATTTGGCTACAAGTTCCCTCAAATATTTTCTACAGATAGGACGATTCAGAAAACGTTCATTGAAAATCCTTTCGGTCTCGTGAAAGTTACGCATCGCACCGTAAATAAAAATCGCTTCAATTTTTTCTTCCAACGGACCATAATTGACCATTTTAGAGATTGTTGACGTGGTACCTTCCTTCTAGTAAAACCGAAAACTAAATGAGAATATTCTAACTGAACAATGATGTTCATTGTCGTACTGACATTTTTTGACGTTTTTATAAACGAAAAATAACTTAACAAACCTTATCGGGATGCTGGAATTGCCATATGGCAAATAAAAAAATTTTTCCAGAAATATCGATAATAATGTGTTTGTCTTCAGGAAATTATTAAATGTTCCGCCATTTTGTAGTAGGTGAAGATACTGACTTCATATTCTAAGGTTCTACTCGTAAGTACTCGTCAGGAGCTTCAAAATGATGTGTCACAAGACCCCCTTTCCGTTTAATTTTTTTCCAGATGGCGCTCACTCGCCATCTTGAAAGTTTCATCTGTCAATTTAATTTCGAAATAAAGTATTCATGCATCAATTTCATTATCCCAAATTTCAATGTTTTGAGTTGACCTGTTCAAAGAATAAAAGGAGGGGGCATTAAAGAAATGCACTGTTGAAAGCATGACTTTTGTAAAAACCTAATTATAAACATTTTCGCTCTCTTCTTTGAGCAGAGTTGGGTGAGATATTTTAAGTGGTTAATAATTTGCTAACTCCCGCTTATTTTCAATTTTCAAATGAGAAATTAACTGTGAGTTAGATACCACCAACACAATATTTGTGTGTGTGGTATTCAGTAAAAACCAGTTTAGTATATTATGCTAATTTTCAAATGACATTTGACATAGTTTGTTAGTTATATATTTGTTATTTCACACAATTTTGAAATGTATCTGCTTATTTTGAAAACTTGCTAGTTACTGAAGAAAAATCGCGGATTTCTAGTCTGAATACCTTTACAAAATACGCAAGTAGATATATCATTTTGGTGGTTCGGATAATAATTCTCAGATTTAGTAAATACATTTGATCTGTGTTATAAATTTTTCTGCCTTTTGATAAGGTGATAAATTGAAATGGGCGATTAGCCAAATTATTTATATACTCCAGTTTAGCTAGCTGAACCACTTTGAATTTTCATATTCATATGAGGCTATAGTTTCAGCCTAATTTTTGGGCTAATTTTGTCCTTTATTCAAGAATTTTTGCTCCTCTTTCAACAGAGATATTGTGCATTTTTGGCTTTCTATTACTCCATCTTGATACAAAAAAATGTGGGAATCTTCCAAAAAAAAATCAAGGAAGTAATCAATTCCAAAAGAAGTAACTTTATACATAAATGTGTAGATCATGCAAAGAAGTAACTGGGCTCTACTGGACTACACAAAAAACATTTTCTTGAATCAGGTTACGACATCATTTCAGGGAGTTCCGTGGTGGCCGTGGTAGTGGACAGACGTGCTGATAACGTCCGTTCACAAAGAAGATACTCGGATGCCATGTGCTATCGTGGGGCTCCGTTTTGTGTTGTATTCAAATTGAAATGTAGAGTGTCTAAAAAAGTGATGAATAAGTGGCCCCCTTTATTCACGCCGGTATCCAGGCCGGGGTGGTTCGGATAACCACGTAAATGGGGCTATATATGTGAAAAATTACCAAAAGGTCTCCCAAGTAGGAGGCGACTTCAAAAATCAAATTGTTTTTATGCTAAAAAAACTAGTGTTTTTTATTATAAAAAGTTGGAAAAAAATGGGTGGCAGCATTGCTTTGTGCAAGACCGCTGCGCCCCCCGACGAAGCTCCTGTTAACCAACAGGAGGAGCATTGGTCATATGCGCCTGAAGATAGGAAGCAACGACCATCTAAAATAGAGAGACAGACATCATTTCAGGCTCATTTCAGGCTCCTATTGCCCCTCACCGCAGATATTCTGTCTGTGGGTTCTGCTAGCTTCACCATTAACCTGTCAGAACCAAATCGAAATCTTTTACTGTCTGGAAATTTTGCTATTGGAATAACTCTAGGCTTATTTCAGGCTCCTTCTATGTCTGGGCTTATTTCAGGCTCCTTCTACAACCTATTGATTATTCTCTTTTCCGAATCATAACCTTAAAAAACTCTGTATCATTAAGCGGATCATTGTGTGTAGACTTCTATGGTCGGTGCCTAACAGATTATTCGCTATTTTAGTGTTTATTAGCCATACTTTACAGGTTTTTGGGTCGACGTTTTGTCTGCATCTGCCCAAAAATAGCAAATAATCAGGCCCTTGTGTGGGAGAGGTAGACACATACAAAAAAAATCCATCGTCACCTTTCCTTGAGTTGGGAGAGGTAGAAACATAATGGTTTTTTTCCCATCGTCACCTTGCCATGAGTTGGTTTTTTGAAAAAATCATTGGGACCATTGTGGGCTCCTTCATTACACCATTGAAAAATTTGTTGCTCCCAGTTTGAATTGAATATTTGAGAGATTACTCTAAACATACCTTAGATAGGTAAGGAAATGGGCTTGCTTCATGCTATGGAAAATGATACTGGTTTGCTTATAGACTGATCGAGTTAGGGGTATATTACACTTATCAAGCCTAAGTCGTTGTTCTGACTTCATAGAGAACAGGTGTGAGTTTAGTAAATTGTTTATAGTTCAGTAGCGTACGATGACTATTAAAAGGGAAAATACACTAATATTGGATTTCAAGAATGTTAGAAAAAAACCTCCAAATATAAATATCCATAGATGGGTTAAACAAGAATTCGATTTCTCAAGAGATCAAGTAGAATGTATTCAATATGATCACATACGTTCGAAGGTATACATAAAAGTTATATCAAAGTTATTAGTAGAAAAAACCCTTCAGAGGTTTGAAAATATGAAATTGTTTTATGAAGATGAAGAAGAGAAACAAGAAATCTATATTAGTGCTGAAGAAGATGATATATGGGTAAGAATTTTTGATTTTCCTCCGGAACTTAAAAATTCCAAGTTGATAGAGTATTTTGGTAAATACGGAATAGTTAAAACAATAAGAAATGAAATGTGGTCAGGCCAAGATCTTTATCCGGTAGAAAGTGGTGTTAGGTCTATGTTAATTTCAATGAAGAAGAAGATACCTTCTTATGTCACTATCGAGGGAACAACATCTCTGGTTACATATAAAAATCAAGAAAAAACATGTATGATATGTGATAAACCTGGTCACGAAAGAAGAACATGCCCTTCAAAACCAAGCAACAGAGTTATGGCAATCAGAAGACCTAATGCACCGGTAATGCCAGCTTTACATAACTTACAAGGAACATCATACGTTGACGTAACACGGGATAAACCAAACAGAGAAACCACAGACCAAATCTTTGTCCATAACTTGGAAGATCTGATTGATCATGCTGGGATTTATAACAATCAAATACTGAATGTCCAAGAAAAATATTTTGAACCACCTCATTCCTTGCCAGAAGTTATCGTTCACAACCCTGCACAAAAACCACAAGAGGGAGAGACTATCCATACAACTTCAGTGTCTCAAGAAGAAGATATCATACCAGCCACTCCAAGGAATGATAAACAGGAAAAGAAAGCGGAAAAGAAAAGAAAGAAAAAGGCTAAAACAAACGGAAGTTCGGAAGAAGAAGAAAGAAAAGTCCCTAAGTTACATATAAATCTGAGAAGCAACACCTCACAAAACATTAACGAATATGAAATAGATGAGGAAGAGAAATCTCCAGGGAGCGACGCTGATATGTTTTAGAACTTTTTATTGAACCTTTCTTACTACTATTTGTTTTTATTTCAGTCCATAAAAATAGCTACAAATTTACTCACTCTTCTTTCGGCTAACTGTAATGGTCTTAAAAATCCAGTCAAACAAGGATTACTTTCTGAATTTATCAGAAAGCATGATATTGATATTATTTTTGTACAAGAATTAACTACAAATTTTTTGAAACTCTCTCCTGGATATACCATGATTTGCAACATAGGTGAAGCAAAACGCGGTACGGGAATTATACACAGATGTGGCTATGACATAAAGGATATACTTTGTTCTCAAGACGGTAGAATAGTATCGGTAACTATCGAAAATATTCGCTACGTTAATATTTATGCACCTTCAGGTAGTCAAAACTATCGCTCGAGAAATAAGTTTTTCCAAAATGATTTGTTTCTACACTTCAACTTCAATTTGCCTGTCATTTTAGTAGGAGATTTTAATTGTGTAATACAGCAAAGTGACTCTAAAAATAATACGTCAATTTGCAAAATGCTTTTACGACTCGTTCAGAGCTCAAATTTAGTTGATACATGGAATATTCTATATAAAAATAAAAAAGAATTCACATACATTAGAGACAATTGTGCTACGCGTATAGACAGGGCATATATATCCAAAGAATACAAAGATTTACTTCTTAAAGCTGATATTAAACCAGTAGCATTTTCAGATCATTCGGTGTATCTATTTTACCTTAAAATAAATAACAGGCCTAAAATTATAAATCATGGATGGGGTTACTGGAAATTAAAAAATTTTTGTCTCAATGAAGAAACTATAAGCGATTTTAAACAAGAAATAATAAGATTAAAACAAAATTTCTGTTATAATAAAAATTTTATCAGATGGTGGTTTCATGTATTCAAAAAGAAAGTAAAATCTTTTTTCAAAAATATTGAAATAACTGATGCAAGAGAACATAAAAGTACTGTTGAATTTTATAACAGGGCATTAATTGAATTGAATGAAAAACTTCTCAAAGGTGAACAGGTTGGGAATGAAATACGTGAAATAAAAAATATCATGATAGAATTGAAACAAAAAGCTTTGGACAAAAAATTCATGAACAAAAATAAAGACCAACTCAATGATCAATACTCCTTATATGACCTGATGAAGGAAAGGAAAAATAGCGCCTCAGTAATCTCAAAAATTAAAACTGAAAACCAAGGAATTTTAAAAACTTCTAAAGATATTTTACTTTATGCATCTGAACACTACAGGCAAAAATTTCAATCTTCCGGGGTCGGGGAACAGGCTGTACGATCTATGCTATCTCATATTGTCAAGAAATTGTCGATTCTAGATAATACGCAATTAAACAAGGAAATCGATAAAGATGAAGTGTGGAAAATCTTGAATTCAGTGTCAAAAAAGAAAACACCGGGTATCGATGGAATACCCTATGAATTTTACATTTGTTTTTTCAATGAGATAGGAGATGAATTAACAAAATTTCTAAACTTGATCTTCACTAGTGCAGTTTTGCCCCCTAGAGAATTTTCTGAGGCTGTTATTACTCTCATTCCAAAGATGAAAAATCCATTGATAATCAGTGATTGGAGGCCTATAGCTTTATTGAATACGGACTACAAGTTACTGACGAAAATTCTAGCGGAAAGAATAAAAAATGTGTTGCCAAAAATTTTAGGAGACGAGCAGAACTGTGGAACAGAAAAGTCAATTTTCAACAACCTTCTTTTGATCAGGGATACTATTTTAGATTGGGAAACTGAAAAAAAAACTGAAGGAGGTATTATAAGTATTGATTTTTCCCAGGCTTTTGATAGGGTTAATCATTCATATCTTTGGCAAACTATGCATATTATGGGATTCAGTAATAAAATAATACAGGCATTGAAAAACATTTATAGCACTGCAAATTCTTCAATGATGATAAATGGCTTTCTGTCTAAAAGTTTCGATATAAAGAGCTCAATAAGGCAGGGCTGTCCCCTGTCGATGATTTTATTCAGTATTTCAATGGAACCTTTTTTGAGACTATGTAATGGTTCCCTGCAGGGCATAAAAACTCCAAACGGGATAAGGATAGCTTCGGCTTATGCAGACGATGTCACAATTTTTTTCACGAATCCAAAGGATATCCACGTTCTGAACAACTTAATTGAAATATATTGTGAGGCATCTAATGCAAATGTTAACTATAAAAAATCTGTAATCTTACCTCTAGGAAACTTCAAACATAACTTTTCACAAAATTTTTCTGTTAAAGAAGATGTTAAAATTTTAGGAATGAGAGTATGTGCAGACTTCAATGAGATGATACGGAAAAATTGGGACTCAATTATTCACAATATGCACGTACTCCTGGAAACCAATTACACACGGAATTTAGACTTGATAAAAAAAATTCAATTTGTAAATATGTTTGTGCTCTCTAAAGCGTGGTATTTGGCACAAGTTTTACCAGTTTCTCAGTATCACATACAGAAAATAAAACTTCTAACGGGTAATTACATATGGAGTGGTCATCTATATAGAGTTAGCAGGGACCAACTTTTTCTACCTTATAAACGGGGAGGGCTAAATCTTATTGATTTTGAATTGAAAGCAAAAGCTCTCTTCGTCAAAACCCTTCAAAATTCTTTGGCCACTTGTGAAAGAAAAATAACTTACAAAACATCTTTGAACTATATACTAAATAATAACGTGAATAGCCCGGTACACAACTCTCTCAAAAAATACAAAGAAATCATTCGTGAGGCGATCGTAGAATTAGATCAAGATATGCTGCTGAAAACAAAACTAATATACCAAAGTTTTATGAAAAAAAAAATACATTAAACCGCCCATAGAGTCGAAGTTTCCGAACATTAAGTGGAATACGGTGTGGAAAGTAATCGGAAATTGTAGAATTCCGTCAAAGTGGAGATCTGCTGTTTACAAAGCGATAAATGGAATATACCCGGTAGGTTCTAAAACTTTACGTCATGGCCTTAGCGACTCCAATTTGTGTTCGAAATGTGACGATATTGACAACATATCGCACCGTATTAAAAACTGTCTAATCTCGAAGGTCCCATGGAAATGGTGCTATGAGCATATAAAAAAAAAGTTTCGCCTGTGTAACGATAGTGGCGATCCAAGAGAGATATTTCAAACTTCCTTCAAAAGGGAAAAAGATACAAATGTGTGGCTTTGGATATACAGTGCTTTACTGTATAACAATTTAGAAAGTTTCAAAGATTTGACTGGTTTTATAGATACACTTCGAAGAAGTAGGTGGAATATGATACAGACTGGTAATATTGTTGATTTTTCTCATAAAATTTATTTCTTTTAATAAATTCTCACACTGTGATAATAGTTAAGTGCTACTACTACTATTGTACTACTTTTATGAATTGAATAAAGTGTTTTTTTTTAAAAAAAAACAAAAAAAAAAAAAAAAGCCTAATCGGTCCCAAGATCTCTTTATATTTGCAGAAAAAAGAATAATTCGGAAAGCAAGAATTTAAATTGGCGGCGTGTCTGTTGACCAATAAAATTGATCGTGTCTAGAGCGGAGTTGCCAAGTGTATTGGTTTTTGATATCCAATCACAGATCTGATTATCCAATTTGACAGACGCCATTTTTGATGTTTTTGTTGTTATTGTTGTCAACTCGGTGTGAATACAACTGGTACAATTATCTAATTGAAGATTTTTTTTGTATAAGGTAGGTCTCGGAGGGTGCTTATTTTGCTGCATATTCCGTGTCATCAATTCACATTCCGAAAAATATTTTTCGTCTTATTTTTGGATTAAATTTTTCTATTGAAAAAATCTGTTTAAAATCTGTTTTACCGTTAACCAGCTGTCGCACCCCTACGAACGACAACCCTCAGAAGTCGAAACTTGTGCGAGCTAAGGATTAACGAGGTCTTACCTTTTAACGTGTGATTCCTAACACACTCCTAACCTAACTACCATCAAAATGGTTGAAATATGTTTTATACCTAGTTGTAAAAACAAATCATCCATACCAGACAAAAAGTTTTTCAGTGTTCCAAAAAAGAAAATCTAAGAGATATATGGTTTTCTTCAGTTGGCCGTGCTAAAATAAAAATTAAATCAAAACTTTCCATTCTTCGATAAAAGACAAAGTCTGAACTGAATGTTATACAGGGTGTTCCTCACAATCTGAATAATATATAAATCGATAAGTTACATTTTACATAACTATTTTCCAGATTGTGGAAGGGGTGAACTGAATTCTTTCGAATAAGTAGCCAATTTTCTTACCTGGGGTTTTGATATATTCTCTTATAGAAACAAACGACTGTTAATAATTTCTAGAAACGAATACATGATGACAAATAATTTTGTTCGTACAGAATAATAATTTTCATATTTATGAAAATTTTCATGAATTTTTTTGAAGGCCCGAAGTTAGTTGAAATTATCTGAGCTATTAAATAACATTCTGATGTTAAGTTAATTTGTAAGCAGCTGGATATTTCGAGAGATTTAGTAAGTCACAGAAATTTGATAATTATTTATTTTCAGTCAGAGATGAAATATTTACTATTAATAGTAATTAATATTTGGGTTCATTCATAAAGTGTTATTTGTAAAAGATTCTTCATATTCAGTATACTGAGATATGTAGCTTATCAGATTTGAGGTTAACCAGAACAGGAAATTCAGATATAGACTAGTTTTTCTGCTTTGCTTTGTCATTTATCGAGTAGATTACTTCAGCTGAATAATTATTCATGAAAATGGTTTAGTAGATATATGCCATTTTGTATATATTCGGACATTTATTGGAGTTTCCAACCGACAGATCTCTCCAGACATCAGAATTTGATCCTATTTCGCTTCGGAAATTATCTTTTTTGGCATTTTCTCAAGCTCGATGTGGAGTTTAGTAAACACTCCAGTACCTGTTTCTCCAAACTGAATATGATTATACATTACATAAGATTTGATTTTTCTACTACTATACGCTTCTTCACAGCATCCTTCAACTGCCGAACAGGCAGAGCATAGTGCGGTGGAGCCCCATCTTGTCGAAATATTAACAGATCCTCCCGACAATTGTGGTAATTTTCAATATCATCAGTGAGAAGGGGATTAATAGTATCTTCCAGAAACTCCAGATATTTTTGTTCGGTTGAATTGCCTTCTAAAAACAATGGGTCAACAATACGGTCACTAAAAATTTCAGCCCATGCATTTAATTTTTGTGGACGTTGAGTATGCACTTCATCGGTACTCCCAGATAGGAAGTACCGATTCCTTTTAATTAGAAGCGAATCATGTTATGTGATGTATAATGGCAGTACCCTTTTGTGTTTGATATTATTCTAAGAATGTACGCGAATATTCTCATAGGGTTTTTCTTTCCTACGGAAAATTTTCTCAACCTAATCCTGCATCCCAAAGGATTTTGGAACGTTAATCAGGGTCACAAGACTGTTCCTATTCACTGATTCGGCTCCATTTATCCATTTGGATGTCCTCATTGACTCACACAGAGGTATTTTCTACCATAGTCCGGATCTACCAATTCCTAGCGAGTGATAAGACGGAAAGAAAAAATATAACCACTCCTCCTTTCTTACTGCTTGATGACCTCATCTGCTCTACGGTTGTTACTCCTTTAGAATCAACGTTGGATGAAAGGATAGTTATAGATGATAGAGTTCTTTCAGTATTATAGTTTTGATTTAATATTTAAGTTCTTACTTTCAGTATTTAACTGTTTATATTTAATCATTCATAATTATTAATATAAATTTGCTATATCATCAATATTCAAGCTCTTTTGAGTTAACATAACTCAAAAAACATCTTATTCCCCATTAGGAAAAGTTCATGAATTTTGCCCTGGGTACACGCTTTTTTTTATATATTTATATATACTGGTATCAGTAAGTTATCCGTCAAGTAGGCTTGGGAAGGTTCAATATATGATCGTATGCTTTGTTATAATTGCATAATAGTACCGTACGACTTAATATTTATCTCATTCAATAATATGAAATTGGGTATGTCTTTTTTTTATTTCAGCTGTTGTATCTACTCACTACCTTAGGTTTCTGATCTTTTCCAAATAAGACCTTATGAAAAAAGACAGTGGCGCCCTTATTGTATCCTTATTTTATTTAACAGAATCGTAGTAATCAATCCACTCGAATATGGCGCCGACGAACAGCTGCCGGAGCTACTTTGCCATGTTTTCTCTTTTGTAAAAAGACAAAACAGGTGAAAGGAATAACAAACATTTTGCAGCACTCACTACTAGTAATAATGTAGATATCACTTTTAACATAAAAATGAGAAATAAAAACAGCATTTTTAACCATTTCTCAATTGTAATAGTCCTCTTATTAGAGGAGAACTAAAAAATTAAAAAGAAAGTAGCGTAAGAAACAAATTAAAGAGTTTCAAATACATTCCAACTGAGCAGTGGCGTACGACAATTTGTTGCTATTAACAATATTGAAAAAGTTAATTATCGGAAAGAAATCTTTCAAATATGTTCAAATTTAAAAAAATTTACACAATTGTTTAGACAATTCCAAGATCTTTCAAACGATGTGCGACTAACCCCCTATTCCCTATTAAAATTCCATAGGTTCACACCTCTGCTTCGGGGCTGAAGCGATGACGCTGTAAATGAGGAAAAATGTCCCCCGCCCAATAAAAATTGACCTGTCTGAGCGTTTTTTGGGATTTGCAAGATTAGTACCCAAAACCTCCAAGTCAAGTTCTCGATGGCCCACCCTATATAATGATTGTCTTACCGAAATGAAGGTTCGTTCAGATGAATATAACATGTAAGATTAGATTTAGTAATATCATGATGTTGTTAATTTGATTAGCGAAAGTTTCGAACAAAAGTGGCCCGATTTTCATGATTTTTGAATTATAGTAATAATCTCTTCTCGAAATACGAGATTAGCTATCAAAACTTTTGAAAAATTAGGAAAAAAATAGAATATTTTAGGTTATGTCAATTGTCAAGGTGCTCGCAAAGACTTTCGCGGATATGAATAATTGTTACGTCATAACATGACATGAAAAAATTCTCATAAAATGTTTTTTTTTAATGAAAAACGTACTCATTCCCGGTACTTTTTCGACACAGTAGTATTAAACAAACAGGTATAGATATTATGTTATTCTACGTAGGCACCTTCAGCAGCAAAACAAGCAAGACTCTTCTTGTATTCGGATTTTAGCGGAAGTGCCATTTCCTCATACAATTCACTAATTCACCACATTCACTGAACCTTTTGTCAGATCGGTTGGCGGCCACAACGATCACTGAAATGATTGCCAATTCAATAATCGAAATTATTGAGTGAATAAAATTTATTAAACTTAACTTATAAGAAAAAAACAAAAAAACGTATTTATGAAAGTTGTAACAGGAACGTGCGACAAGAGCGTTAAGAAAAGTACGATCAGGCGAGGCGAACGAAAGTTGAGAGGGAGGTATAAGTTACTGAAGATTAAAAGAGGGAAAGAGGGAATATATATATATATATATATATATATATATATATATATATATATATATATATATATATATATATATATATATGAAATCTGAAGTTTTCACGGATAGGAATATGCTGAACTGGTTTTTCCGGGTATTTGATCCGTGTATGTCATATTATCTCCAATTTCACCGACGTTTCGACAAAATCTCATTTGTCATTATCAAGGTGTGCTGTTACGTGTTCAGAAATTTGTTGACCTTGCTCAACTCACTTCTTACTATAATGGTAAAATGGAATTCGTTATGTGTTCAGAAATAGAGTAGTCCATAAACCCTCTACTACCTACTATTTAAACGTTGTTGAGTTTTACCTGCGTTCTTCTTCTTCTTAGTTGACCTCATCTCCCCGTTAAGGTATTGAATATGAAATCTGAAGTTTTCACGGATAGGAATATGCTGAACTGGTTTTTCCGGGTATTTGATCCGGGGAGATGAGGTCAACTAAGAAGAAGAAGAACGCATGTAAAACTCAACAACGTTTAAATAGTAGGTAGTAGAGGGTTTATGGACTACTCTATTTCTGAACACATAACGAATACCATTTTACCATTATAGTAAGAAGTGAGTTGAGCAAGGTCAACAAATTTCTGAACACGTAACAGCACACCTTGATAATGACAAATGAGATTTTGTCGAAACGTCGGTGAAATTAGAGATAATATCACATACACGGATCAAATACCCGGAAAAACCAGTTCAGCATATATATATATATATATATATATATATATATATATATATATATATATATATATATATATATATATATATATATATATATATAGATATATATATATATATATATATATATATATATATATATATATATATATCTATATATATATATATATATATATATATATATATATATATATATATATATATATCTATATAGATTCTATATATATATATATATATATCTATATATATATATATATATATATATATATATATATAGATTCCCTCTTTCCCTCTTTTAATCTTCAGTAACTTATACCTCCCTCTCAACTTTCGTTCGCCTCGCCTGATCGTACTTTTCTTAACGCTCTTGTCGCACGTTTACCAGCTTACTTCTCAAGTCAAGCACGCGTGCTTGACTTGAAATTAGTGAATTCCTCGTTACAACTTTCATAAATACGTTTTTTTGTTTTTTTCTTATAAGTCAAGTTTAATAAATTTTATTCACTCAATAATTTCGATTATTGAATTGGCAATCATTTCAGCGATCGTTGTGGCCGCCAACCGATCTGACAGAAGGTTCAGTGAATGTGGTGAATTAGTGAATTGTATGAGGAAATGGCACTTCCGCTAAAATCCGAATACAAGAAGAGTCTTGCTTGTTTTGCTGCTGAAGGTGCCTACGTAGAATAACATAATATCTATACCTGTTTGTTTAATACTACTGTGTCGAAAAAGTACCGGGAATGGGTACGTTTTTCATTAAAAAAAAACATTTATTCAACCCCGAAGCAGAGGTGTGAACCTATGGAATTTTAATAGGGAATAGGGGGTGAATCGCACATCGTTTGAAAGATCTTGGAATTCTCTGAACAATATTGTACATTTTTTTTAAATTTGGACGTATTTGAAAGATTTCTTTATGATAATTAACTTTTTCAATATTGTTAATAGCAACAAATTGTCGTACGCCACTGCTCAGTTGGAATGTATTTGAAACTCTTTAATTTGTTTCTTACGCTACTTTTTTGTTAATTTTTTAGTTCTTCCAAATATATACAAAATGGCATATATCTACTAAACCATTTTCATGAATAATTATTCAGCTGAAGTAATCTACTCGATAAATGACAAAGCAAAGCAGAAAAACTAGTCTATATCTGAATTTCCTGTTCTGGTTAACCTCAAATCTGATAAGCTACATATCTCAGTATACTGAATATGAAGAATCTTTTACAAATAACACTTTATGAATGAACCCAAATATTAATTACTATTAATAGTAAATATTTCATCTCTGACTGAAAGTAAATAATTATCAAATTTCTGTGACTTACTAAATCTCTCGAAATATCCAGCTGCTTACAAATTAACTTAACATCAGAATGTTATTTAATAGCTCAGATAATTTCAACTAACTTCGGGCCTTCAAAAAAAATTCATGAAAATTTTCATAAATATGAAAATTATTATTCCGTACGAACAAAATTATTCGTCATCATGTATTCGTTTCTAGAAATTGTTAACAGTCGTTTGTTTCTATAAGAGAATATATCAAAACCCCAGGTAAGAAAATTGGCTACTTATTCAAAAGAATTCAGTTCACCCCTTCTACAATCTGGAAAATAATTATGTAGAATGTAACTTATCGATTTATATATTATTCAGATTGTGAGGAACACCCTGTATAACATTCAGTTCAGACTTTGTCTTTTATCGAAGAATGGAAAGTTTTGATTTGATTTTTATTTTAGCTCGGCCAATTGAAGAAAACCATATATCTCTTAGATTTTCTTTTTTGGAACACTGAAAAACTTTTTGTCTGGTATGGATGATTTGTTTTTACAACTAGGTATAAAACATATTTTAACCATTTTGATGGTAGTTAGGTTAGGTGTGTGTTAGGAATCACACGTTAAAAGGTAAGACCTCGTTAATCCTTAGCTCGCACAAGTTTCGACTTCTGAGGGTTGTCGTTCGTAGGGGTGCGACAGCTGGTTAACGGAAAAACAGATTTTAAACAGATTTTTTCAATAGAAAAATTTAATCAAAAAATAACACGAAAAATATTTTTCGGAATGTAAATTGATGACACGGAATATGCAGCAAAATAAGCACCCTCCGAGACCTACCTTTTACAAAAAAAAACGTTCGTCAATTAGATAATTGTACCAGTTGTATTCACACCGAGTTGACAACAATAACAACAAAAACATCAAAAATGGCGTCTGTCAAATTGGATAATCAGATCTGTGATTGGATATCAAAAACCAATACACTTGGCAACTCCGCTCTAGACACGATCAATTTTATTGGTCAACAGATACGCCGCCAATTTGAATTCTTGCTTTCCGAATTATTCTTTTTTCTGCAAATATAAAGAGATATTGGGACCGATTAGGCTTGATAAGTGTAATATACCCCTAACTCGATCAGTCTATAAGCAAACCAGTATCATTTTCCATAGCATGAAGTAAGTCCATTGCCTTACCTAAGGTATGTTTAGAGTAATCTCTCAAATATTCAATTCAAACTGGGAGCAACAAATTTTTCAATGGTGTAATAAATATATATATATATATATATAGATGGAAAAAAGGTTATTGGACAAAGCACTCATAGGAAGGTGGGCAAACCGCAGACACGTGTTTCTGGGTCCAAGATAAATCGATGATTTATCTTGGACCCGGATGTCACGCAGGTTGCTATAGCTGCACCCGTGACGGAGTTAGTCCTTGTAATCATAAGGTCTTCCAACGATGACACGAAATCGCAGTTGGCCCCTGATGATGAATCCGCTTGCTTGTTTGACCCCTTTCTTGCAACCAAGTGTTGTATATCCTTTACACTTGGCTGTACCGGCTGTACCGTAGCCAGAAACACGTGTCTGCGGTTTGTCCACCTTCCTATGAGTGCTTTGTCCAATAACCTTTTTTCCATCGATAATACCATCTCACTCAATATCCCTTTATCTTTTGATTTGTTGATTGGTCAAAACACCAACACTGACATAAAAACTTGGCAAGTTGACTTGGGTGTCACACCAATAGGTGGTTCCACTTATGTTTCGCTTGCGTTTACGCAGCTATTTTTATCAAGTACTTTCTTGGTTTTTTCTCATTTTGTCTTCAATCGAGGACCGCCTGCCCGGTACTGACGATGCCCAATAGGCTGAAACAGCTGTATACCGGTGGCTCTTAAATTGAAATCAATATGGGAATGATCAAAGAGTACTTATCTATTTATTTTTTGATTTTCATGGAATTATTTTCCAGCAGCTTGACTGCATTAACCTTTCTAGATTTTATATATATATATATATATATATATATATATATATATATATATATATATATAATTAGAATAATTAGTGACTGGATTAACTATAAATCGGTTCAATTTGTGAGGTTGCAGTCAATAGCTGGGCTGTTATAAAGAAAACTCTTAGTTATGTGTCAAGCTTTCGGTATATTTCACACCTTCGTCAGGACAACTACAATAATAAGATTATATATCTTGTAAAAAATATATAAATATGGAGAACTTACTAACGTGAGAATAAAATATGAAATGGTTCAAAAGCAGATAGAAAAACATTAAATAATGACAGTTGATAAAAGTTTTTGGCTGACAATGTCGAGTGGGAAAATTCTGAATGATACTCGAATTACTAGATCTTTTATTTTCTTTATCATATATCAGAAGGTACGTGTAAATTTTGCTAAGACTATCAATATCAGTTCGTTTATTCATTGAATGTTCTTCGTTATTAATATGTATCATTTCCAAAAATATTCTTTTAGTTGTATTGGTTTCTCTATCTAATATATTTGGATTTTCAAAATTCATTTTATGATCCTCCGAATTAACATGTTCTGTTAATGCACAAGAATGAACATTTCGTCTACAGTCGCTCTTATGGGAAGTGATGCGACTACGTAGAGGTCTAGATGTTTGTCCTATATATGTTTTAGAACAATCCATACAAGAAATTTTGTATACTAAATTGGATTTTTGTTTATTTGAAATTGGAACTTTTAGTTTACTGTATAATTTAGATATAGAAGTGACATTTGTTTTAGATATTTTGAGGTTATTATTTCGGAATACATTGATTAATTTTGGTGTCAATGATATACAGAATTTCCTATCCAATTAATCCAATCCAATATAATCCAAATTACAATTGTTACAGGGAATGTTATAAATCACATTAGACTTTTTGGTGGCATCTGTTTTATCTTTTAATTTGATATTGAAATTCTTTATAGTTTTAATATTTTTTGGCATATTTCGATATTTTGTTCATTATGAAGTTTGATGATTTATGAAGATAAATTTCCAAGATTAGATATAGATTTATAAGAAAAATTGATAGATGAACTATTATTATTACATACATTCCTGGTGATTACATCGGAATTTGTATTACTTCCAGTATTGAAAATTATTTTATTGGGAAGTTTTCTGGGAAAGGAATTTTTGATCAATGTGCCTCTAAGGGGTTTGAGATTTTTTTGCTTGAGGGAAGGGTGTACTATTTTTTCTATTCTTTTTTCAAACAGAGTATTGAATTGATTCTAACTGTTTTCTCATGAAAAGAATAGTAATTGATATATCTTCCTGAATTAGTAGGTTCCACATACCAATCAGTGATCAAGGAATTATCAGTTTTACGGATAACTCTTGTATCAAGAAAAGGAAGGGTCTGATTATTTTCTATTTCGATAGTGAATTGCAATTTTATATCATATCTAACATAAGGAATTTCATGAGATTTGTCATAAGTTATTCCACAAATGACATCATAAACGTATTTTTTTAAAAAAAGAATTTCAAAACTCAGTTTAGGAAGTATGCTTTCAAAAAGATCGTCCATTACGTATTGAGCTATAATAGGAGAAATATTATCTACCATTGGTGTACCAAGAGTTTGTTTATAGTATTCACCTTCGAAAGAGAAATAACTTGAGTTGAAGATGAAATCAATTATTTCAATAAAACTTTTTTTGGGTTATTGAATATTTTTTATTCATATCATTCCATCTTTTGATAATACTTTTCTCCACTAGATGCATAGGTATATTCCTAAAAAGTGAAATCACATCAAGGCTGATCAGAATATAACCTAGAAGTAATGATTTTTCATTTATAAAATTGGAAAAATCGAAAGAATCCTCAATATAAAATTCATTTTCATAATTCTGAGAATTTTGGTGAGCATTTGGGCAATTCTGCTATTTGGAGCATCAATGGAAGAAATAATGGGTCTCCATTTCATATCAGGTTTATGTACTTTAGGAAGTCCATAATATTTGGGTGATATAGAATTAAGAATCATATACATTTTTGCTTCATCTTCTGATATCATTTTAGATTTTTTCAAATCTGTAATGATTTCATTTGTTCTTTGTTGTATTATCGAAACACGATCTCTATTAAGTTTAACATAAGAATCAGTACCTATTATTAATAATCTCAAGAGATTTCTCAATATAGTCAGATTTTTTCATAATCACTGTCACGTTGCCTTTATCAGATCTTGTTGGTATCAATTATCGATGATTCTTCAATTTTTTTTTGTTTTTTCAAATAGGGAATTAAGATAATTTTCTTTATCATGAGGTTTCTGGAAAAAGTTAATAACAATATTTGTAATTTTTGCAGGTTTTCAATATCTGAAAGTAACTTTGGTATATTCACCTCTTTGGTAGTTGGTGTTAAGCTGAAATTGAAACCTAAGGCGAGAAAATGTTTTATATCTTCAGGTATAATGATATCTGATGAATTTTGTATCCAATTTTCTTCAGTTTTAATAACTGATTTTGAATTACTTTTGTGCTAAGTTTATCGATATTTCTCTTTTTTATATCATTGAAAATTTCATTGAATTTGACAGTTTGTCTTTTTTTCAAATTCCCACCAAATATTAAAAGGAATTGATTCTGTCACAAATTTTGTTTGTTTATCCGAAAGTTTCTCTAAATTTTTCAAATCATTATGTGTGACTTTAATTTCAAGATTTAATCCTTTTTTCTTCAAGTTATCATTGGAATTATGAATGTCATTACAATTTTTACCATTTGTAGAATTGAAAAGGATATTTACATTTTTCGTATTATTTTCTATATGTGAAGGTACCCCATTGTTTTTTCTGCATTGAAGGAGGAAAATTCTTCTGTTGCGATACGATGCTAGTTTCTTGTTTGTATTACTTCATTTCTTTATTTCTCTGCTGACCTGGAATCCGTAGTTGAGCTCGATCTCTTCGAAGAACCCCATTATTATTTGAAGTTGAAAATCTTAGCGACTGGAGAAATGTACAGTTATTCCATTTTACTGTACAATTAATGCAATCAATTTTCTTTCATTTTCAGTATTTTAATATTGACATATGCCACAAAAAGGATTGGAAGCTTATAACTTCTATTTATTATATGCGAGCGCTTTCGATAGCTGGCTGTGCTATCATCTTCTTGGCTCTACTCAAACTCTATTGAGTTCGAGATTCATCGCAAGTTATTTCCCACTATGAGAAGCAGAAATTGATTCCATTTGCTCAATCCGACCAACCGATAGACCGGTTTCGAGGTACTTGCCCCGTCATCAGTACCGGGCGTGGCCTCTTCAGAACGGAGTGAACCGTCTGAATATCACGACCAAACACATATAATTCCAGTTGATATTGAACTTTTTCTGCAGCTGATTCAGTGGGATGTATACTGCACCACCTGAAGGAAAAGCCAGGAAACAACTCCACAAACACATACTTTGGGGTGCATATGACATGCTCCAGGTGAGAACATCTTTGTCCTTGTCTCTCATGCAGACCTACGAATTTGTATGTATGTGTGGCAGACACCCGACGGAAAAACAGTAACTAACCCAGCAAATGCCACACAGAAAGTTGACGTGCAATCATCAGGCATATGTGCAACGTCTTCGATTTGGAAGATTCGCCTCAAGTTTTTTCCCACTATGAAAAGCAGAAAAAAATACCGATAGATCGGTTTCGGATGGCGCAGTGGACATCTTGAAAGTGGCGCATCGTCCGAAAAGGAAAGGAAAAACAAATGACAAATCTAGAGTTCCTCTTCAAACTCCACAGACTCTATCCCTTCTACGCTCCGATTATTGGAGAACTCTGTATTCTCGAATCTGAAGATTATGCCGGATTGCCGTGCAAAGGAAAAATTTGGCCTGACAAATGCAGAAGTCCTCCATTCTTGACTCATTGTGTCTACTCAGGTCATATGTTTCTCAGATCCAATCGTCACTCATCCCTCGGTGTGAGGAGTATCACTGATTGATGATGCTGTCATGCCCTCCCGAATGTTTTTGGACTTTGGTGACGAGACCCGACCAGCTCAACTTTCGGAAAAAATAATGATAATGATGAAAATTGCAAAAAATAAAAAAAACGAAATAAATTTGCAAAATGGAGATATTCTCCAACTGCCGGTTTCTCAGTTATCGTCCTTCAGATGTCACCATCAGAAGTTCCAACTGCATTATTTGAAATTTAGTTACGTGTGTGATTTCCCCCTTCGATACCATTTATTTTCAGTTGCTCAGTACTGGCTCAATATAAATGTCTCACTCTAAGAGGAAAATAATATCAATTTAACCTAGGATTTTGTTGGGGCTGAACTTAGAACACATAGAAAGTGAAGAGTTGAAAACCACATAGGAAATGAACACATGACAACCAATGGGCTTGTTTCATGATTTTTGGTTTATAGTTCAAATTGAAAAACAGTGCACTTTGTTTCAGCTCTCTAAGTATCGTAGTTTTTTTTAATTATTAAAAATCGAATGTAGTTGGCCGGTGACGTCACGGGCCAATTCCCGCTTCTTGTTCGATTGACCAATAGGAGCAATAAAAATAATCAACATTGCCAAATCGTAAAATTTACGAAGCCTATGATTATTAATTTGATTATGGAAGTGTATATGAACCCGTTAACGTTTCAATTAATGAAAAATTCTCCACATGGAGTAAAATGTACATGAAAAATCATGTTTGGAAATAAGTTCTATATTTAAAATCAGTAAAAAAGTCGAAAGGTCACAAAATATTTACCTAAACTATGATTTTATGCGCTATTTAATAATATACAGTTATGAAAATCAAAAAATATAGCAAACTGGATTGAATAATCATTTCAAAAATTCAATTCATTCTTCAATCCTGAATCTGTACAACTGCAATTTATTATAAAAAAAAAGATTCCTACATACATACCTACCTCTTTCTAATATAGCTACTAAATTCAAGCGTTATAGGCTCGCTTGGGTAATCTGTTGAATCTTCCAAAACTTGAGAGGAAGGTTGAATAAGGTCAAGTATAGACAGAATTGATTTTACTCGAACTGATCCAACAAGAGCTTCTGAGGTAATACCATTAATCATATAATACAATTTAATGAAGTGAAATGAAAAGCATTTGATTTTTTTCCTGAAATAATAATTCATTTTGTTTCATACTTTTAGCAACAGTATTAACTCCAGATAATATTTTCTGTGGAGAATACTTGAAGTTGAAATAAAAAACTGTGCCATCAAATTCAATATTTTCGTCCGCCTTTCATTTATAGTCACTTTTTGAATGATTTCTATAATGTCTTGGAAGGGTAGAAGGATCGTAGTTCTTTCTTTTTAATACTTTCACCCATTTTTCTCATCATTTTATCCTTTGGGGAACCTAAACCCATTATATGAAATAATTCACCTATAAACCAATGCGATTTCTGTTTCTTGTGTATTTACGCACAAATCAAATCAGCACAAGACTGCACCATATTGATACACACAAACTAAACTCGATGAAAAAAAGAATTGTTTCTACGCGAGCTGTCAGCTAAGAAAAAGTTGAAAACAAGTAGAATGGATGCGATATGACATACATTTTCAATTCCGAAAACAGCAATAAATTGTGATATGGGTACTCCATTTTCTTGAGAAAATGAACGATCAATTAGATTTTTCTCTAATTATTCATTCATTTTTTTAAAAGAATAAAGCCAGCAAAAAAATATTAAGCATAAAAATGGACAATAATATTTGCCTTAATAACTGATATAGTTCAAGTTATATCTAATCATGATTCTAAATAGAAATTAACGAGCTGTATATTCAAATGGTTTTGAAATGCTCCTGAGCCCCAATAAAATAAATCAATTATGCATTCATGCCACCCACCAAAAATAAAAAATTCAACGTTACTGGTATATTAGCCATATTGCTATCCAGTCAGCCAGCGCCCTCTATAGTGTATGCGGCAATGTGCTCTTTCTAATGTTAATGGTTTCCACACACAACTTCGTATTTTTGCTAAAATAATTTCAGAATGAATGTTGAGCCTAGTTTTGTTAAAGCTGACTCCGACAACTTACCAAGAGTCGATTTTGAAGTGATCGTTGAATTTTACTTGAAAAATTTGCAATACTTTTGTATCGAATGAAAAATTGAAACGTAGGTGGTATATTCAGTAGGTCCCTTTTATTCAAATGACATTCATTTCAGACTTTGTCTTTTATCGAAGGATGGAAAGTTTTGATTTAATTTTTATTTTAGCTCGGCCAACTGAAGAAAGCCATAGATCTCTTAGAGTTTCGTTCTTTGGAACACTGAAAAACTTTTTGTCTGGTATGGATTTTCTGTTTTTCCAACTAGGTATGAAACATGTTTTAACCATTTTGGTGGTAGTAATGATAAAATTCAATTCAAAAATAACCTGAAAAAATATTTTTCGGAATGTAAACTAATGACACGGAATATGCAGTAAAATAGACACCCTCCGAGAGAAAAAAAACGTTTTTCAATTAGATAATTGTAACAGTTGTATTCACACCTAGCTGACAATAATAACAACAAAAATGGCGTCTGTCAAATTGGATCATCAGATCTGTGATTGGATATTAAAAATCAATACATTTGGCAACTCCGCTCTAGACATGATCCATTTTATTGGTCAACAGACACGCGGCCAATTTAAATTCTTGCTTTTGGAATTGATCTTTTCTTGGCAAATATAAAGAAATATTGGGACCGATTAGGCTTGATAAGTATAATATATTCCTAACTCGATCAGTCTATAAGCAAACCAGTATCATTTTCCATAGCATGAAACAAGCCCATTGTTAAATGGTGGGGAGGGGTGCGGTCTCCCTTTCTACTGGTACTTTCTTGAGAAGGGCATTGATTTTTTGAGCTGGTCTTTTTTAACCTGAATAATTCATTCAATGAGAAAAAAATGTAAATAATATTGAAACAAGAAAGCACTCGTGATAAAAACCATAATATTTTTGTTATCATCAATTCTCACCTCCAATCGTACCATCTGAAAGTGGTTTTCGTGAAAGACTACAGAATTTGAATCAATAAAAATAATTAATTCACCTACTTAATCTATCAAAGTTGATGAAGATAATATAAGAGACAACTTGAAAGATAATGTATGTTATCATCTATCTATCGACCTATATGTCTTTATCATTAGTATATTGATGTAAACAGTGATGCTACAGAACTTGGATTCAATAACATAAATAATTTACCTGCTTACCTTATCAAAGTTGATTAGGATAATATAAGAGACAACTTGAAAAATAATGTATGTCATCATCTATCTATCTATCGATCTATACGTCTTTATCATTAGTATGTTGACGTAAACAGTCTAAGCTTGGAAATAAACTGTTAGGTTATTTTAAAAGTTCTGTACGTTTCGATGTTATGTGTTTTTTTCAACTATATATCTCAATAAATATTTGTTCTATTGTGTTATGGTATATACTGATTGATAGAGAATTGCGGGATGAAGTTATCCACATCCACAAAGTACACCGAGAAAAAAATATCGCATTCTTATTTTTTCATTTACCGACAATGCACACCTACCATTTTTCAATATGATATGCTTATTTACTGATTTAGTGAAAACAAGAAGCGTCCTTGTTTATTAAACTGTCTGAAGGGGTGGAAATAGGATGGAAATATTTGAAACAGGGCCGTCTGAGGGGGGTTTTCACCCCCTCGGACGGCCTGGAAAACTACGGCGTGAAGTTTTTATTGTAGAATAGATCATCGTGGATAACATATCTCAAACTTGTAGTGTACACATTCAATTTTCGAAGATACGATTGTTCAACTTTCCACCCCATGTTCACCCCCTAAGACGGCCTGGAAAACTATAACGTAAAGTTTTTTTGTAGAATAGATCATCACGGATAATATATCTCAAATTCGTAGGTGTACACATTCAATTTTCGAAGATACGATTTTTTCAACTTTCCACCCCATTTTCACCCCCTCAGACGGCCTGGAAAACTATAACGTGAAGTTTTTCTTGTCGAATATATCATCAGGAATAATATACCTCAATTTTGTAGGTGTGCAAAGTCGGTTTTTTATGTTAAGATATTTTTTGATATTTTCACCCCATGTTCACCCCTGGAAAACTATCACGTGAAGTTTTTCTTGTCGAATAGATCATCAAGAATAATATACCTCAATTTTGTAGGTGTACAAAGTCGATTTTTCATATTAAGACTTTTTTTGATATGTTCACCTCATGTTCACCCCCTTCAGACGGCCTGGAAAACTATAACGTGAAAATTTTCTTGTTAAATAGATCATCAGGAATATCATATCTCAATTTTGTAGGTGTACAGAGTCGATTTTCCTTGTTACGATTTTCTCAAATATTTCCATGCCCTTTTCACCCCTTCAGACAGTTTAATAAACAAGGGCGGTTCTTTTTTCCACTAAACCAGTAAATAAGCGTATGATATTGGAAAATGGTAGGTGTGCAGAATCGGTAAATGAAAAAATAAGAGTGCGATATTTTTTTCTCAGTGTACTTTGTGGATGTAGATAACTTCACATCTGTCAATAAGCGTATCATGTTGAAAAATGGTAGGTGTGCAGAGTTGGTAAATGAAAAAATAATAATGCGATATTTTTTTCTCAGTGTACTTTGTGGATGTGGATAACTTCACACCCGTATGAGAAACAAACTCAAATTCAAAATAGAGTTGAAGAAATTTGTTTACAATAATTATGATATGTTTCTTCTGATCTGATCTGATAGATAAGAAATATCTATTGTTAGAGGTGTCTTTCAGAGCGCATCACAAACAGATCTTTCTCTCTCTTTCTCGTTCTCTATCTTCTTCTTACTATCTCTTCCTTTCTATACTCTGTTCACTATGTTTGGTTATACAGGAAAAGATATACTGTTCAGTTTGCTGGCTACAACACAAGCTTGCTTAGGTAGTCGTATCTTTCATTGAAATTGTATAATCTTTACATTTCATGTATCATTATTCATTTATTTTATTTTATTTTTAGTTTTATTTCAATTTTATTTCAATATTGTTTCATTCCATTTTATTTTTTTATCCTTTGTCATAGACGACTATGTATTTTGTCTTATTACTGAATTGAATAAATTTACCCACTTACTTACTTACTAGTTTATATACTTCAAACATACTGACTAAGATCAATCTCTGTTTCATGCTTACGCTGATGATATCCAATTTTATGAATCGTTTAAACCAGAATTGCTGAATGAAGCTGTTGCTGTCATCAATACTGAACTTCAAAACATTTATGATTCTTCTGTGAAACAAGAACTGCAAGTCAATCCTTATAAAACGCAGGTTCTTATGTTTGGTCCCAAAGGTATTTACCTCAAATAAATATTTCTCTGAATGGTATAACTTTAAATACAGTACCGGAGGCAAAAAATTTTGGCTTGATTTTGGATAATAATTTCAGGTTCAAAAAGCAAGTTTCATTATATATCCAGAGAGCTTACGCGAACTTAAGATTAATTTACCGTCACCGAGCATACCTAAATACTCAGACAAAACCAATTTATGCCAGACTCTCATCCTTTCACACTTCACCTACTGTTCACCTGTATATTTTCCCTGTTTGGATAGTCTAGATCTGTGCAGGATACAAAAAGTCCAAAATTCCTGTTTACGCTACATCTATGGCATCCGTAAGTTCCAGCATATTTCTCATAAGCTTAATCAGTCGCAATGGCTGTCAATGGAGAATTGTTTCTTATTGCAATCTCTTAGCTTATTTCATAATATTATCATCAACAAATCACCACAGTATCTTTGTGATAAAGTTCGATTTCCTGAAAATGGACATGAAGTGAATATCCGACACAAAAATACAATAACTGCCCCCACCACAGCACAGCACTGTTTGAGAGATCGTTCAGTTGTTCTATCTTCACTCATTACAATAGTCTTGCCACATACCTAAAACAATTTAAACTGCTGGTCAAGCTATAGCTTGACTCGTAAATGGCTATATGAAAAACAGCTATCGTTCACCTAAAGTCTTGCATAAAATTCAAAAATTCAAGTCATTCTGTAATCATTATCAATTACCCCTCTTTTATTCCTTTTTTTTCTCTGTTGCGACATAGGCACTATAATTTATTGTACATTTTATGTTTTATGAATACTTTAAGTTTTGTATATTGTAAAAGAGTTGAATGGAAGAGCAGGACTTGGCGTGTTGTACACGCTTGTCTCCTGAATTCCGATCCGGAATTTTACCAAACTCATTGTATTTTACTTTGTGTACTTTCTTTTTTACTTTGGTAAATAAAAGACATCATTATTATTATTAATATTGCGGTAATTAGTTCCTCTATTCGGCGCTTTAAGCCACTTTTCTCTGACCAACCCGTTCATCCTCCGATGAGCTTGAAGAATCTTCAGTCACTTCTTGTCTGCGGAATTTAGTCGTACCTCTCTCCATGTAATTACTGTGGTGGAGGCGACGTCGCTTCGGAGATTCATTATCACTCCCAACATCACTACCACTTTCCATTGCATTCACACAACACGTCAATTACAAAAATGAAGTAAAATCCCACTTCTGAAATGTAATAGAGAAACGTAAATTAAACGATGTTTACTGTTCGAAAGAATGCTTTATTGTGTCTTCAAATATATTTTCTAGTCACTCATTCGATATTACTCAGGCTTACCTAAGAATCCAAACACAAAGAAACGAAATGTGTCTCTGACTCAACCCTAAAATGACAAATTAACTGGACAATAATAATGGCAATATGTATACCCAATCACTAATTAAGTAATTTCGTTATATAATAGAATGCATTCTGCAATTGTAACAGCAGTATAAAAAAATATCGTCGTTTCAGGCAATTGGCTCCTGATAGAAAGAGTCAAACTTTTAGTATAATTATTGAAGCATCTTTTCAAGAATTTTGAAATGAAAAATTCATACTCCAATTCAAAGTATTTTCATTTGCTCATAATGAGAAGTAATAATGTATCAAATCGAGACTCTGCTTTGTCTTTATAGGGTCTTTTATTAATCATATCACCAACTCCAATTGTTTGCAAAGTTTCCACATCATCCAATTAATTATCTCATATCGATTTAAAGGAACATGCCATTTCTTCGAAAAGTTGCAACTCGTGTTTCACTGGAAAAATGTAATACGCAAGTAATTGATTTCATTAGCAGATTAGTGGGCTGGAACACTCTCTTAATGTTTCAACAACGCCAAAGGCGTAACAAGGTCTTGGTAAGATCAATTCCTCACAATATACATGAAACACAGGACACAGCAAGTCGAAAGTTTTATATTGTTCCTTTCCCAAGTATTTTATGAACGCTCAGATAATTGAAAGGATTCCATCAGCTGAAAGATAATAAATGATTGAAAGTTAATCGTGATTATAGAATGAAATCGTTACGATTGATTAGATATATATTCCAAACGTTTGAAGATAATTTACTTTGTCATTTTTTCAGAAGAACGAAATTCAATCTGAGTATTTTTGATAATGATGATAATAATAATAATAATAAACCTTGGCTTATCAAAGAGCCTGACTGACAGGTCGAGTGGGCTGAAGTCGGAAATTGAGAGGGGTTCATCATGGCTTGCCAGGATGGCAAGCCATGGCAGGCTTCATCTACCGCAGTCGCGTGATGGGTATAGAGGTTCCTGACACAAGATGCAGGGCCTGCCGCGAGACGTCCGAGAGCCTAATGCACTTGCTATCAGCATGTCCAGCATATGCGGTCTCCGCCTATATCCATCGACATAACGCGGCCCTAAGAGTGTTATATTATCATCTACGGCACTCTTACGGTATTGACGAGACACCAGTGTTGCCCTACGCTCCGGGGAATATTGAATCCGTGTGGGGAACGAGAAGTGCCGAATTTATTGGAACTATTCGTTCCCCACCCTCAGGCTAATACTAGCTAATAAGCTTGATGCAGTCCTTCTCGACCACCAGAGCAAAACAATATTTGTCGTGGAGTTTTCAGCTCCTGGCGAGACAAATATTGTCAGAAAAGAGGAGAAAAAACAGATAAAATATCGAGATTTTCTCTTCGAACTCCGCAGACTCTATCCAGACCACTCTGTCAAGATGGTTGTTCTGATTATTGGAGTCCTTGGTGGAATGATGCCCTCTCCACTCTTGAATCTTAAAATCATACCGGCTTGCCGCACTAAGGCAGAAATCTTAGCCACACAGATGCAGAAGGCTGTTATTCTTGGCTCCCTGCGCATGCCCAGGGCACATGATTCTCGGACCCAATGATCACTTACCCCACGGTATGAGGAGTGGTCATTGGTTGATAATGCTGGCGCGCCCTCCCGAATGTATCGAGACTTCGAGGGGTAGGGCCTGACCAGCGCACACTACGGTGAAAATAATAATAATAATAATAAATGCTTTCATTGAAAGGTTACTCAGTGCACAAGATACTTACCTGTTTAAAAAAATCTGTTGTTTGTCCGGTGACCAGCTGTCGCACGCCTACGAACTACAACCCTCAAAAGTCGAAACTTGTGCGAGCTAAGGATTAACGAGGTCTAACCTTTTACCTCGTGATTCCTAACACATTAAAACCTGACCCAACAAATGGCGGAAGTCAACATCTGCACATATTGCTCTTCCATCCATTTTTATGTATTTTAAACAAATTAAAAATCCGATGATTTCCTTTTTTATCTGAACGAAAGTTTATAATCAGTCGTTATTACATTTAGGTTTAGAGCGACTGGTTAAGTGAATGTATTCTTAATGTTCGATGGTAATTTGGATTATTCCCACGACTTTGATTCGAGTTTCGCTTTCACTAGTAGAGGGCGCTCCCTACTTTTTTGCGAAAATCATAACTTTTCTTTTCATTTTTGTATTATGTTCTATAGTGAAATTATAAATTTTCAGTTTTTACATGGATATACGATCGATTTAAGAACATAGATTTCCACGGCCGGAGTCCTGCTACATTTAATACGGTTGAGAAGTGGAGGTATGACAAAATTTCACAGACTCTCTCACTGGCAGGATACACACACACTCAATTGATTATATTGTGAATAGATCATACACCTGAATCCCGATCTTGAAATTCCATCGCTTGGACAGTCAAACTATCAGCAATAGTGTTATATACCGCATTCAAATCATTAGATTGATCAATAACTTGATTGGAACTATTGAATGCTTTAACATCACAGTATCTTAAGTTTGTAATTTGTAGCGCCCATACACCTCCGTAGTAAATTTCAGCAGTAGCTGACAATTCTACACTTGAAATCTGTGCCTACGATTTTAATCCACTCTCCATAATGCACACATGCATTCGTTCTATGCTGCAAGGTTTTCCGATGTAGGGGAGAATAGGGTAATGTGAGTCAGCGGTTAATGGGAATCACCCTCACATCCACCAAACAATACGAGCGAGCAACGCAAAAATAACATCCCTAACCCCGCTTTGACCCAACAGTGCTGCCTGGAACAGCTCGCGCCAGTCAGTGCCCACGCCATTGATATACGTAGGTGATATGTTTTTGTGCCCCTCTGGTATCATTTTACGTCATTGCAAATCAGAAGGTAAGTGTCGAATACCTTGCAGTATGCGATTGAGACTTTTACACGAAATCAGTTAGACATTCGAAATTGTAATGGACAGTTCAGATTATGTGGGTGTTTTGAAGATTTTTTGCATGCGCCTTAGTGTAATTGTGGGAAATGAGAGTCAGGTGACTTCCATTACCCGCAAGTGATCACTATTACCCGCAACTGTGCATGTTGAATTACGTCATTTTTATTTCATTTTAGATGCCGAAAGTACGAGTCAGGACAACTGCAAAGGCTTCCTGGTCTTCTGAAAGCCTGGAAAAAGCAAAGCTTGTTGAAGGAGATTCTTCTATAAGAAATGCTGCTGAGTTAATGGTCATCCCCTTTTCAAGCCTCCAAAAGAGGATAAAAAAGGGTCTACCTTAGGACCACATCTAGGACGATTTACTGTTTTTAGTGCTGAGACAGAAGCCACGCTAGCAAACTTCGTGAATAAAATGGCAAATATTTTTTATGGTTGCACTGCTAAACAAATTAAAAAAGTGGCTTTCGAAAATGCTGAAAAATTGAATATGAAGCACAATTTTAATCAGTCTCTAAAAATGACTGGACGCGATTGGTTGCATGCATTTATGACCAGACATAACTTTTCTATTAGGAAACCTGAGGCGACCAGCATAAACAGAATAACAGCTTTTAATGAAACCGAAATAAGTCTGTTCTTCGAGCTACTTGGCCAGCTGATGGAAAAGCATAGATTTTTTCCAAAAAATATTTATAATAGCGACGAAACGGGTATGGAAAAATTCTGGCTACCAAAGGACAGAAGAGAGCGGGATCGATAACCAGTTGGGAAAGAGGAAAAAACGTCACTTTGATGTGTGCTATGAGCGCTGCTGGCGGTTACATTCCACCGATGATTATTTTCTAAAGGAAAAGGTTGACTCCTCTGCTCAAGGAGGATGGTCCAGCAGGAGCGCTTTACAAATGCTCGGACAATGGTTCGATTAATGAGAATCTCTTTCTCGAATGGTTGGTAAACTTTAAACAGCACGCTGAGCCGTCTGCAGATAAACCCATCCTTTTAATACTAGACAACCATGCTAGCCACATTTCTTTTTCCATCTACAGATATTGCAAATCCAATCACATTCATATGTTGTCTCTGCCACCACACACGTCATACAGAATGCAACTTCTGGATGTTTCTTTTTTTGGTCCGCTCAAAATGGTCTATAAAAAAAATGTGACTTATTTTTGAAAAGCCATCTTGCAGAAAAGATAACATCTTATGACGTAGCATCGTTGGTGAGGAAAGCATTTAATAATGTTGCGTCTATTAGTAACGGAGAATCGGGTTTTAAAGCAACTGGAATATTTTCACTAAATCCGGAAGTATTTACAGAAGAAGATTTCTTCGCTACAGAAATTCTCCAATCTGAGACTATTGTAATCCTAGACTGCAATGAAACTCTCGCAGATACCAGCATGATTCCCAGTACATAAAATAAAATTCACTCACCAGTTCCGAGCACTTCAAAACAAATTGATCCACCGGTTCTGGGGATGTCTGAACGAGTAGGCCCACTTGATTCTGAACCAGATATTATATCAGCAGTAGCGGGTACGTCAAACCAAATTAGTGCTAATTTGCATGATTTGATCAAGTTGCCAGAGAAAAACCTGTTATAAATATAAGAAAAGGCCGAAAGAAGCACTACGCTACAATTTTAACTTCAACGCCAATCAAAGGAGAGCTGATAGAAAAAGAAAATAAGAAAATGAAAAAATCAGGGAATAAAGAAAAAAAAGAGATGGAAAGGTAAAGGTCAGGGAAAAAAGACTACAATCCTGAAAATGCAAAGCGCCAAGTACTACAACGACGTTTCGATTGTTAGTATCTACAATCGTCTTCTGGTGATGACTGGACTGATTCCTCCAAGAGATGACTATTTATGGGTCGTTCGAGTACTTTCACTTATCCCCGCTTTCCATTTTTATTCGCTTCCTTGGTTCAGTGGGAGATGACCGTTTGGCGGGAGTTGGCCATATTTCGCTTGATGTTGGGTTTCCATATGTTGCGTATCTCTATGCTAGCTTGGCTGGATACGTTGTTGGACAACATGCATGCGGTTATCTTGAATTTTATCCTAAACCAATGTTCCTCTCTGTGTATGATCTCAGCTTGGGACCACTCGATGTTGTGTTGATGGGTCCAAACATGGTCTGCTATTACTGATTTGCTGGTTTCCCCTCGCTGTTTGTGTTTTTTGTGCTCGGCAATGCAAGCAGTCAAATCTGTTTTTTCTTTTTGATTGTATAATATCCAAAGTTGATTGCCAGAGTGGCTGATAATTATTTTTAATGATAGTTAATTAAGTATATGATGTTTAAAGGCGGTTGCAATAAATAGTTTGCTTATGATTACACTTTTATTCGAGTTCTCGCTTAAGTGACCCCCATTACCCTCTTTTACCCTACATTCATCTGATCACATAAAATTGTCAAATTGCAGCACTGGCATGTCTGCATTGCCGGAGGTGGTGGGGGGTTCAACCTAAGTTCCTTCGAAGTTGATGCTTCTCCATCATTCTCGATTGATTAGCCTCCATAATTCACCAACGTACGGGAATCGCGCTGATGGCGACGCAGGTTGTCACTACGTGTGAAATTTTCCCACATTCATTGCACATATACATTTTGTATGAAATTATATGAACCAAAAGATTATGAGGAGAATGCGAACTGAGTGAAAGATTCACCCTGCACTTTCAATAAAAGTACATTCCCCCACCACTCCACTTCGAGTCAATGAAAATGACAGAGACGAATCTCAAACCACATGTTCAATGTTATATGACATGCACATATCTCAAGGTCGTGGGACGCCCTTCAAGGTCTAACTTCAAAGTCACGTATCAGGGATATTCTGGATTCACGAGGTCAAATTTCATGTTTACGATCACATAGCATACAAATAGCTCGAGGATGATCTTAGGGTCAAAGCAAAAGTCTAATGTCATGTGTCGAGGACATAATGGATAAGATCAAGATCATATTATGTGACATCATTCAAGGTCTAACCTCAAGGTCACGTATCGAGCAAGGTTGAATCAACCGAATATTCAATGTTAAACTGAACGGTAGATCAAAATCGTGAAGTATCTTTCAAGGTCAGACATACCGTGGGCAGACCCAAATCTCCACGTCAACACCCATGTGCAAGGTCATACCTTCTGACACGTGAATCAAGGTCATATGACGTCATTCAAGGTTATAAAATGTTACTGGAATTTTTTCTCAACATCAAACCGTTATTTCAACACATCGACACGTGTTTCGATCACCAAGTGATTATCTTCAAGAGGAAGATCAAACTGTTTGGTCTTCCTCAATATCATTTTTGAAGGTTTCAGGCCTGGTCTATCACCTGACTGAGATATATTATTGATATTGATTGTGAGGAATATTCGGTTGCTTGGTTTCAGGGAAACCAGTGTGTATTGTGTATTCAAATTTATAAATTGGGTGGTCAAAAAAACGAAACAGGAACTGCATGAACTCTTCTGTTAATTGCAATTCCGTTACTATCATCCCTCAAAGTGAAAATCAACCTAAATTATTTTTACGGCATAAGAGATATTGTAGAAGTCATTTCAAAGCTATTAAAATAATCTTCACAGCAAATAATACGCCTAACAGTTTTGTAAAACAATATATTTGGAAATTGGACTTTGTTCAGCAGCTTACTCACTACGTTGATTGAATTTTTAAACTAATTTTGTCGAGTATCCCCAAAAAGAAGTCAAGGTCCCAACGCTCCGGTGAGCGTTGAGGCTATTCATGCTGTCTCTTTCTCCAGATTTAGTATCGCGAAAAAGGATCGTCAACGTATCAAAAAACGAATAACATTCAATTCAGAGAATTGCTGTCCTGATGAAAAATTGAATGAACCATATTGGTGTACAGACTGAAAAATCGATTATAATATATTCGAGTTATGTTCAACTGAAGCTGAAAAATCTCACAATTTCTCACAATTATTGACATTCTATACTCAATTCATGATTAAGGTATTTTTCCAATAAACGAGTTTCCTCCTTGTGAATTCTGTGTCGATCATAATCTCAAACCTATCGAAATATGAATAGAATGGGTCTTCAACTTCAGGTCCAATTTCCGTTCTGTCTGATAACACTAAATTAATAGCATTTTTGAAACCAGGTTCCACTCACACGATATCACAAAATTATTTTCTATTTAAAGAATAGTTCTGTTCATGCAGCGAAGTGCTTATAAAAGGAAACCCGTTGCTGGCTAAATTGAATCTACATGCTATTCTTGCCCGATAGTTTATATTGGTCAAAAAGGAAGGGCCGCCATCCAAAGAATGAAAGAACATAACAGTCGTTTTTTTGAATGTGAAAACCAATTACACCTTCATTGATGATATACATGTGGAAAAGGAAGATTCGAAAATCAATCTTTTAGAATGCTCAAAAATAAGTAGATTTAACTATTAACTCGATGACCAACCAGAATTCAATGATTCTTCTTCGTTAAGTGTCGAAATTGGTACTTGGTGATATAATGCAGGTACCCAGGTATATTTTTATCTATTACATATTCATCTAATTGGGTTTGTTAATAGAATGTTGAGTTGGTAAGTCATTAAGTAGATAGAAACAGTCATAATTTGGATTAGTATTATACATAGAAGCATGTACTAGTGTATATATATTACAATGTAGGTTTTCACGGATGGTAGAAAATGATGTGTTGTTTTTCCGGGTGTTCATCCGTTGTGTACTATTCGATAGTCGACGTTTCGCCATCATCTCAGATGGCATTATCAAGACGAGTTACTGCTTCGCTTCGAGAGGTGTAACTGATGTTAGGTTCTTCTTGTGGTGTTTTTATATGGTTTCGCTTGCGTAAGTTGTATGGATTTGTTACCTGTTTCTCCACCTGAGGGTTGCTGATGGCTTTTGGCGGTTCTCCTACCTGTTTTTCTACCTGAGGGTTGTTAATGGCTTCTGGCGGTTCTCCTACCTGCGATGGTTCATTATCAATTTGTGATTGTCTTTGGTGGTTGTTTTTAATTATTGTTTTCCAAATCCTTGGGATGTTTAGTGAGTCATCCCTTTTGTTGATGAGGCCTTGCTTTTCGATTTCGATAGCTTCCTTGATTTGTCGAATTCTTGGGTTTTGCACCTGTGCTATCTGTTTTGTGGACTCAAAATTAATATTGTGACCTGTTTGTAGATGGTGTTGAAAGAGGGCAGAGGAGGTTTGTTTTGTTCTTATCGAGTTTTTGTGCTCCTGGGTTCTGGCAGATATACGTCTGTTGGTCTGACCGATATATTGTTGTCCACAGTCCTCGCATGTGATGCTATATACTCCTTGGTTTTCTAGGGAGATTCTCTCTTTCGGTCTGGGCAGCCAACTGGATATCGTTTTGTGTGGTTTGTAGGTTGTCCGAATGTTTTTACGTCTTAGTATTCTCCCGATTTTGTCGGTCACACCTTTGATATAAGGTAGTGTCACAGATTGTCTGTCGTGTGGAGAGTCTTCTCTTGATCTAGGGGATGTTTTTTTGGTTCTTCTTTGTCTGTCGATGGCCTTTTGAATGATCTTTGGTCCGTAACCATTTTGTCGCAGAGCCGTTGTTGTCTCCCCCAATTCTGTTGCCCTATTTGTTGGTTCTGTTAGGCGGAAACTGCGGGATATTAACGTGTTGGCTACGGATTGTAGCTGGCTACGGTGGTGGTGTGATGCTGCTTGTAGGTAGCGGTTGGTGTGTGTGGGTTTTCGCAACCGCTACCTACAAGCAGCATCACACCACCACCCTACCCAGCTACAATCCGTAGCCAACACGTTAATATCCCGCAGTTTCCGCCTAACAGAACCAACAAACAGGGCAACAGAATTGAGGGAGACAACAAAGGCTCTGCGATAAAATGGCTGCGGACTAAAGATCATTCAAAAGGCCATCGACAGACAAAGAAGAACCAAAAAAACATCCACTAGATCGACAGAAGACTCTCCACACGACAGACAATCTGTGACACTACCTTATGTCAAAGGTGTGACCGACAAAATCGGGAGAATACTAAGACGTAAAAACATCCGGACAACCTACAAACCGCACAAAACGATATCCAGTTGGCTGCCCAGACCGAAAGAGAGAATTTCCCTAGAAAACCAAGGAGTATATAGCATCACATGCGAGGACTGTGGTCAACAATATATCGGTCAGACCAACAGACGTATATCTGCCAGAACCCAGGAGCACAAAAACTCGATAAGAACAAAACAAACCTCCTCTGCCCTCTTTCAACACCATCTACAAACAGGTCACAAGATTAATTTTGAGTCCGCAAAACAGATAACACAGGTGCAAAACCCAAGAATTCGACAAATCAGGGAAGCTATCGAAATCGAAAAGCAAGGCCTCATCAACAAAAGGGATGACTCACTAAACATCCCAAGGATTTGGAAAACAATAATTAAAAACAACCACCAAAGACAACCACAAATTGATAATGAACCATCGCAGGTAGGAGAACCGCCAGAAGCCATTAAAACCCTCAGGTAGAAAAACATATATATACATATATAATAAATAATATATAAATATATATATATATATATATATATATATATATATATATATATATATATATATATATATATATATATAAATTAACAATGATTTTTAATAATTTGGAAAATAAAAGGCGGAGTTCATTTTCTCTAATGAAGCAATCGCTCACTCCATCAGGAAAATGTTCTTCCACTCAACCCTAGAACGTGTGTCTTACATCAAAAAGGTAGTAGGTTCTGATTGATAATTTAAATATTAACACATATACTTATATTGAGTTTCAAGAGAATACAGGATAGCATGTTGAGATCAAATTGTCATTGGTTTTTAAGTTGGATATTTTTATACTTTGACTTAAAACTTTCAATACTGTGATTTTGCAAGGATTCCGGAACGGAGTTCCGCAACTTATAAATTTGGTAAGTGAACGAACGTCTGAACATTTCAGTTTTAAATACTGGTGGAGACAACAAACCTCTGAATCTCAAATTTAAGTTGTGTACGTCCGTTCTGAATGTTATTTTTCTATAGAGGTATATGGGAGTTTTTGTTAAAATAATTTTGTGATATAATGAATTTGCATGATGAACTCTTGTATGTTCCATATTCAACCATCTGTTTTCAGCCAATTTGTGTGATATTATTTGATACTTTTTGATGCCATATATCAATCTTAAGCAGGAATTCTGTATTTTCTGAATTTTATTTATGTAGACAGTAGTCAAATTTGGGCCATACAATGAGTCCGCAAAATTAAAATTTGACAAAACTAAGGTTTCACATAATGTTATTTTAACACTCAGAGAAAAAAACTGCCGGTTCCCATAAATCAATTTTAGTGAGCTATATGCGCGTTGAATGAGCTTATTAATATGTTTTTCAAATCTTAAATCTGAATCTGAGATGACTCCTGAATTTTTGGCTTCCTTAACTATAGTTAACGGATCATTTTTAATTTTAATGTTTACAGGCAGCATTTTAGCACGATTATAAGCAGAACCAAACAACAACAATTTAGATTTAGAACAGTTATTCAACAAACAGTGTTCATAAGCTGAATCAGTGAAGGTTACTAATTTCTGATTTATAGTTTCACAAGCATTATCTACTAGTGAGGGAGGAAAACTGTAATAGATTTGGGTGTCATCTGCATATACGTGAATCTTACATAGCTTCAGAGATTTGATCAAATTGAGAGTGTATATAGAAAAAAGCAACGGGCCCAGGATAGAACCCTGAGGCACCCCTGATTTCAATGCCAAATATTCAGATTGAACTGTATCGATTTTTATCGATTACTTAAATAATTTTGTAAAAGAAGGGTGGCCATATCAGAAAAACCTATATAACCCATAGTATCAAAAGCTCTGCTGAAGTCTAGAAGAACTAAAATTGTACATTGACCTTCATCTATGGAAGTAATTATATCATCAACAACATTAAGTACTATATCCTAAGAATCACAATCGCAGTCATTATTTCAATAACTAAATTATGCGTGTCATGTGAAAATAAGACTTTCTGATGAGGGCAAAACACCATTTTGTATTATCAGGAAAACTTTTATTCATGTTATTAGAACAAACATTTCAATTCGAATTTTAAAACTAATCTAATATGAAGGATGAATTTAATGATTTTTATCAAGTTTGTTAATATCAGGTTCGAACTTACCTAAAAACAGCCTTAAGTCACCGCGTTCGGTAATCTGCAACCGATTTCTCTTTTTACTTAGTAACGTTGCCACAGCACTAAATCCACGTTCACACAAATAAGATGTTGGGAATGCTATCAAAAATTGATGAACGATGGACGACAATCCAGGGTACAATTGCGGGTTTGGCTTTTGTAGCCAAAATTCTTGGTATCCATTTTTGAATTTTATTTTTATTTCCTCGTTCGTTATCAGTTCTATGAGTTCTTCTTTCAGCTGGGTTGACTCTGCTATGTTGACATTTGAAAAAAAATCCAACACCCAGTCCTGTATTTCCAATTTTAAGATGTCCTGGAATCGTTATGCGAACTCACTGTGGAGGTTCTCCAAATGTTGGCAGTGAACAAGCAAGTCGTTGTTGTTGAAGGATACTGCTGACGAATTGAGGGCATTGCGAAACTCACGTATGCCGATATTATTTTTGTACAAGAATAATTTGGCTACAAAAGCAGCAATGACATTTTTTGTTTTAATCAAATTCAAGTAGTCACCTTGAAGTTGGAGATTGACCTCATTGAATAATTTATACAGGTCTGTCAAGCACGTAATATAATTCTTTGAAGTGATGAGGTTGTCGTGCAATTCTTTGTCTTTGTTTTCCAAGAACTCTATTACATAGTCAAATAGATTGCAAAATCTAGTCAGACAGTTACCTTTTGATAATCAATACACTTTTGTGTGAAATAGCAATCGGTTGAAATTTTCATCATTAGCAACACAAAGTTGATTGAATAATCTGTCATTGAAAGAGCTGTTTCGAATTTTATTAACTGCTTTGATGATCTATCTCTGTATCTGTAGAGTAGGGAGGGTGAGTGTAAGCCCACGCACTTAGGCCACATGTGACCCATTGTACATCCTCCCGAGGAGTTGTCCTCCTAGGTCATCGTCCATCCTGTCCTTTCCAAGAAGGTGGACAGGTCGCTGGGAGACATCTCCTTTATATCGGCAGGTGTAGGCCAAGACTCGCCGAACACACATTCTCTTATTGACGATAACTCCGGGCACTCGCACAAGACATGCCTGACAGTCTCATCTTCCTGTTCATACATCCTGCATAGAGGTGTGTCCACTAGCCCCATTTTATGTAGGTGTTTCCTTTGCTGACAGTGGCCAGTCAGAAATCCTACTGTAAGGCGTAGATTTTTCCTGGTCATCGCCAGATATTTCTTCGGCGCCAGCTTCCCAGGGTCGCCCAAGGTGATCCTGGCAAGATTACATCCTTTGATTTTATCCCATCTCTTTAAAGATTGAGCATGGGTGTAACATTTGACTAGTTCCGCAATTGTCGAAGTCATCAGGCCGTGGGTGCCGCTTGGTCCTAAAATTCTTAGTCCAGCAGCTTCCTTGGCTAAAGAGTCGGCAATGCGATTACGCTTTGATGATATATTGCAGTAATTGAGATCTTCATCATCAGCAACACAAAGTTGGTGGAATAATCTGTCATTGAAAGAGCTGTTTCGAATTTTATTGATTGCTTTGATGATATATTGCAGTAATTGAGAGAGGCGCTCACTCAAATTTTTCGCAACCAAATGTTGGCTATGAATGACGCAATGTACAGCGAGCACATCTGGAACTTTATTTTTTAAGTACGCTACGAAGCCTTTGTGACATGCTGTCATAGCCGGAGCGCCATCTGTATCAGCTGATATAATATTCTTCAGTGGAATGTCTTTCTCATCACAAAATTTTTCCAGTGTATATATGGTTTCTCCTTTTGTATCCGTCTATAAATTTCAGGTACATAGTAGTTCTTGATATATTTTCCATTTTTCAATAATCCTCACGTATGACAACAAGAATGCTTCATTGGTCGGTAAAGTGGACTCATCTAAGTGAATTGAAATTTTAGAAGTCTTCAGATGATTGCACAATGACTCTTCAATGTTATCCTCCATCTCATCAATTCGTCTTTGCACGAAACTATTGCTCAAAGGAATTTTTCAGATAATATCTGCCACTACTTTATGGAGCACAGTAGTTATTAGTTCTTTAATAGCCGGTAAAATTAAAATCTATCCTATAGCGAGGTTTACCTGTTTGAGCAATTAGCAAGGATATATTGTAGGAAGCGCGGAGTCAGTCGTCGACTTGCTTAGAAGCCGCTGAAAAAAGTTTTGACACATTTGGCTGAGCTGAGTGTTTCTTTTCCAATTCTTAACAATAAGTTACACTTTTGTCTTTATTATTCAAATGATCTTGTAGACTTGAGGGTTTCATCGCTTCATTCGAAAATGTTTTTTTGACAAAGAAGGCACATAGGCGAAGATGGATTTGTGGGATTTTCAATTAATCCATATTTTAAATATTCCGCGCTTTACTGCCGTACCCTCTTTTTTACTTCCGACATAATTTTGTCTTAAAAAATGCTGGGTTTGATTTTACCTGATATTTTCGTAACTTATGTATATTTTATATTATAAATGTAAGTTACAATGACCAATAGAAAAATATTTTACCATATATTACAACTGCAAAGATGTATATTAGTGGCGTACTCATGCATATTATAGGTTCGTTCCAACCTTGAGTCACCAACAGATTTCCAACAGTTTGTAAATCGTTGTCAACGCGCATGTCTGGTAGATATTTGTTTCTGATTAATTTGAAATTTCTGATTGGAACAGCTGACAGCTGATAGTTCAACTGAAGTTTGGCATGGAATTTCAACATAACCTTTAAAAATAAATCTAATCAATTGTATTTCTGGGGAGTAGTAGTAGTAGACTTTAGGAATCCTAATATACAATATATAGTTATGCATATATGAATAATTTATAGACGTATATAATTTTACAATGCGTCATGTATTACAATTTGATATATTCTAATGATAACTTTTTGAATACTTTTAAGGAATTTACATGTTTTATTTCATCAGGTAACTTATTGAAACTATCAAGACCTTTAAAGAACAATGAATTCATTTCACTCTTGTTCGGGATCTATAAAATGTATTACATGTTCTTGTGTTATATGAATGAATGTCACAATTTCGAACTAAATATCTGCTAAGATATTTTGAAAATAAAAATCATGCTCAAATACTACATTCTTTTATGTACCGGCTGCCAGTGTAGAGTATTCAACATATATTCAATAGGGGTATACTGGTTGCATCTCAAAATGATTCTCATACCTCGATTTTGTAGTTTCTGCAACTGTCCCATTTGATTTTGATTGAATAGATACATCAGTGTGGCACAGTAGTCAAAGTGTGGCCTCATTATGCAGTTTTACATGTTAGTCTAGCAAAGGTTGATAAAGATTTTGAAATTCTAGAGAAAAAATACTTTTTCTTGCATATCTTTCTAATGGAATATTCGGCATGCTTATTCAAATTCAATTTATGGTCTATAATGAATCCTAGGAACTTAATTTCATTTATAATTGTGAGTTGATTATTGATTAAGTCGTTAGTATCAATCTTTCTTTGATTCGAATTTGTTGTAACCATCATTGCCTCAGATTTATTGATATTCAATTTGAGTTTATTCACTTGTAGATATAATTCAATGATCTTTAAAGATATATTGATATTTTGTACAGCTTCTTTTAAATCACAGTTTTCCGTATATACAAGGGTATCATCAGCAAATAAGAGTAAAAGAAGGTTGCAATATTTTATATCTCTATTCCATTTACTAATCAACATGGAACTGGGAGGTAAAAGTAGGTCACCGCAATAATTAATTTGTGTAATTAAAGATGTTCATATTTTAGGTTCACTTAAAGAATTCCTAATTTTTCCTGCGCCAGCAAATACGTAATTTATTTTATTACAATTTTTGCAGGTTATGTTGTTTGCAAGTTGCATGAACATACAACAGAAACAGTAATACGGAATACGCATGCGTCAGATTAATGGTTGGAAGATAATCCTCAAACCATTCTGATAGATTTCGAACAGGTTTGAATCTTGGATGGAACAGAAAACTGATAGTTTACTTATGGTTGGAAACTCACGTTGGAACGCAATCACATTACTGCGCACAATCCTGACTGTCAGAAACTGTATCTGACGCTGGTTGGAACGAACCTTATGACGATTACAATTTTCACAACTTTTTGAATCGTTATATTTCGAAAACGGCGGTGGCTCGTAGGGAAAAAGTATTGATACATTTTTTTTTAGGTCATAGCATGATCTACAATTTTTGTTTGGAATATTTACATGATAAAACTTACCGTTTTGCTGAAAATCGCGAAAAACTAATTTTTTTAGCTTTGACCTTGAATTGAATTTTTTCCATTCAGGGAAAGATGACAAATTTTCAAATTTTATTTTTGATCATATTTTAAACAATCTTACTGATTTTCAGCTTGGTGGGAATTCAGGTAGCTGTACTCTTATTTTTGGTTTAATTTTACCGGACTATTATCATAGCTATTTGCTTGAATTTCTGTAAATTTCATCATATCTTCAGAATGCAATTCACAAATGTTCGATATTTATTCATCAGATAGTTAAGTTGCCAAGAAACCACAGAAAAGACATTATATTTCAGAGGTAAGTGAAATATCGTATGAAAATATTGAACTGTACCATAATTGAATATTACTGGTCGATACATGATGGAAATTCATATTTAAAAACTAATTAATATAGTTTATTGTATGATTTTTCACTATAAAGGGTTTTATAAAAATCGTATTAATTAGTTTTTCAAAATGTACCGGTGACACACTTTTCGAAAACAACTAATAATTGAATGAGCCATTGAGAAATAAGTATCACTTTCAAAATTAATTTGACACCTTCATTTTGCCAAACAAATGAAAAGTTCGATTTGTTAAATCTGTTTCTGTTCTGTTCTTCCATTAACCAGCTGTCGCACCCCTACGAACGACAACCCTCAGAAGTCAAAACTTGTGCGAGCTAAGGATTAACAAGGTCTTACCTCGTAACGTGTTATTCCTAACGCATATCAATAATAATGGTCCTAATGAATGAATTGAATAGAACTGACCGATACCTGATGGAAATCCATATGAAAAAACTAATTAATACAGTTTATTGTATGATTTTCACTATAAAGGGTTTTACAAAAACCGCGACACGTGTTTCGCTATACAATAGCTTTCTCAAGCATAAACAGTTATTTCGTCCTTATAAATCTCGTATAATCAAGTTCTTCATTTTTGGTGCTATCATTGTTTAAATGATTTCGATATGAAAGTGTGAGAATACTAAACCCTCAATCAGTTTATAACATGTAGTCTACATTTTTATTATAGCACAAACTGTTTGATAAGATAACATTTTTTACCAGATATTTTACAGGAAGTACAGCGCTTTCTATAAATCGTTTCAAAAGTGACATTCTTGGAAAAAGTTTGAGGCAATATATTTATCAATACCAGCATATTTTGTTTTATATACATAGTGTGTTCCTTTCGACCATGAAAAAATAAACCAGATGACGATTCACTTGCGAAATTTATTTATTCATCAGGAATTTCAGTAGAATGTAACAGACGAAGCTTCACAAGATATATTGTTAGCAATTGTTCTGATGAAACTGATAGTATGTGTTCCAAGAATATTTTCTTTTTTAACGGATGCTTCAATTTTTCTAGTGAATTATATGTTCCATTCATGAAATTTTAGTTTAGAACATCTAATTTCATACCAAGAAAAATGTATACAAAAGTCAGTCGATGCGCTTGTGACAAAAAAATTTCAGTTTTGTAATGGTTTATATTGAAGGAATGATGTAGAGTGTACATCAGGAGTCGGCAAGTTGTTTTATTTGAGGCCCGGTAACTGTGGTGAAATTTTGACGAGGTCCAGAAAAAAACAACTGATAAAAGTTGTTGTACTATGTATTATTTTGATTTCAAATCAAATTCTGAATTATAAAACACAAGACCTAAAATAAATGTGAGAAATTACACTGACGGTCTTGATCCAGTTTTTTATAATTTGGTTCTCGAGCGGAACACCAAAGTCAAATTATGTCTTCAAGGTGGGCGTCCGTTAATCTCAAACGATATTTGTTTTTCAAAAAATAATTCTTTGAGAAAGATGTTTCACATACATCTTGTCGAGCCAAACATAGTGGCTAAATTTATAGCTAGTTTCTTGCAATTTTCATATTTTCTGGAACATGTTTGATCCAAAAGTCTTCAATGGATACCGTTTTATATATGTGCAAAGACACATCTGCAAATCAATTATCTCTATCTGAGGTGATGCCTTTGGCAGCCACATCTGTCCATTCTGCCGCTACATCAACTTCAAATGATGATTTGAGAAACGGAGATAGCTTTTTATATCAAAGAATTGTCGAAATATGAATACATTCTTGTTTTCAATTCTTTTTCAAAGATATCCAGCTTGCGACATAAAGCGGATACGTTTTGTATCAGATTACCTACATATTAATTTTGCATTTCCTTGTGATTATGTGTTGAGCGCATTTGAATATTTCAAAATATCTTTTTTGTGCTTTCTGGCTCCCTCCCTATCTAAATTTTGCAAGAAGCAGGTTACTTCTTCTTTTATCAGCCAGAAACTTTCAATAACTTGCTAACGAATATTTTGTCGTGTTGCAGTAAGTCAGAATACGCTGTTAGAAAGAAAATCCTTGAAATGTCGGTGCTGAAGAGCAGAATAAGATCTCATAAAATCAATCAACTCGACCAAGCTTTCCATCATTTCTTTCAGTGTAGTACTAAGTTTTCCACAAAGGGCTGCCTGTTGAATTATGCACTAATACGATAATAGCCCCTGAGTTTTTATCCCTGATTCTCTTTACTACACCTTTTTCTTTGCCAATCATTGCTGCTGCTGCCGTCAGTTGAAAGCGACACCATTTTTTCTCAACTAATGTTAGATTCAGTAATAAATTCATCAATGATCTTGACAAAACTTTCTCCTCGAGTGTAAACTTTCAACGGCAATATTGCTAACAACTCTTCCCTGAAAATATGATACTCAATATCAAGAAATCTTACGAAAATTGACATTTGTTCATCATCAACAATGTCACATGATGTCACGCCTTGTATTTATCGTTGACTAATTAAGTCAATTTGTAAACGATTCCTCGTTGTTCCACAACTTGGCGTGAGGGTGGCTGCTAGGGATTAGGCCGCCAGCTTTTAAACAGTGAAGAAGGGCGTGGGTAAGATGGAGGGTAGAGCGCCACCCGCTTTATCAACCCTGGAGCTTATGCAGCATACACAACAAAAACGGGAAATTTACTCTAAACGGTAACCAATTGAATCAAACTCGAATCCAGTTAACATATTTATAATTCCTTTCTCCAACATCTACACCTTTCTCAGTTGGTTTTAAAATTCTCAACAAATCCCCCGATTTATCTGTCAGTTCATAAATTTTACCAACCGTTTTTATAGGACTCCCCCTACAATACTGGCAGGAAGCCTTGAGCTCCTGAGGCCACAAAATGTCAAATGTGAGAAGATATTACTTATCTAATTGTAAACAATACCAAAATGTTCATAAGATATAAATTATATTACACCTATAGCACAAATATTTCAATTCTAAGGGGACTGTAATGAACCCAGGCTCCCCAAGGAAGGAATTGAGGATGTCTCTTCAATACTTGAGACGTTGCTGTTCTGAAGTTATACCTTTCCTTAGATATAGCTATATCGCCAGCTTACAGTAGGTTGATGGAATGAATCATAGGCATAAAAGCATATACCCTACACTAATATTTGTTTCCTTTTTGGGGAGGTTTGAGAAACATAAATCTTTGTTGAGATAATTAATCAAGCATCAAAAATCTAGTCACTGATAAGTTCTTTGTCCCTATCTTGATAGCCAAGCTCATCTGTGTGTCTCTCCCTCGAGGTGGCTTGAAGAACTAAAATGGTCTTAGAGTTCCAAACTTAGATCTGCAGTGTTCTGTCGGTACAACAATTGTGATCGACTCAACAGCTCGGCTCATGCAAGGGTATTTAGTCTTACAGCAATACTAAAACGAGGAAATGGTATCAAGATATTAGATACCCGCTTAACAGCGGGTAACTAATTACTACTGCTACTACTGTATTAAGCATTCATGCAAGGATATCTAGCCTCACAGCAATACTAACACGAGGAAATGGTATTCAGATAAAAGAAGCCCTAAAATGAAACAATTCATATTAGATGGAAACGGTTCACTGGAAGTGATGTCCAGGACGATACGTCTGGACAGAATGATCAGGCTCATTCTCTGAATATATGAGTTGTCTCGTTGTTGAATACCAACTCACCTTCTGGTGTCGTGTGACCTATAGGTTTACTTTTGCCCCAAGAAGCCAAGATTCAAATCAGTAAAATTCTGTGCTGCATAAGAAATTGAATCCAACAAGTGAGTTGAATGTTTTACCAGCATCCAAATGCTAAGAATAAAACAATTTCCTATTCTTATAAAATATGATATTACTTTGTTAATCCCAAAAATCGAGAAGTTTGGACATAAATTCCAAAATTAGTAAAATGGCTACCAAAAGTACCACAAAAAATTTTGAATCCCGGCAGCAAGACATTCATGGAACCAAAATCGTAAATTCACCGTTCCCTCAGAGCACATAATCCTTATGGGCTTCGAATATGTGTTCGAATATAATTAATGCGTTCGAATATATCCTTGTATAGTTGTTTATCAGTGAATGAGAACTAAACGAATGACGAGGTATTAAAATATCTCAAAACCTCCATGGAAGTATTCATTTCAGATTTAGATAGTCGTCGACCTCAAAACAGAACAAATGACAAAATGAAACCGTAACAATGATTCATCAAGTGCTATGACATACCAAGATGCCTTTTACAGAAGTTCAAGAAGAGTGTTTTTAATATCAACAGCAAAAACTTCCGTTTTTCGTGTATTACTTCTCACTGATAATGGAATACTTCGAAACGCAACGACATTTTTTTTGTTCAAAAAGTGCCGTGAGTTACGTGGTCATAGTTCCCACGACACGGCCATTCACACGGAGATTCAGCTGAGTAAGAGATATTCCAGGAATCCCTTATCTCGACATGCAGTTAGCATCCAGTTAACATTATATTAATTATCATTCTGTTTGTAGCTCTCGTAAGAGACAGTTGTCTCTAGTTTGTAAAATAAATTCTTTTTAAAAAGTTATTTTCTCGTTCCAATCATTTAATTCGTGACTACTTCTAACATACATTTTTTCACCATCTCAGAATCAGAATATTGTTTCTGCTGTTTATTAAGCGTCCAGAACACAGGTAGCGCTGCATCTGTGGATTTTTATTGCTCGCTTATGCAACGAACTATACTAAAACCAATAATGATTGAGAGTAGAAGTAAGCCCAGTTGACAGCAAATCGGGGGCGTGCTCATTAATTTTTGAGAGGGTTAAGAATGAAAGAAAAATTTTTAGTACAATTAGTTAAAATATTCATACACATTTTTTATTTATTTCATTAAAACTTTGCAATATCGTAATTTACCTAATCGTTGTAGTCATTAGGTGGGCCTTATGAAAACGGAGTAATAATCGTGGTAATTATAGTAGGTACCAAATAAATTTAACAATATTAATAAAAAACAAATATATATATATATATATATATATATATATATATATATATATATATATATAACTTTTTTTCACTATTGGGTTGCAGCAATTGATAAGTGAACTCTTTATAACTATTCTCAAGCTTTCGAGTAACTTAAACTCATCGTCAGGGGTACTAGAAAATACAAATTACAAATTGATAAAGGAATATAATATAAATGTAAATGTACAAATTTTCGTCTAATCTTCAACCTCAGATTCGTCACTGTTGCTACCGCTATCATCAAAGTGAATTATGATTGGTTCAATATTGTGTTCAATACGGTTGTCTACGTCCCACATTTTTTGCTCCTCTTTTAAAACATGCTGCATGCATTTCTTTCAGTCTTCTGCAGAAACAGTTCGAATAGCTTCTTGTAGGTGATGTTGCACGTCCAATAATTTAAATGTTCTGTTTTCTCGTGCCACATATCCTTTTACTTGCGCCCAGATTAATTCTATTGGGTTTAATTCGCAGTGGTATGGTGGTAACCTTAAAACTGTAATTCCACGACTTGAACGCCATTTCATCCACTGCGAATTTTTTATATTTTTCTATGTGTAATTTTGTTAGCTGAAGTAGTTCTGCCTTTAAACTATCTTTGTTATATTGGATGTTCTTATTAATTAACCATTCTTGAATTGCTGCTTTTTTCCATGATTGTTTCGGTAATGGTTCTAAATGTCGACTATGGTATGGGGCATTGTCCATGACGATGACAGACCCAGGTTCCACAAGTTGAATGATGCCTTCAAACCATTTTTCAAACACCTCCGCATTCATCTCTTCATGATAGTCGCCTGTTTTCTTAGATTTAAATATTGATTCACCATTTGGTAAAAATCCACTGTCGCTTCCTATATGCGTAACTATCAGACGACTACCTTTTCCAGATGGCTGTTTTAACCCAACTGACAAACCTTCAATAAAGGCTTGTCGTGCACTTGTTATATTACCATCCTGCCATACTTTTTTGACCGTATGTCCTTGGTTAACCCATGTCTCGTCCATGAAGTACAATTTTTTTTGAGCTTCCGAAATTCGTCAATTTTTCTTAGATAGTTTCTTCTCCATGTTATTATTTCTTGACGTTCAATGAGAATGCTTTTCCTGTCAACTTTTCCGTAGGTAAATTTCATTTCGTGTACAAGTTTCCTAAAAGTTTCTTTACCCATTTTTGGGACCAATTCATGATCGCTAAGTGCCTCCAGAACTATTTGTAGTGTGGGCAGCTCATTTCTGAAAAAGAAACTGTGAATAGTTCTGCGTATACTGGTTTTGGCTTCTTCATCAACTGTGATTTTTTTTTCGTCCGCTACTAGTTTTTGGCGTTTGTACGTCCCCATGAATTTCTGCTTCTCTTAGTATTTTGTAAATCGATGATTTTGGTACACCGGTATAATCAGAGCACATATCAACTAATTTATCTTTTGTAATTGTGGAACTTAATGATGTAGAAATGCCCGGTTGGTTATTCGGAGGTACACACTTAGAATTACAGCACATATGCACAAAGTCATTTTTTGGTGGCTGATGATCTCTTTCAAGACAGTGAAATACTCGCAGTACAATTTGTTTTTCTCTTACTGACCGAGACTCCGACCGTTTTACCTTTTTCGACGTGGAAGGCCCGACCATGTCTCCCATTTTTTGAGTAGTTTGAGAACGGTGTAGAAATATAATTATGTAACGCTTAAACACTTATTAGCACTATTATTTTCACCAATTGTTATCACAACACGTCGATTGCTGACTAACTTAACTGTAAAACGTACAATTCACGCTGTATAATTCACAAAACAATGATACGCTCATGGCTGCAAGTACATTAGTGAGGACTGCAACGATGAGATGGAAGTTACGGTAAAGTGACAAAGACAGAAATATCGTTGCGTACAGCGTTGCCAATAGTTGTAATAAATATCTAACACTATACAGAAAATAATGAATTTTAACTGATCAGTAATCAGGAAATGTATAAGTATTACTCATTATAAGCTCATTACTGATTTTTGGTCATAAATAATACCTTTTAATCGTACTAGTATTGTGTATTATCTATAATTTTCCACAACCTACTACTCTACTGCTTACTATATTTTGATTCTGCTATAAACTGGTAACGTAAAATTTAGATATGACAACGGGCTTTACTCTCAATCATTATTGGTTTTACTATAGTAAGTTTGTGCTTTTTTTTGTGAGAATGCATGAAGTTTTTCTTTACTTACTGCCTTACTGCCAAGCGGAAAGTTTTTGTGAAATTGCTGATGAGTTGTTTCCTAGTGTGGCTTCAAATTACTACTCTTAACAATAGCGACGGTTTTATTGCATAGAAGGCACATTGAAACCGCTTGAGGCCTATTAGGCAACGTAAAACAATATTGTTCATTCCATTCTACCAGAAATTTCCTATTTTCACTGTTCACTTCACGCTTTTTAGAATCCATATTAGCATAGGTACGAAAGTATTATGAAAACGTGAAAAGTCACGAAACAAATGAATGGTTGCTCCGCGGTTTGCGCTTCAACTGACAGTCTGCTTCCCCCGCCAACACGCCCGCACCCCCGATTTTGATACTAACTCGCGCTTGTTTCAACAAAACAAAATAATGGCAAGTGCGCACAAACAAACATACACACAGTTTTATCTTCCTCTTGAAGATGATTACTTGGTGATCGAAACACGTGTCGAGGTGTAAAAATAACGATTTGGTGTTGGGAAAAAACTCTAGTAATATTCATACACACAGGGTAGATAGGAAACTAATAAAACCATATCAGTTTTAGGTAATTGTAAAACAGGTTGACTAGGCAACTTGAAATAAAATAAGTACATACTTAGTTGAATTCTATGCGAATTAAAAAAATTACTTCAACTAATAAAGGTATAGTATACCTTATCTACGTATTAATTTTTATACTTGGTATATAACACATTACAATATTTGGCGGTCTGATGTTCGACTTTTGGCGTTCCGTAAACGAACCGCGGTCCGCCTGTTGCCGACCGTTGGTCTACATCAGTGTTAACCAACCTTTTTTCTTGACGTACCACTTTACAAGTCAAAATTATTTTGTGTACCACTTAGTCTCATGGAGGTAATTATGGATGGAATATGTACAATATTTATTATTTTGCTAACCTAACTAACCTATTTTCCAACGATGAGTATGAAAAATAAAATTATGTGTAGTGTTATGATACTTTATCAATTCATAAATATAAAAAAATTATACTGTAAGAAAAATAAAACAAAAATATAACGCAATAATTCAATGAGAAGGCTGAGCTTGATGATTAGAAGCCAACTTGGCAATGTCTGGCTTAATTTTGCTCAATCTTAAACGGAGATCATTTTTCACACTAATAAGTCTATTCCGATACTTGTTTTTCAGGTACACAAGTAGGAAGTTGTGAATGGAAATATAAACTTTTCTGCTTTGTCAGCTATTTATGCGTAGTCCGCACGTCTTTTGAAAACTTTTGCTGTAGTTTTGAGTCACAATTTACTTTATAAAACTGTTCCTTTTCTGTCGCAGTAAAGTTTTCTGGTGCCATTTCTAAATCAGCAAACGGGTTTTGGATCCAGGAATATTTACTGAAGTCTTCAGGAAAATATATGTTGTAGCTTTGAATCACGTACCAAGACAGTGTGTTTTGATGTCATATCAGAAGTGCAGGACTCAGTTTGAGGTCATTCTCTTCGACGAAATTCTCGAGCGTTGGAAACGATACCTTTTTCAGTTCTGCTTCTGTTGCTGCTTGATTCAGTTTCTTTTTCATAACACTTACTTCATCATGATTCCGAGAAGGTGTGTTATAATATCCTTGCAGGGTTTGCTTGAGCTTATTAAGCTTTGCAAATATCTCTGTCAAATACCCCACATAGCAATAGATATTCCAGGTATATTTCATGAATATACATTTAAGGATATTGTATTATGCTATGAATATGCCATGGATATATATATCTTCTGGAGAATATTCCCTGGAAGTGCTCCTGGCGAACCTTTGATATATTTTAAGAATATTCCTTGGGAATATTCTTGGAATATCTTATAATATTCTTAGAATATCTAAGGTATATTCTATTAAGAATGTTCCAGGAATATAACCCCAGGAATATTCATAAAATATTCAGGATATTCTTAGTTTATTGTAGGAATATACAAAAGAGAAACACCATAGAATATTCTTTAAATATATTTTATGAACATTCTAGGAATATTTGGAATATTCCAAGAATGTGACGAGTAACCGCTATTAGGCATGTATATATTGCATTTTGATACAAAATTCACACAAGTAATAAAACGCATAATATTCATAAACAAATATATTTTAAAAACAATATACACTGAAATATTTGACGTTTCAACCAATATTAAAAATCAAAAAATCTAATTCAAAATATTTATTCACTGAATAAAATATTCCTGAATACTGTCATATTACAAATATTAGAAATGTATTCAAATTAGGATGTTCCTACTCTCAAACAAATGTATACTAAAAAATATACTAAAACAACAACTCTGTGAATTCATCAGCACTAATTAAAAAATAATAAATATATCATTTTATTGAAAAAGAAAAAGTGTATTACATCAAGAAATAGGTTAGGTTAGGTTTCTCACTTAAAAAAATAAACCCACAAATGAAGTATTCAAAATGAGTGGTATGATGGGTTCTTCAATGAATTTCACTTACTTAAAGTTATCCAAACTTTGCTCACCAGAATAGTTTTCCTTATATTTGTCCAACAATGCATCAGCCAGTGTTTCAATAGTAATACCTGGAACAAAATGTACATTACCGTTCATTATCACTATTTGAAAGTGGCACAATAAAACTGGAATAAAAATCAAATAGATATTTTTCGCATAGGTTGCTCATGAACATTTACAACATTTTATTACTTGGAGAGCAACTTTCATTGTCTTGTTAAAAAGTACTCATTACGTTTTCAGTTCCTTGGCGCACCTGCCTGTACTAGGTACCACTCTGTTTCCTTTTGGGCAAATTGATACTATCTTGAAAACGAGTGATAAAAATTATGAAAACAAATGATACAAAAGAATGTGTCATTAACTTACTTTTCTCTATTGAAGATACACAACTGAAATCACTCTAGTTCAAACATGTACTTAGTCAAACCAACAAATCCCACACACCAACTCTCCTCGAACCTAAAATGAGGTATAGTAGGTCAATCACCATGACTTTATTATCGATACTATTGCATTTTACTTACTTTTCTTGAAGACTGAATATATGCAACTCTCCTGTTTGAAGATCCAAAATCAAACTATTCGCTGTACTGCAAATTGGACAACCCCAAATTATAAATGGTACACTGAACGTGACAGAATTATACTTTGATAATAACACCAACACACCATGCATTACACACACGAACCTGCCACGTCAACCGCCATGTTGAATCAAATGTCGAATTTAACGCAAATGTACCATGCATTAAGGGACAGCCGCTTTCACAGAGCTTATTCGACTGTCGCGCGCTACACTTCAATTGACCAATGAGAAACGTTTACTCCAATTCTTCACTTCCCCATTTCTCTGTTTCCAGAATTTTTCGCTTTGTAATTAAATAATTTCAAATACAAAAAGACAAATAGGATGAGAATTACCCAATTTATTGATGCAATTGGTTCATTTATTGGCCCATTCAAATTTTTTTGTCGTTTCCAACAGTTACTGTTGGAGCAATTCATCCAGAATCTTCGCGTTGAGTTCAAAAACTGGTTAACACTATCAGGGTTATATACATTAGGTTATGCATTCGATTAAGATCTTCAAATATTTTTGTTTTTAATAATATTGAATTATTTGAATACGTTATTATAAGATAATTCAAAATTCCATTGTATAGAATATTCCAAAATATACCGTGGGGATATATTCTAAGGATATACCATATGGTATATTCGATCGACAATATTCTTAGAATATTCAAGGGAAAATAAAACATTTATAGACATTCTATGCACATTCTTTCGGGAATAATCCTGCCATATTCATTCAAGCATATTCTATGAACATTCTAAAGGCATGTACATATTCCAAGAATATTCTATGAATATTTGGAATATATACGTTCGTTTTATGATATACAGGGAATATTCCATGAATATCTAGTGCTGTGTGGGACGCCAACGAGCATAACCACAGTTCATCTGCAAAGCCGTTTTTTAAATTCAAAGTTTTTGTCAGACAAAAATACGAAAACTTTATGGCGCATCTCAAACAAACGTGTCAATACTTTCCCTCTTGACAACTATCTGACCTCTGTGTGAGGAACAACTGTCTGTGCAAACCACCCATATCATCACATAATATCGCAAACAAACGGGATTGTAAAATTCACTGTTTCTACAGCTTGGCTCAAAACCTTCTTCAAACTGTCAGGGCAATTTTTGCTTACCAACGTTTTTCGATGCAAAGAACAGTGCGTGAATATTGCTTGGGCAGCCACTTGTTTGACTCTAGCTACAACTCCAGCATGACCCTCCACTCTCGTATCTTTTTGAGCGATACGAGGCTTCAACGTTTAAAGATGAAAATGAGCTCATTATAGTTTTGCTCCCTTTGAGCTCATTGGTGCAGAAATAACTCCGCAAAAACCTTGTAGATCCTAGAAACACTTTCTTACCACCTCTACATATAGAGTTATGCCTCATGAAACAGTTTGTAAAGGCATTACCTAAAGATGGACCTTGTTTCAAGTATTTCTGTCAGAAATTTCCAAACCTTTCAGAGGCTAAACATAAAGAAGGCGTTTTTGTAGGACCCGATATTCGGAAAATGATGTTCGACGTAAACTTCGAAACCACAATGACCATATATAAGGAAGAAGCATGGGTATCATTCAAGCGAGTTGTTACAAAATTCTTAGGAAATGCAAAAGACCCAGAATATCGTACTATTGTAGCTAACATGTTAAAGAATTTCCAGAAACTAGGATGTTTGATGAGCCTTAAAGTCCCCTTCTTGAACAGTCAACTTGATCACTTCGCGGAAAATTTGGGAGATGTTAGTGAGAAGCAGGGATTTGGATTCAGCACACAAAAATCTATAAAAATCACCTAGTGAAGTGAACAAAGTTTTCAAACACATTTTTTTTGTTGGTCTGTGTTTTGGATTCAATTTCACGAGAAAATTTCTTGCGAATTTGGAGAGAGTGGTTAATGAAAAGGTATACCATCGGTTGTTTGGAGTGAGAGTTCATAGTTCATAGTTATCATGCCATATTTTGTTATTTCCAGACTTTCGAAAGCATTCACCAGACTTTCGAAAGCATTCGAAAGTCATGTATCGATCCTAACAATTTTAGACAGTTTTGAGGACGCGTTGAGCGACACTAGATTTGCTGCGTGTTGTTTAATACGAGTTGTAATGATTTCCTTAGTCTGACCTCAGTCTGAACTTAGTCCTCACAGATTATATCATATATTCTCGACTTTTCATTTTTCAACAGCTTATCTTTTGGGTTTTCTAACAGTTGGTAGAGAGAGTAAGACGATTGAAGGCTACTTTCACGCTCAACTTCAAAAAAATAAGATCAAAACCATTAGTGTATCTTTGTTCATACGGAAGGATAATGAACCTTGAATCTACATATTTTTGAAAAGACGAGTATTCACGAAAACTCCTGAATTTATGTTTCCTGAATAACTTACCTACGATATTTGAAGAATACTCGTTGCTATGAGCTTTATCACAGATGAAAATTTCCTCGAAATCGTATCTTTCTTTACTCAAGGGGACCGTAACAAGTCTATGGACAGGAAAGTTTAGACCTGATATATTGTGTCATGGACAATGGTATTTGATATCAGAAATATATCTAAATATACTCGTATTTTTTCCATTGATAAGAGTTGAAACAAAGTCCTACACCTTAGATTTCTTCTTTGTTCACTGCCAGTCTCCAAGCATAGCCCACTGACTAATAAGAAAGTTTTTTTTTCCTTATTCAGATGAATCAGGCAAATTTCGGATATGCAGTTGGTTAGTACCTCGTCCACTAGATGGAGTGACATTTTGTTGTTCGCTCCAACCTAGGAAGAGGAATGAAATACTCTGAAAGAATTCCGATTTTCAATTATGGAATATTATTGACTTTAGGTCGGTGATGGCCACTATCTTGCACTGACGACTGGCTAATGAGCCCGAAACCGGTCTGCAAGTGTGCCCGTTCCAAAATAAAGGTCGACTCTTTCAGCTGTATTGCCAATTGCATATGCATGAATTGTTTTATGAAGATTCCTGCACTGACGCCTGTCGGACATAATCCAACGTCCTTCGTGGTATTAGCCAGGGGAGTAGTTGTTTTCTGATAGGCGTCAGTCCATTCAACCTACTGTGTAGGTATATCTGAGACTGACAAACTTAATTTCTTTAGATCACTAATATTGTTCGAGAGTGAAAGTGTGTTGAATATAAAAAAATACCCATTTCAGAGATGAAACTCAGTTTACTACGCCTGAAGACGCCAATTTGGTTGGTAAAACGGAGGAAGAGTGTTGGAGTTCTTGTTTTCGGGAGCAGTGCCTTTTTGGGATCAGTGCCTTTTTGGGATATATTCTGTGCCAAAGGTTCCTTTCATCTTTTATTTCAAAGAGTGGAATTGAACATTTTTTGACTGTAAAAGATACACCCATTGTCAAAATATTCATGAATGATTGTCGTAAGATGATAACTTGGTAAATAAAATGATATTGTTTGAAAGCTACAGGAAGTTTTTCAAATGTTGTGATAATGATCTCCCGTCAGATTATAAATATAACAAATGGATCTCTGCCTAACTTCCTTCTTAATACGCATAGTGGGTGTGGGTAACAGGAGAGGGACGTCAAAACAAGTAACGAATATAGACTCTGTTTATCTTTATGAGATGTGTAATATCCATATTTTTAGTTGAATTCTGCCTACTCAATTCGGGAACATGATTGTGAAAAGATAAAAATGAAACGTATGAAACTGATAAGAGTGAATTCGCGTCATCGTAAAAATAACAAAAATAATGACAGGATGGATCCAAATTCTTGGAACAATAAAGGTGAGTTCTACGTTCTGTTCATTTAGCTATACTAGTAAAATACTTATTGTAAAAATAATGAACAAATGAAAAAAAATCCTTTTGGTGTTATACAAACTTGCCTACAATTCATAAAGATACACATACAGAGTGTTGAGTTATTGTGTGAATTAATTAAAAATTCAGTTCTTATGTAAAATGCATAGCAATCGACAAAACAACCATTTTACTACCGATAAGAGACACATTTTGCCAGTGATTTATATTCAACTAGCAGACGCGTTGCTGTGGCTGAGGTTTTTCTTATATTACATTGTAGTAGACTTATTAAGAGGAGAACATCAGTCACGGGGACCACCATGCTTTTTTACATAGATGCCATTTGTAAAAAAAAATATGGCGACATCCATGACAGATTTTCTACAATCGTAACCCCTTAGTACAATGAAATTATTATTTACGAACGAAGACGGAAACGTTAAAGCTGGTATAAAAATCCACTGGATTGGGATTTGAAGGGAAAGGCCTTTGAACACGATTGATTAAGATTTTCGTACAGTTGATATTAAGCGAAAATCAATACAAAAGAATAAAGTTCAAAATTAATTATCATTTCTATTCAATTTTGTAACAAATTAGTATATTGCAAAGTTGTTAGTAAATAACATGTGACACTTAAACTTATGAATGAGGTAGGCATGTCAGATAGTCTTAAATTTTTAACAATAACATTCATTATTTTGAATTATAAATACTTCTAATTTCAATTTGATTTAGCACTAATCGGTGCACAATATTTTTGGATAATCTGTCTTTAGCTAACACAAATAGATTCGACGGTTTCCCTACAAGTGAAAATGCAACATATAGTTGCCCATGAGAAAAACATCGATTTTCCAAATCTAAACCACAAATGAACATTGTTTGGCCTTGGGACATGGCAAAAGCTAAACGAATTGGAAACTGTAGCCTTCTAAAGGGTGTGGTAGAATCTGACGGTATCATTGAAATACTTGGCAACAGGACCACTTTTCCTCTAAACTTCCCAATTAAATGGTTGCTTCAAGAATATTTCCGGTGATTATAGCACATTCAAATGAGAAGTGCAAAATAATTTTTAATAGAGGTTAAATAAAAGTAATGAAAAAAAAATTGTACGATTATTGGGAAAGTTTGGGGAGCTTTGTACCATTTTCTCATAGATATATTAATTAACTTTTATGACTATGTGATAATACTCACATGTATATATTTTCATTAAGGAGTTTTGAACAATGAAGCACAAATTATGCAGGAATAATTTCACTGTATTTTTTACTCTTAATTTACACTTCATTCTAAGTAACACGTGGCTGGCTATGCTAATACCAAAAATTAAAAAGGTAAAAACAATTGGATTTCACGGTATTTCGTTCAGTAGAAAATAATTGAATAGAACTGGTACTTTGATGAGCCATCACGAATGACAGCGTTGTCAAGAACTATTACACTATTCGAATCCAAATATGGAATCAATGTGTTTTCAAATCATTCCTCAAAAATATTAGCTTCCATGTTCTTGTCATAGTCAACATTGCAGTCTTCAATTTTTTTTCCACATAATTTCAAAGAATTCGGAACCCATCCTTTACTTCCTCCGCAATGCACAATGATTAGTCGTGATCCTTTGTTTGCAGGCATGTTAGGCCTACACATTCTCGAAGCATCAGTCCACCCTTTCGTAACTGTGTCGTGAAAGTCATACCAAGTTGCGTCCAAATAGAAAATTTTCTATGATTCCTGTCTATATTTAGTTATTTGTTCTAAGTATTTGTTACGCAATTCCACTATTCTTCTGCTTTCCATAACTGCTTGACGTTGTGGCTGGAAGTATTCAAGTTCTTCCTTATGATTTCAATTGTAGGAATCTCATTGCTTCTGTAACAGTCGTATATTGTTTTTTTGATGATTTTATTTGATGAACGTCTGAAGGTTTTGGTAATCCCATATCACATCGCGTCTTGCGTTCATAAGCTTTGTTTTTGATTATTTTACGTACATTTGTTTGAAGGTGGTTGACAATGTTTCGTGGTGTATTTCATCAATTCAGACTTCCATTGTCTGATATAATATAAATTGATTTGAAAACCCCGAAAAAATAGTTGAAGAATTAATAAGATTAACCGAAATAACCATTTTATTATACAAAAAACTGAAATTTCAAAGAAATAACATACAAGCAACAACCAAACAAGAAAAAAAGTAATGTGACCAGGTTATGTGACATAACTTCGTTTGGAATTTTTTAATTTTTATTTTTCATTTCTTGTTAATAATAATTTTAATTTTTATTTTTCAGCTTTTATTAATATTTCAATTTTTTATTTGTTTGGTTGTTGCTTAAATGTTATTTCTTTGTAATTTCAGTTTTTTGTTTGATAAAATTGTTATTTCGGTTAATCTTATTGATTTTTTAATTGTTTTTTTCAGGGTTTTCAAATCAATTTATATTATATTAGACAATGGAAGTCCGAACTGATGAAATACATTATACGTACAGTTGAGAAAGGAATTTCGTTCAAATCTGATGTTGCTTGTAATATTTTTTCCTTCGAAACCAAACTTGAGATGTAGATTCTTATATACATTGAAACATACTCTCTGTGTTTCAATATTCAAATGCATCCGAATCTTATTCACTGGTATCTCGTTTTTGCATTGTTCACCAGCGCTATTGGAATCACTACATAGGAAAAAGTCTGCGTTGTTATCACACTCGTAATTACTATTAGTACTTGTTCAAAGCGCCACATTTTAAATAGATAAGAAAAATTTTAAATAATAACTGCACCAGTATCAAATTTCAACACTCAAATCGTGATCAGTTCCTGAAGTGAACTCTCTTCAGTCCACGTGGACTAGTTCGTAGCGGCCTTATTTCTCTGTATTGGTTTATTCGGCCTTTGAGATGCCGATAACTTTAACTATTCACAATAAAGATTACTTCGACTATACCTAGTAACACCGAAAATATTCTTTTTGTTTTGTAGCCAATTTTCAACACAGAGAAAATTCACAAGCGGAAGAGGTAGACGAGGTACATGTAAATGGATGGCAAGCAATGATAAAAACCTTTTTGTGGTTGTCGTTAGCTGTATTCCTTATAATTGCAGCAGTATTGATATTAGAATATTGCTTTCCGAATAGGCGAACTGAAAATGAAACATCATATGCTACATCTCAGAGTCCACCTTCTTCCATTAAACTTCCAAATCACCAGTTTTTTAAAAAGAGCGACTGGGGTGGTAGACCACCAAAATGGCAATTGAACATTACTGGTCCTGTGAATATGGTCATAATAAAACATCTGAGATCAAGAACCTGCGACTCTTTTCCGAGTTGTAGTAAAGTTGTAGCGACGCAACAAAGTCAAGATGCCAGAGACGGTCATCCAGATATATACTGCAGTTTTCTTATTGGCAGTGATGGTAATATCTATGAAGGAAGAGGATGGGGAGTTCAACCGCAGTACAGAAATGATACGGTCGACATCGTATATATTGGAACTTACGATATTGACAAATTAACGCCAAATATGATAGATGCTGCTAAAACTTTAATCAACGATGGAGTTAGCAGGAAATACTTGACTGAAGACTATATTATCGTCTGTCATAACCAAACTAGTCCAAACACATGGAGCCCAGGCCAAAATATTTTCAAAGAAGTAAAAACTTGGCCACACTATGACTCTGGAATTTTCTTTGAGACGACCTCAGGGAACACGGTGGCTTCAGTGAAGCATTCGGTAAGCCTGACTTCAGAAGTTCAAATAATATGTTAACTCATGTGTTTAACTCACTTGTGTTTTGTGGACTACGTTTTTAACAAGTGTTTGAGGTGACTAATTCTTCCACTAATAAATTTCGATAAAAAATTAAATTGAAGTATGACGAAATATGTATTGAACATAATTTGGAAAAACTGCCTCGGCTTGAATTATTCATTAGATGTAGGTATTGATTTTGCTTTGTATCTCTCAAGATATATGTATAAATACTTACCAATATTGAAGACTGCTTAGTAGTTATATTTCATAGAGTTACCAGTTTTCAGAAAGTATTCGTAAAATCAACAATGTATTGGGATATGCTTAATGCTTATGAATTGGGAGGCAGTAATAATTACTCAATTCAAAGAAATAATATTTATCAATGTATTTATATCTGTGCATTGATATCTGTGAGTTAAAGTTTTTTGATACTTATGAATTGATATGCAGGGATAATAATAATTTTATCCATAAAATTCATACAGGAAGGAATAGAAAATAATATCCTGAGAGTAATATGAATAGAGTACATAAGGCTAAGTGCCATCGCACTCGTTTCCTAAGTGGAAAACAAAAATAAAGAATTAGTATATTGTACAACAAGTGAGAAAAACGACATATTTCTTACGAGTGCAGATGTTTGTTGACACGAGTTTTTTCTACGGCTGCGCTGTTTTCAAATATTGAAAATTAAAATACATATATAATAATACTTGTATGTCATTAACTCATTTTTATATTTTATTTAAAATAGTAATTAACAGTTATATTCGAACAATTTTGTAAAGTTATTCCTGGTAGGTCGTTTTGTTTCAATATGTTTTCAGTAATTGAAATATTAGCTGCGGTCGAAGTTGAAGTTGATGGGGAAACGTACTGAGCTTCCACAGCATTGTTGTGTTCAGGTTCTAATGGTGCTGGAGGCTGAATGGATTCTACTATATACTTTTTGAAATTTTCATTTTGTTAGCTATGTAGTTGTCGATGAAGGATTCTGCGACATTGCTGGATTTCCAACCCTCACGGCGTTTTGAAGTTAAAAGATTTGTCCCTGCATTAACTAAAATAGTCGCAGATGACCTTCGGAAACAGTGGCCAGTATATAATTCAGGGTTCGGTAATTGCAAAAATTTTGGTAAAAGAAACGTGTTTCATTTGTATACGGTCGAAGCTTCACATATTTTTTGTAAATTTGGTAGAATTCTCCTGTGACTGTTAAATTTCTAGGATCCTTGGTTTTAGTATCTTAAAATCTTCCATGTCATCAATTTTTAATTTTCGAAGTTCATCACAACGGCATGCCCCTGTAAGGCCAATAGCTAAAGCAGCCTGAAATCAAAATCAAAAATTTCCAATTCATACCTTTATCAGCAAATACTTTCCATCAGGTGTATCTTTTAAAAATTTGTTGAATTTCTTCAGAAGTTAATGTTTTTGACTATTTTGAAGCATATTTTTCAGATTTGTGTTTTAGAAATACACATAGTTTCACGTATTTTGATATATCAACACAGTTTTCAATAATTAAGGTACTTCTCAGCATCGAGTTCTGAGAGCATATAATGTTGATGATTTCAATCTTCTCGACAACTCTTCAAAATAAACTAACAAGGTATTTTCGGAACAAGAATTTACCTTGACTTTCATTTTCCACTCCATAAAGGTTCTGTAGGCGATTTCATATTTTTCTCTTGACGTGCTCGGTAGCAAATTATTGGTGTATTTTCCAACTCTAAATCTTCGTATTTCATTGTATTCGTTATTTTATAAATCTGAACTGTTTATACTATAACAATCAACAATAAATCTATTTTTGTTGAGTAAGTTGACAGCAATAATTATGCAGTGCTTCGGTTTTGTTGTTATGGAAACGCCGACAATGGGCTACTTGGATATTGCATGCGAATCGTCGGCATTGCGTTGTCAACATGGAGAACGTGCCATATCAATCTGACATATAACAATTCACGACTGACTTGGGTTATCGTGATAACAGTGAGAAATTATTTCTCACTGCGTGAGAAATCTTTCGTTTTAACGTATGAAAGCGATGAGAGAAGTGTCACATTGTATAGCAAACGTATATTATACAACATGTACCTACCATACCTCAAAATATCTGTAGAGTTAACTTGAAAATTCATCATTTTGGTAAATATAAAGAAGATTAAACATATTTAAACAGATTCAATAATACTAAGTTCAATGTTATATATGATGGGAATGAAAACTAATTATACAAATAAATGAATAAGAGATGACTGAAAAACGTTAGAAAAAAATAACGCAAATGTATATCTGGACCAATAGGAACATAATCTATGTAGATATTAAGAGCGAATGGCGTGTATGTAAACATTTTGGGTGTGAATGTGAATATTATAAAAAATACATAAAATTGTTGAAATACAAAATGACTGGTACACACGCAATTATTTTGTATTTCGATTCCATAGGTAACATAGTTGTGCTTCATACATTATTTTAGTAAAATTCGTTCTGTTCACAAACAATATCTGAAAAATTTTGAAGTGCATCATGAGAACGATCGAGAAAATGAAATTTTATATCAATGTTCTTCATACATTGAATCTTGTATGGCTCCTATGAATGCTATCTCTATAAAGAAGAGAAGGTATAGTGAGACTCTGATGGTAAGCGAGTTCAATCTTTATATTCATTGAAAGCTTATGTAACTGTAATTTCCTTCCTTGGGCTTGGTAGCTGATTCTCAGGCTCCCTCTCCGGAATCGGAAAATATCAATGGTCATTTTTCTAAACAATATACGGCTGATTGATCCCAAAGTTTAGATGAAGTAAATATAGTTCAAAAATACCAAAAAACACGCTTTTATAGCATACGAAACTAAAAAAAGAAAACTAAATATAGTTTGAAAAACTAAAAAACACGATTTTGAAGACTATAGAACTAAAAAGTTGAAAATATTTTTCTAAAATAAGCTTAAAACAACACCGAAAGAAAAATACTAGTATCATTGTTAAAAAAGCGTGGGCGCTTTGTGCGCTCGTCGCTTGAAGTACCTTGAACGTACCTCCGCTGCAGTCCCCCCTTTTTATGTATACTGGGCACTTGGAGTCTAATTCCAAGTGCCTCCTCTCACTCCCAATCACACCGACCCTTCTGCAATTGACGCAACTGAGTCCCCGATTACCCTCACACTTTTTTCCTTCATGTTGTCCTTCGCATTTGTTGCAAGCCGGTTCCTTCCTACACACTTTCGCTGTGTGCCCATAGTGATAACACTTGTAGCACACAGCCCCACCGTTATGCTGCTCCTCCACATGTTCCCCGTGAGGTCTAGGCCAAACATACCCAGTTACATGAATCTCAGGAAGAGCACTGTATTCACTTTTAGAACTATCTTCTCCTTCCATGTATTCATTCTATATTCTTTCATTTTTCTCCATGCATCTCTTTCGTTATCTCCTTCTGTGAGATATTCTCACTCAATGCCGAGTTTTGCTTTAGCTGGGGTTGAATCAATCCCCGATCTCCATAGTCCTTCTCAACTTCAGTGAGAAGTACATATTGATTCGGAATTTGACCTTCCTTAACGTTCGCCCTTCTCTCATCCCGTAGCACGTTCCTGTACATCTGTGGTCCCTTCTCTATTTCATCTTTCAGCGCAAATTTTGGTGATGGCCTCCAAATAGCTCATACACCCCTTCGAAGTCGTTCGCTGACTATTCGTGCAGTAGGCGTCTCATCTTCCTGATCCGTTTTTACTATTATAATCTCCTCCTTCAGTGGTGTCTTCCAACCTGGCCTCGGTTTCCTCTTTCTCCATAGTTCGGTGGAGTATGTCATCTTGGTTCTACTTTTCCTTTTTTCTTTTCTACTCTTTGCCACCTTGCCAGAGACCTTGCCTAGCCAGAGTGTGTTGCCACAAGGTGGCAGAGTTGCCAGAAGGTGTAAGGTTCACCTTGATGGGTTGGTTGCCCTTGCTTGGATTTTGCCTTCGATTTTTTGTAAGTACCTCAATCTCTTCTAATGTCTATTTTATGGATAACCAATCCTCTCCTATCATTTTCTCTAATCGTATCGTTAGCGCTGCAAAACTCTCTCTCCTTCTCACATACACTAACTCTTTTCTCAATCTCTTTCACTTTGTCAATCATTTTTGCTCTCGATTCCATTGCTTCTTGAAGAATCAGATATTCATCTTTGGTGAAGAACATATCAAAAATTTTACCCTTTCCAAACCCACGGATGAATTTGTCACTTAGTGCATTATCTAATGATTTACAATGCGTTGCTGGACCGCGAAGACGAAACGCATACTCTTGGATAGTTTCCGACCCCAACTTTTTGGTTGCATGAAATGCAAAACGTTCTGCAAATACCGCATGAGTAAGTTTATAAAATGTTTCGAATAATTTCACAATGTCCTCAAACGAACTATTTTTCGGTTTTGCAGGTGGCGAGGTTTTCTAATGGCACGAATACATTTTTGGATAAACCGTTCAATAATATTGCACGTTTTCTCTCTTCATTATCGATTGAATTTGCCACGAAAAAAGACTGGATTGGACATCTGATTGCAACTTTTTTCATTGTTCTCAGAACTGAATTATATCAATTCTTCAATGATGAGCGCGCTTCATGTTAACCATTATCCCCGTCACCAACTGTGATGTACTTCACCATTTGTAACAATGATACACGGTTCTCATACATTCCATTTGATTTCGAAAACTCAACTGCACTCATATCTCCCAAGGTCCCGGCCAAGCGCATGCAAAAAAATATACACTTTTTATCTCAAACAGTTCGAGTACAGTACACTTTTAATAGTTCTCTAAAGAAATGAACTTTAAATGTTCAAGCCAGTCTCGGATATACCTATACAGTAGGTTGAATGGACTGAAGCCTATCAGAAAACAACTGCTCCCCTGGCTAATACCAAGAACGGCGTTGAATTATATCCGACTGACTAATTAGAAAGTTTTTCTTCCTTATTCAGAGGAATCCGGCAAATTTCGGATATGCAGTTGGTTAGTACCTCGTTCACTAGATGGAGTGACGTTTGGTTGTGCGCTACAATTTAGGATGATGAAATTTCGATTCTCAATTATGGAGTATCATTGACTTTAGGTCGATGATGGCCACTATCTTGCACTGATGAATGACTAATGAGCCCAAAACCGATCTGCAAGTGTTCCCATTCCAGAATTGAAGGTCGACTCTTTCAGTTGTATTGCCAATTTCATATGCAGGAAATTTCCTGTGAAGATTCCTGTAACACAGTAAAAATAAAAATCTCAAAGTGAAGAACATTATCTGGATTTAAATAAATCTTGCTCTCTTATATTAATGAAGAAATATTTTTTAAACTGAGAAACATATTCTCTCGAATTGAATTTGAATAATTATTTCAAATGGACTGAATAAACACTTATTTTAAGTAGAAAAAAAAATATTCCACCAAAATTGTGCATACATTTCAATAGAAATAATCACATTAGCTCAAGAGAAGTAAGTATGCATTCTTTAGTCTGAGCAAAATTAATCTCGAAGCCAAACTGTGGGTTTTGAAAGAATGATATGTTTACTTGGAACATTATTTAAATTTCTCCGTATGAGAAATTAATTGTTTTCCTTTGAAGAGAAGCATTTTTCATTGAAACGCTTCTATTTGTATAAATCAAATAAACTCATTTACTTCATCAAAGATGAACTTATGTTTCTGTGTATAAACTTGAATCCAAAGTATCTCATCATCTCATCTCATAAATAAATATTCAATAAGAAAACATATATAAAAAAGGGACATATTCTTGACAAATTGCAAATTAACAAATAATGAAATCGAAGCCTATAAACAACATTACAACTCAGACAAAAAAGTGAATTAATTTATTAGTACACAAATGAAGTTTTTAAAACTAGATACCATTCTGGTAAATAACATTAAAAAAATCACTATCGTCGATCAAGTTCTGCATTCTGCTTTTGTTTATCCACAATTGCCGGAACATCACTTGGATTCTGAAACGAAAGAAGAAATCAGCACATCATCCTTAGCCACTATTTCAAATATATAAAAAGGTAAAAATATGAAAACAGCAGCCACTCGATAAAGGAAAAACTGTTTTTTAAATAAAACATTGTTCAAGTGGGTTTATTCCGTTAACCAACCTAATTGTTGTTCGCACGCAAATGACAATCCTCAAAATTTTAAACTTATCTGAAGTTTTATTATTTAACATACGATTCCTAGCAAGTTAAAAGGTGCTCAAACATTATTTGATCAGAAATAAATAATAAATTCAAAAGGCGTACCTCAAATCCCTTTGAGGTGGACAGAAGTCTATACAGAAAAATTGCCTTTCAAAATAATAATTTTGGAACCGTTATAGGAATTCAAAGTGTCGTGTGAGTATTATTAGAGGATCAATGAAAAATATTGAATGTAGATTTACCAGATAAGGTTAATTATAGGTCATAATTTGGATTCATGTTTTTTGGCAAGAACCGGACATAATTGGTTTTTTTTTATTCAGGCTGAGGCCATTCTCAAAGCTATACCTTTCTATTTCATTAGATGCCTTGTTACTTAAATTTGTTAATTGATCAATGTTATTGTGTGACATCAGAATATTAGTGTCATCGGCATATAATATCATTTGATTTGCGAATTTACAGGTGTCTTCAATGTCACTCAGAAAAGCTACAAACAATAGTGGTCCCAGGATTGAACCCTGTGGAACCCCTGAATTTATTACTCTTGAATCTGACTTCACACCATTCACAACTGTCGTCTGGGTTCTGTTTGTTAAGTATGATGTTACCCATTGAAGCTCTATACAAACTGGAAGAAAGTCCTCCTGAAACAGCTACTTCCATATAAACATTGAATTACACGAAAAAAAAAAAAAAATTCTTTCGAAACAAATACGTCTATATGAACACTGAATTATACAGAAGATACTTTTCTCTACTCAGTTTCTATTCATTCACATGAATGATAACAAATTGCACTTACATGAAACACTGTCATCCTCACTGGTATACATCGATGTTTCGCCGTAAGACACTTGCCTTAAGGCTCTTCAGTACCAAATTGGATAACATTATAAAAAATACACACAATTCATTCATGAATTACGATTTTTAATGTCATGGAATAAGCTTGATCTACTTATGTCATCGATGACATCGTAACGACATTCATTCTCCTATTTGATTTAATCCCAGTTAAGAGGAATCTTATTTGAATTGAAGGGGTTATATTTTTAGGAGTGATTCATTTTTGGAATACAAACTGAGTGGAGAAAAGTATCTTCTGTTTAATTCAGTGTTCATATAAAAGTATTTGTTTCGAAAGAATTTTTTCTTTCGTGTAATTCAATGTTTATATGGAAGTAGGTGTTTCAGGATGCCTTTCTTTCAGTTTGTGTCTAAAAGTCACTTATTTGCATGATCTACATATCCATGTTACTTATTTTCAAATTGATTACTTCCTTCCTTTCTTTGGAAGATTCCCTCATCCTTTTTTTGTATCAAGATGGAGTAGTAGAAAGCCAAAAACGTGTTTTTTAGTTTTTAAACTATATTTATTTTTCATTTTTTAGTGTCGTTGTTTTAAAGTCTTTTTAAACTATATATATTTAATCTGTCAAATACAAATCCCGAGGTACAGGTGAAGCTAATAAAAGCGTGTTAAATATCCATGAACCTGCGCAAGCTTTTGTGTTGCTTTTTTGATTGCCTCAGTTTCCACAAGCATCATGAAACATTTAGAGGGTTGCATGTAATTTGAAAATACCCTCACGAAAGGAGTTCAGAATATTTGTTCTCAATGAGATAAAACAGCTTTGCCGAGTGAAATTATATTTTTCAATAGTATATTTTTAAGTACTTAATCTAGATGCAGAAAATGTCCTGTTCACTAAACTGAGAGCTCTTCTGAATAACAAAATAGAAAAAATAAAAACAACCGTCTGAATGTTATACAAACAAAAGCCTATTTTTGAAGCTTGGATACATCTGCAGCAATTTTATATACCCTATGTGGGCCATAATTATTTTATGTTTTTAAGCGATATCTGCAGGTTTATATGCCTGACCGTTTCTGCGCTGAGAACAACTTGAGCAGTATACCGCAGTAGTAGACGAAACGTAAGACATAAAAACTTGCAGACCACGGCCAAGAAAATAGCTGGGAAATATCTTTGACAGAGTTATCTCCGAACGTGAAAGTTTACACTGTTTTGCCGTATATAAGTTCGCAAATTGAGTATTTCTTATGAGCAGTGGATGATAGACTAAACTGAAAGAAGTGCTATGGTATAATTCATTACAATCGCTGATGTATTTGTAGGTTGTTCTTATATTGAAAATTAACACTAGGCACAAACATGACAATCACCGATTTTGTCATTGATCATCAAATTCTCGGAACTGATTTATTATTCAGAGTTATTATTTCCAAATATCAAAACAAGCAGCGATAATTATCATTTATAGCCAGGACTGGCTCCTCAAATAGTGAAACGATAAATGAAAATGAATCTATTGTTTTGTACAGTTTCAGTCAACCTTCACAAACATATCTTCTGAAAGTATGGTTAGACGCTTTTCAGGGATATGTTTTATTTATCCATGGCTTTATTATTGAACAAAAGATGTGGGAAACTTTCTAGGAAAGTAAGAAGAAAAATAAGCCAAATTAAAAATTTGTTATGAAGAAACATTGTAATTACCGTCGGTTAGCCGTATTTCTGGATATAATAGAATTCATTTCCTGAAAATTGGCAAATATGCGTTTCTTAACATGCTTCATCGAATGAGATTAATGGCGTTTTTCGGTTATACCGGAAGTTGGTGCCGACTTCCTTGATTCAAATATAACACCTTGTATGTTGTCACATTTTTGAATACCTGACATAACTCTAATAGGGGTTTATGTAATACATTCTATACTAAAAATTAATAGTCCGGTCAATTTAGACATTCGAAGTTACCTAAATTCCCACCAAGACGAAAATCAGTAAGATTGTTTAAAATATGATAAAAAATAAAATTTGAAAGTTTCTCATCTTTTCTCTGTATGGAAAAAAATTATTCAAGGTCAAAGGTAAAAAAAAATTAGTTTTTCGCGATTTTCAGCATAGCGGTAAATTTTATCATAAAAATATTTCTGACAAAAATTGTGGATCATAAAATTATCTACAAAAAAAATTATCAATATTTTTTTCCTACAAGTCACTCTTTTTGAGATATAACGATTCAAAAAGTTGTATAATATGCACACGTTTCCACGCCAACTATGAGGTAGTGTACTTAGCACGTTTTTTTTAACGTGGTTTTCCCAGTAAGCCTATTCCACGGGTCAGTTGTGATCCTGTTTAATTTAAAACTATTGCAAAAAAATGGATACTAGCTGAGATTGAAAAGATAAAAGCAATTTAAGTTCAAATAAAGTAGTGTAATTCAATCGTTAGAGTCGTTACTTTCAAATTCTTCTTCTGGTTTTTCTTCTTGATCTTCTTGTTCTTGTCTTGTTCTTATTCTTCTTCTTCATCTTTATCTTGAGTACATGTAAACTGCGTTAATAACGATGTATCGCATGTTGCCTCGTTGGAATCAAACGGATCCTCCAATGTTGGTGATTAAATATTAGAGCACGATCGGCCTTGACAATATGTACATGCCAGAGAACAAAACAGTACGGCTTTTTCGCAAACACAAAGCACTGCACCCCTTTCTGCAGTTGCAAAAAATTGTCTTCAGCAGTTTTTCCGGCGCAGGTGAAAGTAAAGTTTGGATTGGTTCTAATGAATTGTTGACCAACTTCAAACCCCAGTCTGTAGGGTCTAGCTGATAACCAAGCCACACTTGAACTTGGTAATATACCCGAAAATGATGTTGGTGAGCAGCAACTGAGGTTGAAAGACGACAAGATAATTGTACTTGCTTTTTACCATTGATATTTTTAAGGAAACATGCATATCTATACTTATCTAAGCAGGTAGCTTTTTAGGAGCTCCGTACATAGAAAATGCAGATGTCGTATCACAGCCAGTTATTGCGTGTAAAAAACGTACATGATTTTGACACTTTGCAAAAGAAGATACACTTTTTGATGAATATACAGGGTGTCCCTGGACTTCCTCTTTTCCTCTCGGGAATGTATAGATGGGGTCAAAATATCACCAGTACTTCATATAACTTTTTTTCCTAAAAGTCTTCGTAACCAAGTTACGGGCCCTCGAAGTTACAAAATGAAAAATGTTTTTCTTTGATAACTTTTCAAGTGAATATTCAAAATCATCCAAATTTTGGTAATTGACTAAACAAATGAATTCCGTCGATGAGCTTTCATGCAGGAGTCAGTTGTTTTGCTACAAAGTCAGGAACGGACTACCCCCGATGGTCCACACCCCAAAACTTTGAAATGACAGATATTTTTCAATATTTTTCAACAAAATTAGGTTACTTGGACAATTTTATGAATAAAAGTACTCGTGTGGAAAGTCGATCGGAGCAACGAGTCTTGATAAAAATGTAGTTTCACTCGACGACATCAAACCCGCTCGTCCACCATTATTTGAAATGAATAATTATCAAAGCAGAAATAATAATGATAACGTTAATTCAACAACATTTATAACAGGAATAATACAAAGTATGCTAAAATGAAGTCGTAAACAAAAAGTACAGTAACTATATGGAAGTTTAAGTCACAATTGTGATAGCAGATATTTTTTCAAAAGAAATATCAAGTTCTGTAGATTCGTGGTGTTTTTAAACTAACAAGCTACTCTACTATGAAATATCGAATTCATTCCATATTTTGTTTGTACATAATACGTGTGGAATAATCACGTTTCGTGTTGTTGCTTGTTGTTGTTCATTGAAATGAACCGAGACTTTTTGTGAGTATTTGTAAGACATTTTTGTTGACTGGTTGAAACTGTCATATTTTCATCAAATAAAATATCAATGTAGATGTTGCTAAAGTTCGACGACGTTGTTCTGCAGCTTTGGTATTTCTAGTGCAATCATTATAGCCATCAAATACGACAGTAACTCTGGAACCAAAATGTCGACATACTATACGTAATTATCTAAGATAACGTTGAATAGTTCTTCGCTATCCCACACAACGTGATGTAGTGAGTATCCTCCGTCAACGATGTATGTCGCATTTGTGTTGTTAATATCAAAATCTACCTTTTCGAAACAAGCGTAAATGGCAGACTTCTGTGTTTTACGCATCCCGATGTCATCAAACAAAGATAAAGGGTATGCATATTTTATATTATAAGTGTAAGTTACAATGACCGAAAGAAAAATATTTTAATGTATAGTACAACTACAGAGATGTATATACGTGGCGTACTCATGCATATTATAACGATTACAACTTTTACATTTGAATCGTTATATCTCAAAAACGGTGGCTCGTAGGAAAAAAATTGATACTTTTTCGTAGATAATTTTATGATCTACAATTTTTGTCTGAAGTATTTTTATGATAAAACTTACTGCTTTGCTGAAAATCGCGAAAAACTCATTTTTTTTAGCTTTGACCTTAAATAATTGTTTTTCCATACAGGGGAAAGATGGTGAACTTTCAAATTTTATTTTGTCTAATATTTTAATCAATCTTACTGATTTTTAGCTTGGTGGGAATTTAGGTAGGTTTACTCTTATTTTTTGGTTTAATTTGACCGGACTAGAACCGTTCTCGACTAGAAATGCGGCCTCCGATGATTCCCCCATAAAATTTAAAAGTAGAATACATAAATGAGCTATTACTGATTCATTGAAATACTCAATTTCATAGACTTGTTGAAGTAACATTACCAAAATTTAAAAAAAATTGTTTAGAATCGATGACTAATTCTGAAGATATAAAAATAGGCCAAAACTCAATTGTTTCAAATGGAATATCCTGTATTTTATGATATTTTTCAAATACCCAGGTGATTTTAAATAATTTTTATGAAACATTCCTTTTTCGAAAATCTATCGTTCACGAGATATTTCAGTTTTTTTCGAAAAATTAAAACATGCGCATGTTCAGTATAAACCTACGGGCTACAGAATCTTAATTTCGAATCGTTACAGAAAGTTTATTAGAACCATTAATTACCCGCCTTGGTTTTAATTGAAAGCAGGAGATCATATGAATAAATAATGAAATCAAAAATGTATTATAAATATTTCATAAAACAGCAAACGTTCAAAAATATTGCCTTTCCTTTTCACACAAAATATGAAAACTATTTCACAATATGTTCGAAGATATTTCCGTTAACTTTCAGGCATTCATCAACTCTCTTCATCAAATTGTTATTTAATTGTTATTTCATCGCCATACAGGGTATTGGATGCAATTTTATATTTATCGTTCATGAGTACTTCATGAGATTTTGGAGACTTTACAAATTTTCAAAATATAAATCATCAGTTTCATTTCATTAGTTCGGACTACTATTGTCTGTCTAACATTATATAATTTGATTTGAAATCCCTGAAAGAATTTGTAGAAAATTAAAAAAAGATTATCTGAAAAATAACAATTATATCAAGCAAGAAAAAACATAAATTAAAATGGAATGATACAAACAACCAACAACCAAAAATAAAAAAAATTGAAGTATTAACACAAGATGAAAATTCAAAAATCATTAACAAGAAATGAAAAATTAAAAATTAAAAGATTCCAAACCAAGTTACTTCACGACGTTTCGATTATTAGTATCCACAATCGTCTTCGGGTGATAACTGGACCTATTCCTCCGAGATCTGACTATTTATAGGTCATTCGAGTGCTTTCACCTATCCCCGCTTCCTTCTCTCCGCCTCATGGGTTTTAGCGGAAGCTAACCGTTTGACGAGAGTTGGTCGTGTTCCACATGATTACAGGTTTCCATATGTTGCGTATATCTACACTAGCTTGGCTAAATGCGTTGTTGGACAACATATATGCGGCTTCTTTTAATTTTCTCCTGAACCAGCGTTCCTCCTTGAGCTTGAGCCCACTTGATGTTATGTTGATGAGTGCAAACATGCTCTTCTATTCCTGATTTCCCCTTGCTGTGTGTGTTTCTTTATCTTGGCAATGCGAACTTTCAATGGCCTCTTAGTTTCACCGATGTATGATTCTCCGCACTCGCAGGGTATCCGGTAAGTGCAATTCTTGAAATTGCAGTCCGCGTTTGGTGGCCTGGTTTTCGTGACGCTGCTACGAATAGTGTTCCCAGATCTGAAACAGGTTCTGATGTTATACTTGGACCCAATCCTTCTCATCCTTTCCGACAATCCTCAGATGTAGGGGAGTACAAGTACTGGTTGTGGCGGCTTCTCTTACTTGTGGAGCTTTTGCTATCTTGTAGGTAAAGCCTGGTCCACCATCAATTTGGAGTAACCATTCCGTGGAAGGTAATTTTTCATGATGCCTAGTTTCTTTTGGATTCCTGGTTCAGATACTGTCCTGAGTAGGTTTTCGTTATACAGATGTTTTCCATTTAGTGTCGATCCTCTTCACCAATACGTCTAAGAATGGAAACTCGTTGTGGACTTCCTTCTCCATTGTGAAATTGATGGAAGGAGTTACGTTGTTGATGTGCTTCAGGAAGCTGTCTAGTTCTGCATTTCCATAGTTCTATCTCTGTTTCCTGTTGCATACCAGTGTTTGTCGTCATTTTAAGCATAGCAATCTCTATTATTTTGTATATATAGTAATATATTTGAAATGTATATGCAGAGAAATGTCAATATACCCTTTTGTTTAAATACTTCTCGGCATGAGTCAAAGGGTTCCATATTATAAATAATTCTTGATATGCGTTTTTGGAGAACGAAGACTCTTGACAATTCAGTTGCAAGGCCTCAATTGATTAGCTTGAATGATGATGTCGATTAGACTACGGAGTAATATACTTTCAGGAGAGACGATTCATGAAGAGATTTTTTTAGTGTTAGGAAGGCACAGCAACTTTTTTTCAGTTTGTTACATGTATTATCTATTTGTTCGATCTTCGTTATGTATGTTATTATCGAGATATTTGTCTAAGAATTTTGTTGAGCTTGATATTTCATGTTGATTGTTATTTATATTCAGATTGACTAGGTTTGGTTTATTACTGCGTGCACTGTTGAATTGAATGAGTATAGTTTTTTGTAGGTTCACCATAATATGGTTTCTCGTATTCTTGTACACCATTCATAGAATTGGTTCACTACTGAGGTCACTTTCACAGTACTCAGCGCGAAGCTCGTAACTATTATTGTCGTATCGTGTACATTTCCGAATGTACCTGCCCAGACACTCATTTTCTCAGGAATCTGAATTTGACCTACTCGAAAAATATATCGGATTATGTCTAACCAATATCGCACAATTTGACTGTGGATATTTCCGTTTGAGAAAAAGTGCATTCGTCACTGAAACGAGTACTTTCGATGTGCAATGCTTCTGCAAGGATCATCTTCATTTAATTCATCTAGATCTTCAGTTCATAAGGGTGAAGCTGGTTGTTGAGACGTCATTCTCATGAGCAACTGTAGTCGAGGACCGCACGGAGCTATTCACTACAGAAGTAACGATTTCTATTTCTTGTCTGAGATACATTTTCCCAGTTCCTCTAGCTCTAGCTACACTTTCAGTTATTTGAAAATTTTCAACCGATTCCTTGAGATGTTTTCGAAAGATCGGATTGCCAGGAAATTTTGCATGTTGAACAACCTTTCTGTCTCGCAAAAATTACGACCGGTGTCAGCATAAAACGAAATTGCTTCCTCTGAACGAAATGAAATAAAGCTAATCCTCATTATCAATAGATATAGTTTAATCTATATACAATTCATTTCCGTGAAAAATTCCTCCCTCTTAAACATTTCAAACTAACTTTGAAGTTGTCTCAATGCCCTTTTTGTTGCAAAGTTACGAATTATCAATACATTGATGAATGTAGCGTTACTACGTGGTAGAAGGTCATCATGAAAAATGGTAAATCAAACTTCCTGTTTTTATTTCACTTGTATTTGTAACTAAAGTTACTGTAGTTTCGTACTGTTAGAACAATTTTCAAACTATAAGTACTAAAATTCTATAACAGTAGGCACTAAATTCTCAGAAATATTATTGTATTGAAACGAAAACATTGTTGTTCGGTTGTGATTTTATATACAACGTATTTCATTCATTGAGAAACTTCCTGAAAATTTAGTGTCTACTATTTTGGAATTATAGTTTATTACAATAAACTGACTGGTTACAAATATAAGTGGTATGAAAACATAGGAACTTTTGTTTTTCATTTTTTATTTCAGATTATCATTTTTCCTAGTCTCCAACTCATATACCAATATCTCCACAACCGGTCATCCAAATTCAAAACAGTGAAGTAACTCTCGAGCAGAGGATCGCAAGACTCCCCTTTCTATTGAAAAATAGGTTGATGTCGCCTTGGTTGGGCGAGTGATGCCACGCTATGGACATTCTCAAAATAATACTAAAAATTATTTTTTTCCATACAATTTTTGTCCAACTTTGTGATCTTGCCCCGTTCATCAGTCAAGAGGGAGGGGGTTACATATATCTGCACTGTATTACGAAATCAAATTCTGTATAGTTTCATAGTAGTATTTCCGTGAATAAAGGTGTGTTATGTAGACTAGTGCCCCTCCCTTTCCCCATGGGTTGAGCTACCTTTCGGGCGCGTCCCAAGGTGGCGGATAGGGGAACGGCCAGAAGACTGGAGGCCATATCCGGGAAGCCAATGTGGCCTTACGGATGGGGTCGCCGGATTCCTAGTCAGTGGCAGAAATAAATAGGGTGAGGGGAAGTAAAACTCCCCAAAAGCCTTTGCGTAACATGCCACCGTGGACCTACACAAGCTGAGGTGTAAGGAATCGTGCCGACAGCTGAATGGCCGCAGGATGATATGCAGTCACGAAAGATCATATTGGTGAATTGGGCGAAACCTTATTGTAATCAGCCTACCTCTAGTAATACAGGGCTCTGCCAGAGGTGACCAACTCTTCCCTTGCTACTCGTGGGAACATACATGAATGAAACAACACAAAAACAGAAACAACAAAAACAAAAATCAATCCTGAGGCTGAACAGAAGTGCTTTCCTCAATCTAAGGCTGGGATGGGGATGAACATAAATGTCAACCCTAATCTACCGCTTGGAATGAGGCTGGACCTAGCAGATCACCTCCAACAGCAAGGGCACTTCCTGCGGCGGCCGCCAAGAGCTCCGCCTTGAATAACGTCAAGTAACCGGCTGCCCCTGTAGGAAAGCTTCCTCACTTGTGCACCTCCACGGAGGGAACCCCAAAAAGGTCGAAGAAGCCGCGCAACGACAGTAATATCGCTGCACCTTCCAAAACCTCCGCGGAGGCCACCGTAAGACACCTCAAGGTTGCCAAAGAGAGTGTGTGTTTGGCGAGTCTTGACCTACACCTGCCAATATAAAGGAGGTGTCTCCTAATGACCTGTTCACCTTCCTGGAAAGGACAGGATGGACGATGACCTAGGAGGACAACTCCTCGGGAGGATGTACAATGGGTCACATGTGGCCTAAATGCTGTGAGTTCACACTCACCCTCCCTACTCTACAGATACAGCGACCGTCCTGGCTCCGCACGAGGGCAATAATGATTCATCCACCGGAAATTTAAGGCACGGTGATGAAAGGGTAACTTTATTTTATGAACACTACTTTTTTTCCGCGCGGCTGACGCCCCAGTTGGAATATTTCCAAATCTTTTCTCAATGCACATCTACAACATAAAACGAAACTACATACAACATTTCAGTATCCTGAAATATAGCGGTATGAAGAAACAGTGATGAAAAGTTAACTTAATTTTATGAAAGCGCATTTTTTTTGCGGCTGGCGTGCCAGTTAGAATATTCAGAAGTTCTTTCTTATTGCACATCTAGAACATGAAATTAACGTACATACAAAATTCCAGCTTCCAGTACGGAGAAACAGAAATGAATGGGTGAGTGTTGAGTGAGTGACTTTCGCATTTATGTATGTAAGTATGATATTCTTTAAATTGAAGGGGTTATATTTTTAGGAGTAATTAATTTTTGGAAAAGAGAGTTTTTGGCTTTCTACTACTCATCTCGTTACAAAAAAAGATAAGGGAATCTTCCAAAGAAAGGTAGGAAGTAATCAATTTGGAAATGAGTAACTCTATACATGGATATGTAGATCATGCAAAGAAGTTACTTTCAGGTACAAACTTTCATATGAACATTGAATTACACGAAACAAAAAACTTCTTCCGAAACAAATACTTCTATATGAACACTGAATTATACAGAAGATACTTTTCTTTACTCAGTTTCTATTTCAAACATTCGTTGTGGAATAAAATCAGATATTATTCATATGAGTTATACTTTGAATGAATGGTAACAAATTGCACTGAGGATGACAGAACACTGTCATCCTCACTGGTATACACTGATGTTTCACCTCAAGACACTTGCCCTAAGGCTCTTCAGTACCAAACTGGATAACATTATAGAAAAAACACACAAATACAAATGTACACAAATACAAACATCGGTACGATGTTTAAAATTTCAATTAGCTTTTACCTGTCCTGAAACAATTTTGTGTATTTTCTATAATGTTATCCAGTTTGGTACTGAAGAGCCTTAGGGCAAGTATCTTACGGCAAAAATCGATGTATACCAGTGAGGATGACAGTGTTCCATGTAAGTGCAATTCGTTACCATTCATTTAAAGTAGAACCCATGTGAATGATATCTGATTTTATAACTGAGTAAAGGAAAGTATCTTCTGTATAATTCAGTGTTCATATAGAAGTATTTGTTTCGAAAGAATTGTTTTCTTTCGTGTAATTCAATGTTCATATGAAAGTAGCTGTTTCAGGAGGACTTTCTTTCAGTTTGTGTCTGAAAGTTACTTCTTTGCATGATCTACACATCCACGTATGGAGTTACTTATTTTCAAATTGATAACTTCCTTCCTTTCTTTGGGAAATCCACTCCTCTTTTTTGTATCGAGATGGAGTAGTGGAAAGCCAAAAACTTTCCCAAAAATGATATTCTCGTTTATTCAGTTTCGCGAACCATTCTTGTGGGATGGTGGAAGGAAAATGTAACTTCAAGTAAAAATAGAACATGTAGAACTGAAGTCATTAGTCAATGAGAGGTCTATGATCTCCACAAGCTAAACGTACAAGCAGTTTTTTTCTGATTGGTATTTTCGAATTTGTGCAAAACTTTTCGAAGAGTAAAATAACTTCGGTCAAGAGGAAGGTCGGTTTTTACAGATTTGCTTTGGCGATATTTAACATTTTTGTTCTGTGAGAGAAAACCTGATTGTGACCTTCGGGGTATAGAGTGGTGGGTAACAAAACCAGAAATACACAAGCATGTACTGCGTACTCGGTTTCTCAAGAGAACGATAACTCTTTGATCAATTCGTTACGATGTTTGAAATTTCAATAAGTTTTTACCTGTCCTTATGTAAAAATTATTAGTTATTGAGTAGGTTTAAGGTCGATGACAAAAATTGTTATTATGAAAAGTACAAAGTGGAATTAGTTTATTATATGTCCATTAATTGAGCTGGTAACATTTTCTTTTATGATGTTTGAAAATTCCAATTAGTTTTCAGCTAAACGCAGGTGAAATGAAATAATCATCACGTAGGTAGTATATACGGAAGCGTAGAAGGGCCAAAGATTATTTGTTTATTTGATCCACCATAATTTCGACTTCACGTAATATCGACTTTTATCTCGTTATTTCGACTTTTATCTCTTAATTTCGACTTTTATCTCGTAATTTCGACTTTTATTTCATAATTTCGAATTTTATCTCGAAATTTGGACACTCTTTTCAAATCATTTCGACAGTACTCCAATCTTCTCATAGTGGTATATTTTTTACGAAGAAACATAGAAACTGATTTTATTGAATATTCGAAGCCTACTCATTTTTTGATTGAACCTTCGGAAACCATTCTGCTCCAGTTAGTTTTTTGGGTCATTAGTTCTCTACGATTTTTCGAAACGAGGAGAGAAAACCCAAAATATCTAAGAAATGAACATTGTATCTCTTCGACCATTGCAAACTGTGTTTCTACATAACGTTTGAGATATGAATGTGTAGAGTATTCTTTCAAAATGTTAATAAATTTCTACTAGTGAAAAACTGAATCTTAGATAAGTTTTTATAACGAAGTAAGGATACTACTGATCAGATTGATTTACTATGATGAGAAACTAATATTTTGGCCAAAGTCGATTTTCTCCTACTCGTACGAAAAGCATTTACTTTTTCAAAAAGGTACTGAATAATATCAATGCATAATTATCAATCTAAAAGTTATTCAAATAACATAATTAATTCACTTCTCAGGTTAATGTATAAATCAATTGTGGCATAAGGATCTAGGGACCTTGTGTAATTATTTTTTTTCATAAAAATTGAACATAATTTCCAAAAATCTTCATCACAGGCTGTCCGGGGATATGTACACTCCGACGAAAAATGTTTAAAAGCGAATGATGGAATATTGATGAGGTGATCAGTAACTCCATATAGGGAAGGCATCGCATACAATATAATCGTTCTCCCTGCTGGAGCAATATCATTTCTTGTTTTCCGTATTCTATGAATACTCCATTCAAACCATACTTGATCAAGATCACTCTGAAATGAAAATTATAATTGAAATTTCATTAACAACAACTCATCTCTTACTTGTACTAATGGTATGAAACAGCATTGAACTAGAGACTTTTCCGAAAATGATGCATCAAATAAATTGTCTTCTATTAGGGTTTGAAATGAATTAATCCAGTATTGTGCATTATGTTTACGTGATATAGACCACCAAGATTCTATCCTTTGATTATGCATGCTTTTTCCATACAAAAAACATGGTCGATTTGTTAATTCATTTTCAGTGCCCATATCGGTTCGTAAAGTTCTGGGACATCCTCTTTTTAAGAAATATCCTCCAATTTCCTTCAAAATTACAAATTTTTTCAAGTGTGAAGATGAGAAATGATAAATAGTGTGGTGAAATTTAATGAAATATCATTGACATGAGCATCTTCAAAAATGTGCATTCAACTGAAATATTTGTTCTTGTTTCAACATCAGTTTGAAATGATTATTGTTGAAATTATTGATTGATTCTGAGTTAATGATTTTTTCTAACCTTGAGGTTGATCTCACTTTCAACCACATATTTCCATTAAAATTTCAATCGCACAACAATTTCACGAACCTCCTGTTAACATCACCTCGTAGTGGATTATAATGCACTCAAGGAACCATATTTCTAATTTTGAGTCAAAATTATGACTTTCAAGTCGAAAGTCGAAACTACGAGATAAAAGTTGAAATTACGAGATAAAAGTCAAAATTACAAGAAAAAAGTCGAAATTGCGAGATAAAAGTCGAAATTACCTGATAAAAGTCGAAATTACGAGGTAAAAGTCGAAATTACGAGATAAAAGTCGAAATTACGAAATAAAAGTGGATATTACCTTATAAAAGTCGAAATTTCGACTTTTAATTCGAAATTATGGTAGATCAAATAAACAAATTATCTTTGGCCCTTCTACGCTTCCGTAGGTATAAGATTATATAATGCAAATTGATATTATATAAAGCACAAATAACTAGAATTGTATTGGTATAAAGACGCTTGAGAAAACTATTTTATAGTGAAACAAGTGTTGCGATTTTGTAAACCACATATTTCCATTGAAATTTCAATCACACAACAATTTCACGAACCTCCTGTTAACATCACCTCGTAGTAGATTATAATGCACTCAAGGAACCATATTTCTAATTTTGAGTAAAAATTATGACTTTCAAGTCGAAATTACGAAATGAAAGTCGAAATTACGAAATGAAAGTCGAAATTACGAGATAAAAGTTGAAAATACGAGATACAAGTCAAAATTACAAGAAAAAAGTCGAAATTACGAGATAAAAGTCGAAATTACCTGATAAAAGTCGAAATTACGACATAAAACTCGAAATAACCTGATAAAAGTCGAAATTACGAGATAAAAGTCGAAATTACGAGATAAAAGTCGAAATTACGGGATAAAAGTCGAAATTACGAGATAAAAGTCGAAATTACAAAATAAAAGTGGAAATTACGTTATAAAAGTCGAAATTTCGACTCAAAAGTCGAAATCTCGACTTTTAATTCGAAATTATGGTGGATCAAATAAACAAATAATCTTTGGCCCTTCTACGCTTCCGTAGGTATCTGTTTTTTCTGTTTTTCCGTTAACCAGCTGTCGCACCCCTACGAACGACAACCCTCAGAAGTCCAAAGTTGTGCGAGCTAAGGATTAACGAGGTCTTACCTTTTAACGTGTGATTCCTAATACGGGTTGGACGATAGCAAGTGAAGATCGATCGTTCAGACTGGGGCTTGAACCACCGACCAACACGGCAGTCAATTCGAGTGAATGAACAAATCACCCACGCCGAACAGCTTGGCTACCGACCGACCAATAAGATTATATAATGCAAATTGATATCATATAAAGCACAAATAACTAGAATTGTATTGGTATAAAAACGCTTGTGAAAACTATTGTATAGCGAAAAAAGTGTTGCGATTTTGTAAACTGTCCAGTGAAAATTTCTCAATGACGTGTTATTTCAAAATAATACATCACTTCCTTCAGACAAGTTCTACAAGCTGTTAAAATAGATGCCTCAATTTAAGACTCTGAGTGAATATTTCAAAAATAGTATCGACTTTGATAAATATATAGTTTAATGTCAATTAAGAAAATGATATTGTACTACGTGTACTAAATTTTCAAACTTCAAATTGCCGTACTCTCTGAAAACATACAGTGCATTTCTTTAATGTCCCCCCCCTTTCATTTTTTGAACAGGTCAACTCAGAAAATTAAAATTTGGGATAGTGAAATTAATGCATGAATACTTCATTTTGAAGTGAAATTGACAGATGAAACTGTCAAAATGGCGACTGGGCGCCATCTGAGCGAAAAAGGGGTCTTGTGACACATTTTTTGAAGCTCCTGATGAATGCTTCACAACCCTGGAATATAATGTGAATATCTTGACCTACTACAAAATAGCGGAACTTTTAATAATTGCCTGTATAATACATAACTAGATAATATAAGGTAATAAGCTTGAGGTCAGTTCAGAAGATGCTCGAAATGGTTTCCTTGACCTTCTTGACATGTGAACAGCCTATCCGATATTTCACGCCGAACATTTTCGAACACATTAACGTCAATATCTCCACAAATATTTTTTATTCTCTGCCGTGTATCCAATATTGAAGCAGGTTCAATTTCGTACACCTTTTGCTTCAAATAGTCCAAAGGTGTCAAATCTGGCGAGCTGGCTGGCCATTCTGTAGGACATCGACGGCCAATCCAACGACCGGAAAACGTTAGGATTGGTGTCACTCCAATTTTTTATAAACGAAAAATAACCTAACAAACATTATCGGGTTGTTGAAATTGACATATGGCAGATATAAAGAAATATTTTTGGAAATATCGATATTAATGTATTTGTCTTCAGGTAATTATTACATGTTCCGTCATTTTTTAGTAGGTTAGGATATTTGACTTCATATTCGAGGTTTTCCAGATGGTGTCCAGTCGCCATTTCGAAAGTTACGTCTGTCAATTTCACTTCAAAATGAAGTATTCATGCATTAATTTCATTATCCCAAATTTCAATTATGTGAGTTGACCCGTTCAAAAAATAAAAGGGAGGGACATTAAAGAAATGCACTGTATACTTATACCTTATTGAGGATCACCCTGTATTTGTTTTACGAAATAATGTACAAGTTAAAGAATTGAGCAAGTTCTACGGTAATATGAGTGTAAGGTCATTTTCAATGTGAATTCACTATGTTATAAAAACAAGGATCATAAAATATCTTTAAAACTGACCTGGAAATATCAATTATCAAAATGTTTTATTTTTGCTTATGGAAGAGTTCGTTAAAATTCATGAGTAGTATGTTTATTTGCACTCACGATATCAGTAGTATTTGACGTAAAAGGAATATACCCAGTAAAATTTTTCAACGGGCCTCAATACCGAGTTTTGAAATAAGTGTTCGAGGGATTGCCTCTGAAATTAAAGAACTCAATCCATTTCTAAAGATGACAGTTGATAAATTCAAGTGTAATGAGTGTTCGGAAGACTGTAAACATTTGAAGTCGTTGTATTTATTGAGTTCTCAGTTGGATGAGTTCAATAAACTGCTTTCTCATCAGAAGAAATCCATCGAAGAACAACAGGTTTCTATAAAACTTTTGTTGGGTATGTACAAATCCCATATTTACCATTATACAGTGCATTTCTTTAATGCCCCCCCCCTTGTAAAGGGGGTTCTTGCGACACATCATTTTGAATCTCCTGACGAATACTTCACAACCCTAGAATATGAAGTCAATATCTTCACCTACTACAAAATGGCGGATCATTTGATAATTGCCTGAATACATTGACATTTAACTACTTAATATGAAGCAATAAGCTTGAGGTCAGTTCAGAAGATGCTCGAAATGGTTGTCTTGAACATATGAACAGCCTATCCGATATTTCACGCCGTACATTTTCGAACACAGTAATGTCAATATCTGTACAAATATTTATTATTCTCTGCTGTATATTCAATATTGAAGCAGGTTCAGTTTCGTACACCTTTTTCTTCAAATAGCTCCATAAAAAAGTCCAAAGGTGTCAAATCTGGCTAGCGGGCTGGCCATTCTGTAGGACCTCGACGACCAGTCCAACGATCGGGAAAAGTAGTATCCAAATAGTTTCTTACTTTTCTGAAGTAATGTGGTGGTGTTGAAATACAATATCCATATAGCATTTATCAGGATTCGCTTCGACGATTTCAGTGATGAGAGGATCAACAGTAGTTTCCAGCATATCCAAATACAGTTCCCTTGTTAAATTTTGATCAATAAATAGAGGTCCTACAATTTGGTTTCCCAATATTCCTGCTCAAACGTTGATTTTTTCTGGATATTGGAAAAACCGAAAACTAAATGAGAATATTCTAATAGAACAATTATGTTCATTGTCGTACTGACATTTTTTGTCGTTTGTATAAATAAAAAATATCTCAACAAACTTCATCGGGTTGTTGGAATTGCCATATGGCGGATGAAAAAGAATATTTATAGAAATTTCGCTATTAATGTGTTTGTCGTCAAGAAATTATCAAATGTTCCGCCATTTTGTAGTAGGTGAATATATTGAAGATTCTAGGGTTGTGAATTATCCGTCAGGGATGTGTCACAAGACCCCCCTGTCCATTTAATTTTTTCCCAGATGGCGCCCAGTCGCCATCTTGAAAGTTGTATCTGTCAATTTTACTTCAAAATAAAGTATTCATGTATTTATTTTTTGAGTTGACCCGTTCAAAAAATAAAAGGGGGTGACATTAAAGAAATACACTGTATATATGTATATATTATGTATATATGTATATATTTATATATCTCTCAAATAATATTTCATTTTTGGGTATTACAACCAACGATTGATTGTACAGTATGGTCAAAAATATTGAGCAGAAATTGAAAGGATATGTTTTTAAGAAAGATTAATTTTTGAGAAAGAAAAGTTTTGACCTGAAAATTACTTCTTCGCACGATCTACACATCTTTATATGGAGTTGATTTTTGAAACTGATTGTTTTCTTTCTTTCTTTGGAATATTCCCGCATTTTTATATCAAGATGGAGAAATATTGAGCAGAACTTGTGATAACAAAACTCTATTTGAAAATGATACACATTTTTTAGAAAACCAATGTTCCACATTCTCCTCTGGCTGACACCATGACCGACATTGAATATGTTTCTGTTGTGGAAATGAGTGGACATAGTCATCTGGGTTTGGCAGGGAAACTATGAGTTGCAAAATTAGATAAACTTTAACTATTCTCATAATTTGATCAGTACATCTGATTGAATTCAAATAGGATAGTCAGAAGATTTATTGGACATAGCAGTCAAAAAATTGGCAAATCTTATACATGTATTTTGGGCTTTTGGCCCATCATCAGTATGGTGCAGCCAAATGCAAAGATAGGCAACACTTGGCTGCATCATACTGATGATGAATATATATATATATATATATATATATATATATATATATATATATATATATATATATATATATATATATATATATGCGAGCGCTTTCGACAGCTGGTCGTACTGTCATTTTCTAGGTACTCCTCAAACTGAACTTGTCATCCTGTCGTCTGCCTCTTTATACGGTCAGAACGTCTCAACTCAGGTATTTCAGGTACTTTAGGTATATATATATATATATATATATATATATATATATATATATATATATAGTAGGTAGTAGAGAGTATATGGACTACTCTATCTCTGAACACGTAACGAATACCATTTTACCATTATAGTAAGAAGAGAGTTGAGCAAGGTCAACAAACTTCTGAACACGTAACAGCACACCTTGATAATGACAAATGAGATTTTGTCGAAACGTCGGTGAAATTAGAGATAATATCACATACACGGATCAAATACCCGGAAAAACCAGTTCAGCATATTCCTATCCGTGAAAACTTCAGATTTCATATATATTTAGGTATATATATATATATATATATATATATATATATATATATATATATATATAGATATATATATATATACAGTGTGACCCATCTAAGATGGAAGCACCCTTATATAACTTACTTTTTTTAACCGATGGGAATGATTTTTTTTTGTTAGGTAGATATTCAAAAAGTCTATTAGGACACCAAATATCATGAATAAATCTCAATTTCCAGGGCCAACTAATCTTATTTTTCAAGGTCAAAAATCACACCACTGGATCTGTGACATTTTCAAATGGGTAACATGTAAATTACGTTGAAATGCGTCAATCAATAAAAAAGTTATGAAGGAATGAAATTTGAAAAATATGCCGTTTAATCAACCCACCAATTCATGTTCAGGAATTTTATGAAAATTCTGTATACTCCACTGGATTCAGGATGTCTTGAAATATTACTGATCACAGTTTCATCGAAATCTGTTCGGTAATAAAAAAGTTATAAAGGAATAAAATTTGAAAAATATGTTGTTCAATGGAATTTTGCCTATTGAGCATCGTTAGTACCGGGCAGGCGGTCCTCGATTGAAGACAATATGTGAAAAACTAAGAAAAGTACTTGATAAAAATAACTACGTAAACGCAAGCGAAACAAGTGGAACCACCTATTGGTGTGACACCCAAGTCAACTTGCCAAGTTTTTATGTCACTGTTGGTGGTTTGACCAATTAACCGACTGAAGAGAACTTCACCTGCAACCTTGATAGTCTGAAACATCGAAGAAAGGTTGGAGATTTGCCTCTCTTCTATAAATACTTTCTTCTATAGATACTGTTTCTGTTGTGGATTTTATTCGTTTTGTTATTTGTATTGCGAACTGGAAAATGAGATGCTCTTCTCCTCGCCAACTCTCATGTGAATAGACCCAGATGGTAGAAATTGGCCAGAGTAAAGGGTGAATATTTTTATGATTCCGAAGGACTCACTTTGAGCAATTGACAATATCACTAAATCAATAGATTTATGTACAAAAAACTAATCATAAGGATTATTATCCGAGCAATCCACATGACATACTTACTTAAATAATGAAATTTTATTCATTTCGTTATTGTATTGCGGACTGGGAAATGAGATGCTCCTCGCCAACTCTCATGTGAATGGACGTAGAGGGTAGAATTTGGCCAGAGTGAAGGGTGTATATTTTTATGATCAGATAATGAATCTGATCAACCGAATAACGCACCTTGCCATCCAATAAATTATCACTTGATGTTTGAAGGTAGTTGACAATGTTTCTTGGTACATTTCATTAGTTCGGACTTCTATTGTCTAATATGATACAAATTGATTTGAAATCCCTGAAAGGATCCATTAAAAATCAAAAAGATTTGCTGAAAAATAACAATTTTATCAAGCAAATAAACTAAGAAAATTATCGATGTGAAATTTTAATTTTTAAACAGGTAGGCTGATGGATTTAAAGCGTTGCTAGGAAACCAATCAATAGAAAATCAAATATCTGTCAATTTAACTCTGTGATTAGATTTAAAAATTGGTCAGTAGTTATTTTGAGAAATGTCTAATTCCGAGTTTTCTCCGACTCCACCGGAGTTAGTAGAAGCAGCGAAAGTAGCGTCACAAAAATTATTGCCAGCTAAATCGCAGAAAATTCATGAAACCGCGTATTCAAGATTCATGTAATGAAGGTGGAAAAGACATGCAGTTCTTTCTCGGAGACGGTGTTATTGGCTTATTTTTCGGAACTGGCACAACAACAAAAACCATCAACAGTGTGGTTGAATTATTCAATGATTAAAAGAATGTTACAATCCAATAATTATGTAGACATTTCAAAATATTTCAAACTAAATACATTTCTGAAACAAAATGGGAAAGGTTACACGTCCAAGAAATTTGCGATATTCACGAGTATACATATTAGTGACTTTTTAAATAATGCTCCCGATGAAGTTTATTTGATGGTCAAGATTGTTGTTGTATTTGGGATTGCAGGAGCTTGTCGAAATTGTGAAACCAGCCAGGTAACATTAGATGATATTAAATATTCGGAAACGTTATTAATTGTGAAATTCTAGCATACAAAGAATGATGTATACACGAGATTTGTAGTTACTGAAGAATATATTAAATTTTACCGAATGTACATAGTCCTTCGTACAGCAGCAGCAAAGGATCGCCGCCTGTTTTATGCATATCGCAATGGAAAATGTATCAATCAGGTTGTGGGTACCAATCAGTTTTATAAGGTACCTGAAGCAGTGGCTAATTTTCTTCAACTTGAAAATGCCAATTCACATACAGGTCATTCATTTCGAAGATCGTCTGCTACACTTTAAGTTGAATCTGGGGGAGACTTGATGACACTAAAGAAACATGGCGGTTGGTAGTCATCAACGGTCGCTGAAGGGTATGTTGATGAATCGGTAGCACACAGGACAGAAATAGCTAATAAAGTGTTTAGAACGTTTGGCAGTGCTGAAATAACATCCACACCCGATTTGCGAACAGGTACATCAACGGCAGTTGTGTCCATGGCAGAAAAAAATATAATTTCAACATTAGAATATTCGACTGTTGTACCGAATAGTTCAAGAAACATATCATTCATGCAATTCACATTTAATAATTGTACTTTTGAAATAAAGGAAATGTAACTTTAGTATAAGAAAATATTCTAAAATTAAAAATTAAACCAAATTACTTCACGACGTTTGGATTATCAGTATCCACAATCGTCTTCGGGTGATAACTGGACCTTTTCCTCCAAGATCTGACTATTGGTCATTCGAGTGCTTTCACCTATCCCCTCTTTCCTCTCTCCTCTTCATCGGTTTTAGCGGAAGCTGACCTTTTTGCAGGAGTTGGTCGTGTTCCACTTGATTAGAGATTTCCATATGTTGTGTATCTCTACGCTAGCTTCGATAAATGCGTTGTTGGACAACATATATGCGGCTTCTTCGAATGTTCTCCTAAACCAGTGTTCTTCCTTGTGGATGATTTCAGCTTGAGCCCACTAGATGTTTTGTTGATGAGTCCAAACGTGATCTGCTAATCCTGATTTGCTGGTTTCTGCTCGCTGTGTGTGTTTCTTATGCTCGAATTGCCGAGTATATTAGAAAAGAGTTTAGGAGAAAATTCAAAGAAGCCGCATATATGATGTCCAACAACGTATTTAGCCAAGCTAGCGTATAGATATGCAACATATGGAAACCTCTAATTAAGCGAAACACGACCAACTCCCGCCAAACGGTCAGCTTCCGCTAAAACCGATAAAGTGGCGAGAGGGATAGGTGAAATCACTCGAATGATTTATAAATAGTCAGATCTGAGGAATAAGTCCAGTTACCACCCGAAGACGATTGTGGATATTAACAATCGAAACTTCGTGAAGTAACTTGGTTTGGAATCTTTTAATTTAAAATTTTTGATTTTCATTTCTTGTTAATAATTTTTTAAATTTATAGCTCATGTTAATAGTTCAAGTTCTTTGGTTTTTTGGTTGTTGCTTGTATTTTATTTCATTGTAATTTCAGTTTTTTGCTTGTTAAAATATTTTTTTCTAGTTATCACCCGAAAACGATTGTGGAACAATCGAAATGTCGCGAAGTAACTTGGTTTGGAATATTTTAATTTCCATATTTTGTTAATAACTTTTTTAATTTTAAATTCGTTTTGATACTTTAATATTTTTTTGGATTTTTTTGTTGTTGTTTGTATTTTATTTCATTGTAATTTAAGCATTTTTGCTTAATATGTACAGTGTTATCCCCAAAGTATGCACCATATGGAAAACTCATTTATTAAGGATTTTTCGACAAAATTTTACTTCAAATAAAAATTTGTGCATCCCCTGAAGCTAAACATGCACCAACAAAATACAGTAAAACACACGTAATATACGAGGAGCCTTCAAATTTTAGATTTTGAGACATGAGTGAAGTACTCTTATTTCTCAGGAAATGTTATTTGAAAAAGTTGTTCGAAATTAAAAAATACATCTAGATTTGGAGTCATGGCTATCTAAGCGGGGCTTTATTTTTTACACATTTTTTTTGATGGGGACTACGAAAAATGAAAATTTGCTGAAAATTTGCGATGAATAGACAGCATCTTTTATACGACAGTTCATTTTGAAAGCCTGTAATATTACGAATAATACAACTGTGGTGTTAACCATTTTCAATTTTTTTGAAGAGTAAAATAATTTTCAAAGTTTTTGGTGCAAAGTTATTTTTATTTTTTGTTAACACTGAAAATTACTCAAAACTACATTGTATTGTAACAAGAACTCATTATTTAATAATATCAAATCACAAAACATCAAAATAAAATAGGTATTTCGGAACAAACTCATTGATTTTCTGGAGTTTTTCTTGTCCAAAATAATTCTCCAAAATAAACTTCAGAAAATCAATGAGTTTGTTCCAAAATACCTATTTTATTTTAATGTTTTGTGATATCATTGAATAATAAGTTCTTGTTACAATACTGTACAATTTTGGCTAATTTTCGGTGTTGACAAAAAATAAAAATAACTTTGCACCAAAAACTTTGAAAATTAATTAAAATTATGGTTAACATTATGGTTAACATCATGGTTAACATCATGGTAATTTTGCAGGCTTTTAATAATACAGGATGCTGTCTATTTATCGTTTTGGCAAATTTTCATTTTTCGTAATCCCCATTAATAAAATTGGTAAAGAATAAAACTTCACTTAGATGGCCATGACTTCAAATCTAGATGTATTTTTTATTGCTGAACAACTTTTTCAAGTAACATTTTTCAAGATTTTTCAAAATAAGAGTACTTTACTCTTATCTCAAAATATTTTAAGACTCCTCGTAAATTACGTGTGTTTTACTGTATTTTGTTGGTGCATGTTTAGTTTTAGTAGATGCACAAACTTTCATCAAAAATAACATTTTGTTGAAAACCCCTAATAAATAAAATTTTTTTCATATTATGCATACTTTGGGGGTGACACTGTTTAATTATTATTTTTCAGCTAATCTCTTTTTCAATTTCTCACAGATTCTTTTTGATGTTTCAAATCAATTTATATCATATCTGACAATGGAAGCCGGAACTAATGAAATTATCACTTTCAATTAATGGTTTGTCTCTTCTAATTCAAGCTTTTGCGCTTTCTAGTAGGTACATTATTCTTCATAGGATAAAGAAAATAACTTATGTCCAATTTTGTCTATATTCAATATGGATTTCTACAATGAATATGAAATCAATCGAACAAATAACATTATTCTTTCTACATTTAATTAATGAATGTATCATATTCGTGTTTCTTTTATTCGCCGGAAGACCTCACTAAAAGTAACTCATTGAAAACAACTCAAACTTTCTTATTTATGTAATGATAGTTTTCCTCATTTTTGTAGCCCAATATCCAAGACCCATCTGCGAACCTGAAAATACCCCTCCTGCGAGGCTTGCACGAAAAAATATAGTTACAAAGTCATGGATTACATTAGGTATTCTTTTATTCATTTCGTTCGTTGGAATTCTCATTTACGTGTTTTACCCAGATGAGGCTTGTGATTCACTTCAACCCTCATTTGAATATGAATTGGACAAGCATCCATTTTTCACAAGAAGCAATTGGGGTGCGAGACCAGCAAAGTTCATTTTGAATGTTACGGAACCAGTTGATATGGTGATAATAAAACATACTGCCGAAAAAACATGCAGCAACTTCCACGTCTGTTCGAAACTAGTACGCCATTTACAAAGTTCTGATGCTAGTAAGGGCAATCCTGATATTTATTGCAGCTTTCTTATCAGCAGTGATGGGAGTATATTCGAAGGAAGAGGTTGGGTGTACAACCGCAATACAGAAATGACACAATAGATATAGTTTTTATAGGAACTTATGATATTGATGTGCCATCAGCCTTCATGATCGATGCTGCTCTTGTTCTGCTGAAAGAGGGAGTGAAGATGAAATACCTTACTGAGGATTTCAAAGTTGTTTGTCACAATCAAACTTATAACACTCTCAGTCCTGGACAAAATATCTTCAAGGAGGTTATGAAATGGTCACATTACGATCCCAATCTTCATTTTTATTACCAGATGGTAAGCCAGGCGGTGAAACTTGCACTCTGAATTAACATTTGTTACTAATGTGTGAGCTTTTTGCTAAAATATGACTAACGGTCACTGCATATGCTCAATGCTAAGTTAGTGTGCTGATTTTTTTAAACTCATATTTTCCAAAAAATACATCAGACCTTAGTTATACAAGTACGAATGATGAGTAAAATATGCCGTTTTTATGAACTTGCTCCATTGATATATTATCGAAATATGCGTTTTTACATAATATCTTGTTGATTTATTCATCAATATGGAATGCACCAAGGTTTCATTTTATAAACAACATTCTTCAAATGGCCCCACATAAAGTATTACAACGGATTTAAGTCTCGCGACCTCGCTGGCCATTCAATATGTCCACGTCTACCAATCCATCGATTCGTAAACATTTGGTCTAGATAGCTTCGAACATCTGCAGTATAAAGTGGAGGCGCACCATCCTGTTGAAACCATAAACTTTCATCAAAACTTCCAGGATTAATTCTACTGGGGAATAAATTGATTACAGTGGGTACTAGATATCCCCTTAAAAACTGAAGGTATGTTGGCCCGTCTAAAGTAACATCGAAAAAGTATTGTCCGATGATCCTGTTTCTTACAATGCCAGCCCATACATTTACTTTTTGTGGGTTTTGTGTATGATGTTCACGCTTCCAGTGGGGTTTTTTTTGGCCCAGTACCTATAATTGTGACGGTTGACCCCACTATTTAATGTAAAAGTGGCTTTATCAGAAAAAATTATATTTTTTACTAGGAGATGGTCTCGGTGACAGTTATCCATCATGGCTTCCCAAAATTCTATTCTTCTATCTGGATCACTCTCGTTTAGTTCCTGTACAAGTTCGATATTGAAGGGATGCCGTTTTTCCAATTTTAATACTTTGTGTACAGTTGTTTTACTGACATCGAAATCACGACTAACCTTACGAACAAAAGTGTGCACATCTTTTTCAAAAGCAAGTACCTAGAACATCTAGTTTTGTATCATCATTTACAGGAGGACGAATTGATTCGCGTGCATTTTCAACTGTACCAGTTTTTCGAAATTTCTTTCCAATCTCACTTACTGCAGACTGCGTTATGCGTCTTTCTAGATATTTTTCATTAAATTTCATTCATTCACTTCCATCTGAGTTCGCGATCTGTTTCCATAGCTAATTCATAGCTAATCGTCATACGTGCTTTACACTTAAATTCATTACTACTTCAAATGAATTCGAAGTAATACTACAGAAAATTCACGAATTAATACAACAACTACTGTCCTATTTAACAGTAATCGAAATAATGACATTTCACAGTAACAAAAACAAACTAGCCGCCTAGTTTTTTAAAATTAATAAGAAATACTTGTTATCGTGCTAACAAGTATTTCTGTCAACTACAGCAAGGACTACAATTCGAACATTCAAAATAAAGTCATGTATTTATTACTGGATTACTTTTCCATTGTTAAATTAATCATTAAAAAAAATATAAAATAATTAATTGATTTTTACTTTAATTAGATATCAATAAAATTTATTTTCTAAGCGCACATCTTTCAAATTATGTCTGTTAGACCCCAAGTATCATACCTTTTTGGAATCAATTCGTTACGAATTATCTAAAACTGACACCAAATACAGGGTGTTGCATTTAAAAAAAAATTACCGATAACGTCATCACATTATTATGGATTACCTTGTATGATGAAATTCTATTGTAAAATGTAGAATATTGAAATTGAAAATCGATGTGTTTCAGGTTTTTGTAAAAAAACCTTTGGTTTTGGAAATATCGAATTTATTCCATACTTTGCGGACACACTGTATATACACTTCACATCTTGTTACAACTTTCAATTCTTTTCATGAGTTTCCCACGCAATGTTTGCATCTTTCCTTCCCTCTACAAAAATTTGAGGAATTACCAAACAAATGATTAATTTTCACATTGGTTCACTGGGGGAGTGTAAACATCGACAAATGTTGTGAAGCAAAATATCTGGTCCACGTGTATGTGTCTTCGTTTCTTACTTTCCTATTGAACCTTCTGGCATCACGAAGTTTTACTTTAGTTTTCGTATATCGGATGATGTTCTTAGCTGTAATCAAAAGCACTACATCCCTAAGGGTGCCCTTCGTAGTGAGAAGTCGTTGGAGAACATACGACTTGAAGCTTCGCATGAAAAATGCCTGATTAACTAAGAAATAATTAGTAATTTTTGAAACTGAAAATGTAAGTCCAACACGATTTGCACCTTTTTTCCTTGATTTACGTTAGGTTCTTGACGTTCCGAGGTGTAGTTTTTTCAATTCCATTGGGTGATTCTAAGTAAGATTATTTTCATCTACAATACTACAATAACAGTAAAAAGCCCAAGATCAGTGTAATAATGGGATTTTTCTGCCCTCAGCAGCATCTATCTTTTTTTTTTTATAAAGATTCTACTTTTTCAAGAACTTCAGCAACTTCATTGAATAAGCTAGTTGATGCGGTCATTCTCATTTCTGAGTTATTTAAGACAGTTTTATGAATGGGGTAGAGATGGTGTTGATTGTTATGAGGGATTTTGAGAGAGGTGAAGGCTGATCAATCGCATTTGTAATATGCATATGAGTGTCAGGAAGATCCTCTTCAACAGGGTCCGAGGGCTCCATCCCTATTCCAGTACTATTGAAGCACTTCCACCGCTGTAAGCAGAACAAACAATCAAATGATCTAACTCACAGTACTCCGTTAAAAAACATCACTAGGCTCACAAATTTTTTGAATTTTTCCAAAAGTCACACTCAATAATTATCATTGTTATAGTTCAAGTAAACTACCTTCCAGCAGTTCCCTTTAAATAAAATAGTTAGGGAGCTAACTAATTTTGTTATTCAATAATCATTTCTGATTATATAAGAATCATAATAAATATATATATATATATATATATATATATATATATATATATATATATATATATTACAATGTAGGTTTTCACGGATGGTGGAATATGATGTGTTGTTTTTCCGGGTGTTCATCCGTTGTGTACTATTCGATAGTCGACGTTTCGCCATCATCTGTTACAGAGGTGTAACAGTTACACCTCTCGAAGCGAAGCAGTAACACGTCTTGATAATGCCATCTGAGATGATGGCGAAACGTCGACTATCGAATAGTACACAACGGATGAACACCCGAAAAAAACAACATCATATATATATATATATATATATATATATATATATATATATATATATATATATATATATATATATATATATATATATATATATATATATATATATATATATATATACAGGGTGTCCCTGGACTTTCTCTTTTCCTCTCGGGAATGTATAGATGGAATCAAAATATAACCAGTACTTCATATAACTTTTTTCCTAAAATCCTTCGTTACCAAGTAACGGGCCCTCGAAGTTACAAAATGAAAAATATTTTTCTTTGATAACTTTTCAAGTGAATATTCAAAATCATCCAAATTTTGGTAATTGACTAAACAAATGAATTCCTTCGATGAGCTTTCATGCAGGAGTCAGTTGTTTTGCTACAAAGTCAGGAACGGACTACCCCCGTTGGTCCACACCCCAAAACTTTGAAATGACAGATATTTTTCAATATTTTTCAACAAATTAAGGTTACTTGGACAATTTTATGAATAAAAGTACTCGTGTGGAAAGTCGATCGGAGCAACGAGTCTTGATAAAAATGTAGTTTCACTCGACGACATCAAACCCGCTCGTCCACCATTATTTGAAATGAATAATTATCAAAGCAGAAATAATAATGATAACGTTAATTCAACAACATTTATCCTGAGATGTCTACCATTATTCGAAAATATTAGTTTTTAAGGAAAATGGAAATGATAGGTAAAATGTTCATAACGAATTTTTATAATGCAAACACGTTTAACTAACGAAACTCAAGAGCCTCAAGAGCAAACAGAAATGAAAAATTCGCTACAGAAACTGCTCGATATGACCACCTTCTCTCTCTATACATTTTCTTAGTCTGCGAAGACACCCTCTCTGTACTTGAAATAGCATTCCAGGGTCGTTTCGTATGGCTTCACAATGTAATGTTATTCTATTCAACAATGCATCTCTTGTGTGAATGGGTGTAGCGTAAACAAGGCTTTTTAGATGCCCCTACAGAAAGAAATCCAATGGATTTAAATCCGGAGACCGCGATGGCCATGAATATGGCCCACATCTACCAATCCATCTATTGTGGAAAATATGGTTCAGATGGTCAGGCACAATCAAACTAAAATGAGGAGGAGCGCCATCATGCATAAACCACATATCTCTTCGGGTTTGCAATGGAACATGTTCCAAAAGTCCATTCAAATCGTTCTGAATGAACTCCAAATAACGTTCTTCATTCAATCGGTCCTGTAGAACGAATGGTCCTATAAGATGGTTTCCTATGATACCAGCCCAAACATTCACGTTGAATTTCCGTTGGTGTTTGGTTTGCAATATCCCATGGGGATTTTCTTCGGCCCATATATGGAGATTATGAGAGTTGATAACTCCATCTCTACTGAAACCTGCTTCATCAGTGAATAAAACTCGATTAATAAAAGTCATATCCTCTCTTTGCCTATCCATGAACCAATTGGCATATTCCAGTCGTGCTGGAAAATCTTGAGGTGTCATGGCATGTACCTTCTGGATGTGAAATGGGTGGAGCAGTTGTTCCCTAATTATTCTATGAATAGTGGACTTGGATGTATGGAACTGTTCTGATAGATTTCTGATGCTCATTGAAGGATCATCAGCGACGGCTTCCAAAATATTTTCCTCCAATACAACGGTACGTACAGTCCTAGGAGCGCCCTCGCCACCTCGTTTTGGCAAAACTGTACCTACAATAATATCGAAATAAAACAACGTGCTCAAATTGATTATCAATTATTACATACCTGTCTCCCTCAAGCTGCGATCGACACGCTCGAATGTTTCTCTTGACGGTACCGTTCGATTGGGAAAATGCTCGGAATACAGACGACGAGCTTCTGCAGCATTACAAAATGCTCGTCCATAAAATACATGTATATCTGCATATTCATTGAATGTAAACTGTTCGGCCATATCAAAAAAATTCAAAATATCCTATAGAATATTGACAATACAATGATAGTCATATGACAACGCACCACTCAACAAAACAAAATCGCATTCCAGTTTCTCATTTTTTATCAAAACTTTCTAAAAGGTTTTTTTGTCAACATCTGTGAAAGAAATGGAACATAATTATTTCCTGGATATTTTTCACCTGATCATGTGCAGCCGTTTTTGTAGTTCATTCGTTTGCTTTTTATTAGTATAGTAAATATTTTTTCCGATGTGCGTTTTTTCAGCTAAATTTAGATTCGTGTTAAAGAATTTCTCCCATAAAATTATAATTATCAGTGAAACTCCTCAACAGTTTAGCTGTGAAGAAGAATTTGAAACATTCGAATGTTGAGTTTCATGAGATTCAGATAACTGATCAACACGAAACGTGATTATTCCACACGTATTATGTACATACAAAATATGGAATGAATTCGATATTTCATAGTAGAGTAGCTTGTTAGTTTAAAAACACCACGAATCTACAGAACTTGATATTTCTTTGAAAAAATATCTGCTATCACAATTGTGACTTAAACTTCCATATAGGTACTGTACTTTTTGTTTACGACTTCATTTTAGCATACTTTGTATTATTCCTGTTATAAATGTTGTTGAATTAACGTTATCATTATTATTTCTGCTTTGATAATTATTCATTTCAAATAATGGTGGACGAGCGGGTTTGATGTCGTCGAGTAGAACTACATTTTTATCAAGACTCGTTGCTCCGATCGACTTTCCACACGAGTACTTTTATTCATAAAATTGTCCAAGTAACCTCATTTTGTTGAAAAATATTGAAAAATATCTGTCATTTCAAAGTTTTAGGGTGTGGACCATCAGGGGTAGTCCGTTCCTGACTTTGTAGCAAAACAAATGACTCCTGCATGAAAGCTCATCGACGGAATTCATTTGTTTAGTCAATCACCAAAATTTGGATGATTTTGAATATTCACTTGAAAAGTTATCAAAGAAAAACATTTTTCATTTTGTAACTTCGAGGGCCCGTAACTTGGTTACGAAGACTTTTAGGAAAAAAAGTTATATGAAGTACTGGTGATATTTTGACCCCATCTATACATTCTCGAGAGGAAAAGAGGAAGTCCAGGGACACCCTGTATATACATATACATGGTGTTTCAGAATTCGACGGACAAACTTATACCACGTCATTCCTCTTGCAAAATGATGAAAAATGAGGTAGGACATGTGTGTCCGGAAATGAGCCGTTTCAGAAATACAGGGCGTTGAAGTTGCAAAATAAAAAGACCCTTTTCGTCGTAGCTCCCGGACTAAAAGGAATAAATTATTGAAACTCAGCAAATCGATTACGAGCTAGAATGTGCTTCCTCCAGTGGTATGTTTGCTTCAGTATCAGTAGCCAGTGGCGTTCCAGCGGGGTAATAGCTTATATTTCCCCCCTCATTTTTTACGCCACTGACTTTATATCCACAACATTCTTTTTTTTGAATTCCTTGATAAATTTTACGTAAAAACCAAATAAACATTCACTATGAAAAAACCCGTAGTTTTCGAGAAAAATTGAGTTGAACTGATACGTGCATTCTTATATGGGAATAATCGATTAAAATAATCGAAATTCCAAAACCAAAATTATTTGAACTCTTTTATAATTTTACCATTAATTTAGCGCTTGCAAGTGATGGTAATTATTGTGGGTTTTCTATCATTGTACCAATTTTTGTTATGTTTAGCATATGTAATGACAAATCATAACTCTTGAGGCTTATTTTCGTGCTTGTCAATAGATTTCATTGTTGAAATGTTTTCATTGTTCTCAGATCTTCGAGTGACTTTGTGATCTGAAAAAAAGTGACCCCAAATAAAATTTGCGATCATTCGGAATCTCGACTGAGTTAGGCTCCAATAATCCTAAAATAACACCATTATTCTGGATTTTGGGAAAATTATTTTTTGTTCACAATTATCCTGTCTTTCCCATTCGTGAAATCACACTTCTCTTTGTAGAATCGTAAATATCTTGAAGAATATTCATTAATAAGAAAATGAAAAACATTCTCAAAGTATACAGTGTTTTCAAATTTTCACAGATGAAGCCGAAAAACAAAATTTTACCAGTAGACTCTAATTATACGCCTGAAAAAAAGAAATGTATTTGGAAGAAGTCAATTTATTTGAATAACCATCTGATAAGATCTTCGCTAACTCTAGTCAGTAAATGAAGTTTTTTAAATAAATGAAGAAATGGAAGTTGTCTATTTACAGCTAATTACATAACTCTTAGTTGGATGTCGGTACTCATAATTCATCTTTGAGTAGAAATATCATATTCAAAATATACCTTCTCTACACATATTTTAGATAATGTGATAAGAAACAATACTGTTGAAATTCTAGAACAGTGAGTCATAAACACGAATTTCTTTTTGAAATTTACATTGAAAATTCAAATGTGCTTTTGAATAATAATGAGAACATCTGATGAATAATCAATAGGGTAATTGTTCGAAATTTTTTCCGTCAACACTTATACACGATCTGCAACGGCGCAACATAGAAAATCGAACTTTTTCAAATGATTCTAAATTTTCGGCAATCGTCATCGATGCAGCTTGAATGCGGGCGACTAATTCTTCTTGGCTTTTTGGTTCTGTTTCATAAACCAGTGACTTCATATGACCCAAAAGAAAATAGTCAACAGGATTCAAATCTGGTGATCTGGCAGGTCATTTGTGGGGTCAACCTCGACCAATCCAATTGTCACAGAATTTCCGATTTAGGTACTCTCTAGCAGCTAACGAAAAATGAACAGAAGCACCGTCGTGCTGAAACCACATTCCATTCCGGATATTCAGAGAAACATCTTCTAACAATTCAGGCAATACTTCTCCCAAGAAAGTGCTATAATTGTCCCCATTCAACTTATCTGGTAAAAGATAAGGACCAACTAAACGGTTTTCTACTATTCCTGCCCAAACATTCAATGAAAATTTTGTTTTTTGGCCATGAGGATGAATAGCAAAAGGATTTTCCTCGGCCCAAATATGGCTATTGCGAGAATTGAAAATACCTTCCCTTGTGAATTTTGCCTCATCAGTGTATAACACTTGCTTGATAAATTCCGGATTATTTCTCCACATACTTAAAAACCATCGAGAAAATTGAATTCGATCTGGATAGTCCTCTGGTTTCAGTGCCTGAAACCAGTGCCATATTGAAACAAGTAATGGTATTTTGGTTAATCGATAAAACTTGGATTTTTACCCAGTGAGAGAAGATAATTCGATAAAACATTCTGAGTTCAGTTTTGCCAACTATTCGTAATTGTCTTTGGAAATCTTTTGGATGGAACATTTTATTAAAAAATAAATCTCGAGGTAAAGCCATTCAGTAGGTCTGCGGGCTCACAACATATCTGCAAAAAAAGTTGGTAAAATGGTAGAAAATCCGCAATATGTTGCCGAAGTGAATAATTTTTCAAGCACACAATGAATGGTAGAATGATGAAAGAGTTCAAATAATTTCGGTTTTGGAATTTCGATTATTTTACTCGATTATTAATATTCCCATATGAGAATGCACCTATCAGTTCAACTCAATTTTTCTCGAAAACTACTGGTTTTTTCATAGTGAATGTTCATTTGGTTTTTACGTGAAATTGATCAAGGAATTAAAAAAAAAAGACGGTTGTGGATATAAAGTCAGTGGCGTAAAAAATAAGGGGGGAAATATAAGCTATTACCCTGCTGGAACGCCACTGGTTACTGATACTGAAACAAACATACCACTGGAGGAAGCACATTCTAGCTCGTAATCGATTTGCTGAGTTTCATTAATTTATTCCTTTTAGTCCGGGAGCTACGACGAAAAGGGTCTTTTTATTTTGCAACTTCAACGCCCTGTATTCCTGAAACGGCTCATTTCCGGACGCACATGTCCTACCTCATTTTTCATCATTTTGCAAGAGGAATGACGTGGTATAAGTTTGTCCGTCGAATTATGAAACACCCTGTATATATATATATATATATATATATATATATATATATATATATATATATATATATATATATATATATATATATATATACAGGGTCCTGCAACAGTGGCGCGGTGTTCCATATCTCTATATAGGAAGCAGATCGGAATCTAATTTTCTATAATATTACCTTATTGCTCGAGCTCGACAAAATAAAAATATTAGCGGTCACACAGGGTGTTCGATTTTTTCTGGGCGGATCCCAACTGTGTCTTTTTAAATGGCAACCTATATTTTTTATCGCTTTTTCGGTTTCTTCATAGAAAATAAAATAAACTTTATGTATATCTGCACTTCGAAAATATTGACGGTTTTCGAGATATCTAGCATGACAGGTTTTTTTTTCCAATATTCATCACTCAGAATATTTGAAATTATAAAGTGGTGCCAAGTCCAGTTGAAATTTTTTTTTGGTCGAATATTCTACATTGGTAACTCTCTCAAACGATATATCTGAAATCGACCTGTGATATACAGGGTATGAAAAACCGCTTGCCAAATATTGTAAATGAAAATTTGCAAAATCTTCCTTAGATTAAATGGAACACCCTGTATATTATTGATCCATAAGAAGCGCCAACGAAACCTCTACAAATTTCATTAAGTATTCCCTATGGCTAAGTTCAATAGTTTTTCTTAAATGAGCATTTCTTTCGAAAAATGGTCATTTTTTCAAAGCGAAATCCATTTGACGACTGATAAAAATATACGAAAGATATCTTGTTTCAATTTTGTACATTAATCATTTGAAAAAGCTAATGTTTTAGCGAAACATGTTATGATTATTTTCAATAAAGTTAGTGGAGATCAAATCGTTTAAGTGTAGTTTGTGAAATTACTATGGATCTTCATCAAGTAACGGCCGAATCAATCAGAACATTAGAAGGTGTCCAAACAAATATTTTTTATCGAAATAAATGTATGTACCTATCACTTTTTGCTAAATGGAAAATTATTTTTTCATTGGATGCAGAATTTCACTCATAAATCGTGCAATATCAAACCAAACAAGTTAAAAGAAATAAACATTATAAATAACTATTTTTTTCATGTTATTATATTCATTCAGAGCTTGAGTTCTAGATATTCAAATTTGTCAACTGGCAAATTACAAAACTACAAAAGGGAGAGTTTAATTAAGGTTGATAATGAAACTTTTATAAAATATGTTCAACATGTCTTTCATTTTCTTGAATGCAGAGCTGAAGTCTATGTTTGAAAGACTGTTCTACCCTGCGCAAGACAGCTGGTGTAATGCTGCGAAAAGCATTCGTTATTCTAAGTCGCATATTTTCGGGAGAAGTTGGTAGCTCAACGTAAACCATATTTAAGAAAAAATCTAGTTTCGTCAAATCTGGTGATCTAGCGGGCCACCGTACAGGCCCATTCCGTCCTATCCATTTATTGGGAAATACTTCATTTAGATGATCTCTCACTTCTGCCGAATAGTGAGCAGGTGCACCATCATGTTGTAACCACATTCTATTGCGGAGGTCAAGAGGAATATCATCTAACAAACCTGGTAAATCATTTCGTACGGAATTGAGATACATTGCACCATTCATATGTCCCTCAAAAAAGTATGGACCAATTACATATTCTCCAATGATGCCTCCCCAGACATTTATCGACCACCTATGTTGATAATCCACCTGTCTCAATAAGTGAGGATTTTCTGTCGCATAATAATGGTAATTATGTCGATTTACAAATCCATTTTTATGGAATGTCGATTCATCCGACCATAAAATATTATTGAAAAAATATTCGTTTCGACGAATTTTGTTCATGGCCCAATTGCAAAATCTCACTCTTTTCTCGAAATCAGCATACAGTAGTTCTTGATGTAACTGAACGTGGTATGGATGCAAGCGATGTTTCTTCAATACTCGTTGCACTGATCTCTCACTTATATCCACTATTTCCCCAATTTGTCGTTGACTCCTACTAGGATCTTCTTCAACAGCAAGAAGAACTTGCAATTCATTATCTTCATTAGTAGCTGGCTTGATGCGCTCATGTTTGGAATAATTAATAGATCCAGTTTCAACGAATCGTCCCAAGACCTTTCGGAAAGATCTTTCATCTGGATGCCTTCTATCTGGATACCGTTGAGAATAAATTCTACTTGCCAATAAAAAATTCCTGTCTGATTCACCTAATATGAAAATCATATCAATCAAATCACTTTTTGATAACAACATTCTGATGAAATTATACCGACAGTTCAACTTCACGATTGACTAAAAATTTCAATATTCATTTGCAGCCAAATATTTTGTTCTGTCATTTGCCAGACTACTTGATTTCCAATAAATATTTCATTCGCTGAAAGGTTGTTTTAGAAATTATTGTAACTATTCAAGAACGTCCATTTTGTGGTGTAATTCGCAACTTGTTTATCTAGCAACAGGTAATTTTAGGAATGGGCGATATTTTAAGGAAAGGGTATTTTTTGTATATTCTTATCAGTCGTCAAATGGATTTCGCTTTGAAAAAATGACCATTTTTCGAAAGAAATGCTCATTTAAGAAAAACTATTGAACTTAGCCATAGGGAATACTTAATGAAATTTGTAGAGGTTTCGTTGGCGCTTCTTATGGATCAATAATATACAGGGTGTTCCATTTAATATAAGGAAGATTTTGCAAATTTTCATTTACAATATTGGCAAGCGGTTTTTCATACCCTGTATATCACAGGTCGATTTCAGATATATCGTTTGAGAGAGTTACCAATGTAGAATATTCGACCAAAAAAAAATTTCAACTGGACTTGGCACCACTTTATAATTTCAAATATTCTGAGTGACGAATATTGGAAAAAAAAACCTGTCATGCTAGATATCTCGAAAACCATCAATATTTTCGAAGTGCAGATATACATAAAGTTTATTTTATTTTCTATGAAGAAACCGAAAAAGCGATAAAAAATATAGGTTGCCATTTAAAAAGACACAGTTGGGATCCGCCCAGAAAAAATCGAACACCCTGTGTGACCGCCAATATTTTTATTTTGTCGAGCTCGAGCAATAAGGTAATATTATAGAAAATTAGATTCCTATCTGCTTCCTATATAGAGATATGGAACACCGCGCCACTGTTGCAGGACCCTGTATATATATACAGGGTGTAACATAAGTATGTTAAAATATTCAAGTGACGTATTCGTGAGACAATTTTAAGAAAAAAGTCTATATAAACTTGTGTTCGAAAATGCTTGGTTTCGGAGATACGGGTGTTTATATTAATTACATTTTTTTGTTCGCTTTTCGAAAATAACTGTTGCAAAAAATAAGTTATTTGAACGAAATTCGGTACCCGAGGTTTTTTTGACGTGGAAAATCATAATTTTGTATTAATTTCCATGTAAGATCTATAGGGCACTGCGTACGCTGTCATTATTCATTTCAAATTGCCCTAACTTTTTTGACAGTGAACTTTTGGTACTTTTCATGAAAAAACCTAGTTTTCACACCTTTTCCAAGTAAAAAAGGTACACTTCCTCAACAACGCTAGAGGTGATCGTTTTCGAGATATTTAGAATTTTCTATATCGATGCTTATTGCTTAGCTCCTAGGGCGCTAAGTGAAGTTGCTGAGAACATTACAAAAACTAAGTATGTGGTGGATCTCGTTAAAATGAACAATTTTTTTCTATAAAATATTTGATGAAAATGACTAAAATTGCACAAAACTTATGACAAAAACCTACCATGTTTTGAAAAATTATCGAATATTCTCCGTTTCACTATCACTGTCGACATTTAAATCAATAATGAATTTATTTCCATCATTGATATGGAAGTGTCCAATCTCCATATAGTCTTTTTCAACTGAAATTACTTTAAAAATCTTTTTCTGCCAGTCTTCTTCGGTAATAGTAGCTACATCTTATTTAACTAGCTCTATCATCTTTTTATCAAATTTTGGAAAATTATTTTTACGCCTGATGCTTTGTTTCAATTTTCCTCAAATCAACTCGATGGGATTGAAAACATAAAAATAGGTGGGAAGTCTCAATATGGTGTGGCCATGCTTGTCAGCAATATTCTCAAGGGCATACACTTTTTCGAATGTTTTTGTCTGTAAAACTTGAAGTAGTTGGTTTTTGGTATAGGTATCTTCAAAATACAAATTGTTATCCATTAAAAAACTTTGTATTTCATTTTTCCTCGAATTTTTCGGTACTTTGATGAGCTATCGCGAATGATAGGAAGCGTGATCAACAACTATCACACTATTCGCATCCAAATTTGGGATCAACGTGTTTTCAAACCATTCCTCAAAAATATTAGCTTCCATGTTCTTATGGTAGTTAACATTGCAGTCCTCAAGTTTTTCTCCACATAATCTCAAAGAATTCGGAACCCATTATGGCCGGAAGTATTCAATTTCTTCCTTATGATTTCAATTGTAGGAATCCCATTGTTTTTCTAACAGTCGTATATTGTTTTTTCAATGATTTTATTAGATGAACATCTAAAGGTTTTGGTAATGCCGCATCAAAGCGCGTCTTGCATTCATAAGGTTTGACAATTGAGAAAGGAATTTCGGTCAAATCTGATGTTGCTTGTAATAATTTCTTTCCCTCGAAACCAAACTTGACATGTAGATTCTTATATACATTGAAACATGCTCTCTGTGTTTCAATATTCAAATGCATCCCAGTCTTATTCACTGTTATCTCTTTTTCGCATTGTTCACCAGCGCTATTGGAATCACTACACAGGAAAAAGTCTGCGTTGTTACCACACTCGCCATTACTATTAGTACTTGTCCAAGAACGCCACATCTTAAACAAATAACAAAAATTTTAAGTAACTATAACTGCACCAATATCGAATTTCAACACTCAAATCGCGATCAGTTCCTGAACTGAACATTGACAACACGACTCTTCTAACCATCCTCACATTCTATTGGTCACCGTAACATGACTTCAAATTTAATTTTATGACTCTTCAGCCAATCATAAATCTCGGTTAGTAAAAATTATCCAATACGAACCGCCAATTCTTCAGCCCACGTGGACTAATTCGTAGCGGCAATATTTTTTCGTATTGGTTTTTTTGGCCTTTGAGCTATACCAGCTTGTTTGACCTCCTACAAAGTACCCATGCAATGGGTGACTGCATATTCTATTAAAGTGGATATAGACATGTTATATGTTGTAATGATAATGAGCACCTAATCTCTCTTTTAAAAACCTCAATAATCAAGCCAACATTTTTCATTTATCACTTCCACACATTATCCTCACAATATTGAAATAATTTGTGGGGAAATCCCTTCTATCCCCTCCAGGCTATCAGATAGTTTGATAATTGTACTCATACAGTTTCCAAAACGTCACTTTAAGCATTGCTCGTCTACAAATCAGTAAGAGTATGATGTAACTGTGCAAATCCGATTCAAAATATGGATGAGTATCATAAGGGTATGTCCATTTTGAATAGTGAATTGAACGAACTACTTCAGATACTCAATCAGCAAAAAAAATCAATTGAAGTGCAACAAAGCTCTATAAAGAGCGTGCTGGGTATGTAAAAAGTGATCCTAATGATGATATTTTTCTCAATAAAGATATTATCGTTTGAAATAATTTGGAATTTGACAATATATTGCAACAAGATACTGACTTATACATTTTCGAGTAGTTCATGTTTTGCAGCCATTTGTACAATTAAATGATCTTGATACTTTCTCATATCGTGGAATGATATAATTCCAAACATGCCTCAAGAAATAATTTTCTTCACAAAAAAGTTCTCGAAAGATCGCAAAGTTAAAGTTTGTTAATGAGTTCCCAAGATCTGAAACTTATCAACATTCGAAATGTGTCTCGAAAATAAAAAAAATTGGGAATTAATTTTTGGTAGTGTTAGATGTGAGAAATACTTACTTATTGAGTTGTTTTCAGTAGTGATGTACCGGGTGGCAATGAAATCCTCTCAATTGTTTTTATGGCTGTATATTTGATATTTGAAACAAAGATCTAGTTCACTGAAGCAAATATTTTCAATAATGGAAAAATTGAATGTATCTTACCCTTCATGCGGAAGTATTCTCAGGCAAATAATTCAGATAGAATCTTTTGGTAGACTCAGAAGTTCTCAAACTTATTTTGTCTATCGCCCACTTGGAGAATTAATTATTTTCTAGCGCACTCCAATTTTTTTTACTTTACTACTTCTCAAGAATCACAATCGCAGTCATTATTTTAATAATTAAATCATGTGTGACATGTGAAAATAAAACTTTCTGATGAGGGTAATCTAAAACACTATTTTGTAATATTTGAAAAACTTTTATTTAGTTATTAAAACAAACATTTCAATTTCAATTTTGAACCTAATCTAATGTGGAGGATGAAATTGATGATTGTTAACAAGTTTTTTAATATCAGGCTCGAATCCACTGAAAAACAGCCGTAAGACACCGCGTTCGGTAATCTGCAACTGATTTCTCTTTTTAGTTAGCCACAACGTTGTCACAGCATTAAATCCACGTTCTCACAAATACGGCTTTTGTAGTCAACATTCTTGGTATCCATTTTTCATTTTTATTTTTATTGGTTTGTTTTTGACTATTTTACGTACAGTTGAGAAAGAAATTTTAGTCAAATTTGATGTTGCTTGTAATAGTTTGTTTCCCTCGAAACCAAATTCGAGATGTAGATTTTTATATACGTTGAAACATAATCTTAGGGTTTCAATATTCAATTTCATCAGAATCTTATTTACTATCTCTTTTTCGTATTGTTCACCATCGCTATTAGAATCACCATACAGGAAAAAGTCTGCATTGTTATCACACTCGTTGATACTATTAGTACTTGTCCAAGGACGCCACATTTCAAACAGACAATAGAAATTTCAAGTAATTATAACTGCACCAATATCAAATTCCAAAATCGCCATCAGTTCCTGAACTGAACATTGACAACACGACGGCTCGCATTCTATTCGTCACCGTAACATGACTTCAAATTTGACTTTCCAGACAATCATAACACTCGGTTAGTAAAAATCATCCAATATGAACCGTCAAGTCTACAGTCCACGTGGACTAGTTGGCAGCGGCTTTATTTCTCTGTATTGGTTTTTGGCCTTTGAGAACGCCGACACTTTATATGCACGATATGCAATTACTTCGACTATACCAATATGTAAGAGTTATTGAATGATCAGACGATAAAAATAATATGATAGATATAATATGAAATGACTTCAACCATTTATTTTTCTGAGAAAACCAAACAGTAAAATAGTATTGCTTAGGGGAGACTGTTGTACCTTGGATCACGATTCACATTTGAATTTTTTTACAAGCTGTTTTTTTTAATATAATAACGGAGAGAATCTCTACTGGTAGCACCATTGTTCCTACACATTATGTAATTTTTGAAAATTTAAATATTGAACATCAATAGAAAAAAATGAACATATATATTGTATTGATATATAATCAATGGTACAAGACCATAATGTACCATTGATCATGCCTTCGTGTACCTTGGATCATCAACGTCCTGTACCTATAGTATGTATCAAAAACAACATTTTTATACAGAAATGAGTATTTAATTTCTTTCATTGCAAAAAGATTAATATTGAAGTATAAGTAACGTTTTTTCAATTTGTCTATTTTACTGAATCAGTTGACATTGAAGCTGGAAAAGTCTACTTGGAACCATAACTGTCCATCAGTTCTAGCCGATCCACTCAACTCTACTGGAGTTGGTAGTTTTACCATAATATCTTCCGCTACAATATTTCTTCAGACTCTTTCACAAATTTGCTGCCAATTCCAATTCGTTTGTAGAATTTAATCTGGTAATCAAAATGATGTTCATCTCTGGAAATGATTTTTCCCACATATTGCACCGGTGGCCCATGCTTTTTGCTGAATCCTACCAAAACATAGTCCCCTCTTCAAATGTCGTTCTTTCAAAATTAGTTTCTTCTTGCCTTTCATTTACTTCTTGGTTAATTATGTCCAGTAGGTCTGTTACATCATCTTCATCTTCTAAGACTAAATCCACATCTTCATTTTCAGATTCACTATCAAAATTCAACTTTTTAATAAGTCCTCTTGTATTTTTATTTCTCTTCTTGGCATTCAAGGTTTTGGGCAATGATTTCGACTTTTTTCTCTCTCGAATTTTATCTTTCTCTGGGGAATCTGTAGCTATTTTAGAAGACCCTGGTTTCCTTCCTTTTTGTAGGCCTACCTTTTGTCTAGCCGCCACCTTAGGATAAGGTTGGATCTGCTCCGGAGTTATGATGGGAGTAGTAGTCATACTATTTTGATTAACTTTCTCTTATTGGGAATATCTCACACACGAACATTGGCTCATTGACGGCCCTGCAACACTTTCCTGACAGCAGCTTGTATCCTTTCTCCTTGAAGGTGGGGTGTTATCTACCCCAGTATCAGTCTCAACTAAATCTGAAGCTGGGCGATCCGTTACATAGGATGGCAAATAATCATCATCATTAAACACGCCTCTATCTAAAGGGTAAATTCCTGCTTTTTTGAAGCTACTAGTTATGTTGATAGTGATGAATGCTCTGGGATAAGCTTGCCCAACACATTCTGTAACACTATAAATGTCAACTCTTTTTCCAGGGTTGTTAATAAGCCAAGATTGAACTGCTTGATTGTAATAAGCCTTGAATGGAAAATAGACGGAAAGATCAAGTGGTTGTAATCTATGAGAAGTGTGGGGTGGAAACGTTACAATTACTACTCCAGCATTAGATGCTAAGTCCAAGGTTTCTAATGAAAGGTGAGATTCATGGTTATCAATTATGAGCAATACACGTTCTTTCTCAGTAGGTTTAGTGTGTTGTATGAAATGTTCCATGAATTTAAAATACAACTCTTCTTTGGACCAACTTGAAGGGTTAGCACCACCGATTGTTCCTGGAGGCGCTTCCTTCAACATGTGGTCTTTATAATTCACTCTAGGAAATATCATCATAGGAGGTATGTGATTGCCTAAAGCATTGACACAAGCAGATACTGTTATCAGCTCCCCACGCTCTGCTGACGTCACGTTACCAACCTGTTTTGCACCTTTAGGTGCGACAATTTTCGGAGGATTCTGCACCGTGGTCACGCCGGTCTCATCTTGGTTCCAAATCCTTTCGGGTGGGAATGGACCAAAGCGCCCGTGGACGTCCTCCAAATTATCAAAAAATCTACTCACATTCGATTTAATAAAACTAGTTGCACGTGACATGCTACTTTTTTCAGATTTTCTTATGGCTAGGCCACCTTCGTTGGAATGCCGTTTCAAAAATAGCCTCATCCACTTTTCTCCTGCGAATTTACTTTCGTTCCATGTAGGAGGGAACCTCTTTTTGTTCACCACAGCAAATTTATATGCTAATTCACGAACCTGTTTTTTGGATAGACCATAATTCATTTTTGCTGTAGTTTTGATGTAATCAACTAATTTCAATTCCTCTTCCTTTGTAAATACCTTCTTGACATCATAGCTGGCCTTATATTGAAAGTTTGTTGCACCAGATGTTTTGAAAGCATTAAGATGCCGTACAAGAGTAGCAAATTTAACATTAAAAATTCTACAAGCTTCTCTTATTGATATCCTCTTCTCTGGAGATCCAACAACTGCTTCAACTGCTTTTTTCATCGACTCAGGGTCAATAGGATTTCTTTTTTTTCCACTTGTACTTCGTGGCATACCTACTGACCTATAACAACGAACGAAATAATTGTAACATCATTTACCTCTGATCACTGATCAGTGGTACAGGACTTTGTTTTGATCCAAGGTACATGATGGTGCGTTTTTTCAAACTCAACCTCCTCAACATTCTAGGTTAGGACTAAAACTGGAATATTGCTCAACATATTACTCACTAATAAGCAGTGATTCAGGTGGAATATTATTTCAAACACAAAACACTATAGTCAACTTGTTAAAAAATAAAGAGTAAAGCCAAAAGTCGTTACTTTTCGCAAGAAGGAAATGTAATTCAACTCTACTCAGAAACATAGCACATAGACAACCACTTTCCCGCCTGTTTGTACTCTACTGAGTAAACGCTTTCTTGGTTCAGTCGCTGTGGTGCAGATGGTAGCATCTGTCAGGAAACTGAAGGGTGATCCGAGGTACAATATGATCAAGGTACAACAGTCTCCCCTATAGATAATAAGGTGAAAATAGTGATTTGTTTATAAAATTACCACTGTGCTAGTAGTACAGCTCGAATTATTTTGAACGGAAGGAATCCAGAACAACTATTTCTCATAAATCTTTAAAAATACTGATGTTCAAAGCTTCTAGGTCGGTAAAAAAACTGGAAGTAGATCAGTAAGAAACAAAGCTACCGAATCAAATTCTAGGACATTGTGCTAGGGATCAACTGAAATTGTAAGACAAAATTGTGCTAGGGATCAACTGAAATTGTAAGACAAACTCTACTCAAATTCTTTTGATAATGAAAAAAAATTTAGATCCTATAATAATAGAAACATTCAATAGAATAAACAATTCATGTATTCGTTGACGTTTCTCAGTACAGTTTCACTATGTGAATATGTTTACATCAAAACTGTGCATCATAAAAAATTGGTAATGGTCAAACAGTTGACATTGAAATGATAGTAGTGAATGATGACAATTGAAGACTCTCGTACTACTTTGCAGCTTTTGACAAACTGTCGAGTAATTTTCTAAAGAAATGGGTTGAAAAATATGTTCTTCAGATAACTAGGTAAATCAGACGACACGACACCTTTTTGTAAAAGAAAATGTACACGAATATCCTTCAGTCTAGGGAAGTTACAGCGTTGCCAGACCGACAACTCCATAAGAAGTTATGTTAAGAAATTAGATTTGTACCTATTTCTAGGTACATTCCTACGCACACTTTCAGTTTCAATCCCATTAAAAATGATTGGAGTACAAGATGAATGACAAAAAGAGAGTTTCTTGTAAGTTAATGTTCGTAGTAGTTGTTTCGAAAGGAGTTTCCTTTCAGTTTGTATCTGTAATGATATTCTGTTCACGATCTACATGAAGAGTTTCATTGTAACTATTTCCATCCAAAAATCTACTTTATCATAAAAATACCTTCGTCAATCATGAGAGTATTTTTTGCACCTAAATTTGCCATATTTAAAGACATATCCACTCTTTCAGACTTGTGGTGGTAGATAGGGAATTGAGTTCTTTTACATTGATTCTGTACCCAATGGTTATTTTTTTCAACAGTTCCTCTACCGGATTGTATGTTCTTCCAGTCAAATTTTCCTATTTCCATTTCATCAAGAAGTATCTTGGCAAGTTAATTGTAGACCTCTGAGATATTATTTGCAATAATTATCCATAATACATTCAGGGTAATTTCATCAGTTTGGACTTCCATCGTCTAATATAATATAAATTTATTTGAAATCCCTGAAATAAATTAAAAAGATTAACCGGAAATAACAATTTTATCAAACAAAAAACTGAAATTACAAAGAAATAACAAACCAGCAACAACCAAATAAATTAAACAAAATTGAAATATTAATAAAAGCTGAAAATAAAAAAAAAATAATTAACAAAAAATGCAAATAAAAATTAAAAGATTCCAAACCAAGTTATGTCACGACGTTTCGATTATTAGTATCTATAATCGTGTTCGGGTGATAACTGGACTTATTCTTCCGAGCTCAGTACTTTCCTACATCAGAAGATTATCAGAAAGTATAATATCAGGATCTGCATCAGATCTGAGAATACTATCCGTAGCAGCCTCACGAAAACCAGGCCACCAAACGCGGACTGCGATTCCAAAAATTGCATTTATCGGATACCCTGCGAGTGCGGGTTTCACATCGGTGAAACTAAGAGGTCATTGAAAGTTCGTAATGCTGAGCACAAGAAACACACACTGCGAGGAGAAACCAGTAAATCCGGAATAGCAGAGCATGTTTGGACTCATCAACATAACATCAAGTGGGCTCAAACTGAAATCATCCACAAAGAGGAACACTGGTTTAGGAGAAAATTCAAAGAAGCCGCGTATATGTTGTCCAACAACGCATTTAGTCAAGCTAGCGTAGAGATAAGTAACATATGGAAACCTCTAAGCAAGTGAAAAACGACCAACCCCCGCCACACGGTCTTCTCCCGCTAAAACCATTGAAGCGTAGAAAGGGAAGAGGTAGGTGGAAGCACTCGTATTACCTATAAATAGTCAGATCTCGGATAAATGAGTCCAGTTATCACCCGAAGACGATTGTGGATACCAACAATCGAAACATTGTGACATAACGTGGTTTGGGCTCTTTTAATTTTTCATTTTTCATTTTTTGTCAATATTTACTTTTTTATTTTTTTTAACTTTAAGCTTTTATCAATATTTCAGTTTTTTATTTTTTTGGTTGTTGCTTGTATGTTATTTCTTTGTAATTTCAGTTTTTTGTTTGATAAAATTGTTATTTTTGGTTAACCTTTTTAATTTTTTTCAGGGTTTCCAAATCAATTTATATTATATTAGACAATGGAAGTCTATGGAACGCCGTTTTACTTTTTATTGTCACAAATATTCATTCCTCAATTTATTCAACTAACAATGTATTTGTTTGAATTTAATTGATTCATGCATTTGTTCGACACATTAAAAACGATTGTTCCCAAAATTTGTTCTATTTTAAATGACACTTGATTTAAAATTTTACATGAATTAATTTGTTTGATGAAAAGTTGCGAACAGTTATAATATAGATTCATTGTTTGAAATTTTTGGAAGTAAATGTTTGTCATATATACTTTTTTTGTAACTATCGAATAATTTACTACAATTTCTGTGAAACATGAATAAAATGGTTTGTTGATAATTATAGTTACATGAATTGAAACGATTGTTGATAATTTTAATTCGGCGCTAGCGTCGAACGGATTCTTGCAGAAGCTGAATTTCTAAATCTGGCAACATAATAGTTTAGTGATAGTAACACAATATTCCGTCCGACCGCAGCGCCAAATAAAAATTATCAACAATCAATTCAATTCATGTATCACCTAAAAGCAACAATCAAAACAATTTATTTTTACAAAATACCGATAGAAAGTAAAACGGCGTGTCACGCCGTTTTACTTTTTTTAATATTTTATTCGGCGCCACGGTTGAACGGCGTGTTGTCGTACTATAAATGAACTAGCATGTTGCCATATGTAACAATTGAAGTTCTTGATAAATCCGCTCGATACCAGCGCCGAATTAAAATTATCAACAATCGTTTTGAATGTATCTTTCAAATACACCAAACTTTTTAAATCATCAAAAAATTTAATTTTTTGTCAGAAATTAGCTTTTTAAAACGACTGATGAAATAAAATGATACTTGCTTGAGAATGTTTTGCACAAAAGTTGTAACCAAATTTTAAATTGAATGCATTAAAGTGAATGTTGCAAATATTGAACACTTTCAATAAAATTGAAATATAACAATCTTTATTATTCATAGAAAAATATTTAGTATGGAAAGTTAATTTGCTATATTTTCAGACAAACGAAAGTCTATTTTTATTACCAACAATGTTTCATGGAAAAACTTTGACAGTCTTTCAAATATATTCATTGAAATTTTATTCCCAAACTTACTCTTAGACAGTGAATTTAAAGTTTCATTGTAATTCAACAGTCATATAAATAACTAACATTTTATTGAAAGGTCAAAATTATATGCGGAATTGAAACGTTTGTTGAATTTACTCGAATAATACATTCCATTGATTGTTGAATTAAAATGTTGGTTTATTGCTGAGTTGAACTATATGTATATAGATTATTTTTCAGCATAATATATAATAAATTGGCGTTCCATTTTCCAATACTCTGAAACAATATTTTTCTTCGGAATCAATAAAAGCTTCAAGTTATTTCATTACTCTTTTTTATTCAAATAACAATTTTATTCATGTAACATTTTAAATCAAGTGTCATTTGAAATAGAACAAATTTTGCGAACAATCGTTTTTAATGTGTCGAATAAATGTATGAGTCAATTAAATTCAAACAAATAAATTGTTAGTTGAATAAATTGAGGAATGAATATTTGTGACAATAAAAAGTAAAACGGCGTTCCATAGAAGTCCGAACTGATGAAATACACCACGAAACATTGTCAACTACCATCAAACAAACCATTCAGGGCTAGTTCAACTACACTAAAATCAAAAAAGATTACACAAATAAATTAAACATGGAGGACAAATAACTACATTGCACCAGAAATGTTACTGCATTTGAGTAAGATTCAGTCGAATATTCATCCAAATTGATAGCAATATTTTTTATTATAAATATGAGCCTATAAGTTTTCAAACAAAAAAATGTTGAAACAAAATATACCCCCTTGAATTAGAAAAAACTCTGGATGTTAATAATTCTACTTCAAGTAAAATTTTTCCAATTCAGCTCCTTCGCTTGAAAGAAGAAGTCGAGTATGATCAAAATTAGCTGAACATATTCCATTTTCAGTGTGAATATTCTTCGGGTTTGAAATTTCTTCCCGACGTTTCACTGGTGCGAGTAGCTAGCTTCTGCAAGAAGTTTATACATCTTGGGTTAATATCTCTCATGACCCTTCAAAACCGAAGAATTTTCACACTGAAAACCTTACACTGACATTACACCAGCAGTTTGTGTTGTCATAATTTACAAAATCAATTCAAATTTTGTTATATCTTGGTTTTCATGTTATTTTTGTGAACATATTTTTTTATTCTCGATGGTCTCCTAATAAATTCTCGTCTGTTCGTGTTCGGACAGAAAGAAGAACACTTTGAATATAAGTTTTTGATTTGACCTTCATTGACTCAACAGGTGAGTCATTTGAGATCTCAAATTACTTTTTGTTCTGAAAATCGTTCAAAAATTAAATGAAGAAACGATTCGTAACATCCTTTGAGAAAAAACAGGAAGTAAGGTAACACGTTCAAATAATTGTTGTTGTTCACAAAACCGATTCAAATTTTGTTATGTTCCAGTTTTCATGTTATTTTTGTGAACAGATTTGCTTATTTTTTATGGTCTCTAAGTCTCATCTGTTTGTGTTCGAACAGAAAGAAGAACACTTTGACTACAAATTTTTGATTTTACCTTCATTGACTCAACAGGTGAGTCAATTGAGATCTCAAATTACTTTTTGTTCTGAAAATCGTTCAATACTTAAATTAAGAAATGATTCGTATTATACTTTCAGAAAAAACAGGAAATAAGGTAACACATAATTGTTGTTTTATTAGATGTTGTTCGTTATTGTGGCAGTATGGATTGTACTTGTTCGATTGATGACCTATTCATTTTGTTTATCCTATATTCTGTATGAATTGTTCTCAGTTCATTGAATTGGCTTGTTTCATGATTTTTGGTTTATAGTTCACTTGATAGAAATTTCAAACTGAAAAACAGTGTACTTTATTTCAGCTGTCTAAGTACCGTAGTTTTTCTGTAATTAATTATTGAAAATCGAATGTGGTAGGCCGGTGACGTCACGGGCCTATTACCGCTTCTTGTTCGATTGACCAATAGGAAGAATAGACATAATCAACATTGCCAAATCGTAAAATTCACGAAGCTTATACTTATCAATTTGATTATGCAAGTGTATAATATGAACCCGTTAACGTTTCAATTAATGAAAAATTCTCCACAAGTTCTATTTCTAAAATCAGTACACAAAGATCACAAAATATTCACCTAAACTATGATTTTATGCATTATTAATTAATATACAGTTATGAAAATCAAAAAATATAGCAAACTGGATTAAAGAATAATTTCTAATATTCAATTTATTCTACAATCCTCAATCGGTACAACTGCAATGTATTATAAAAGAAACGATTCCTACTCACATACCCCTTTCTAATATTGCTACTAAATTCAAGCATTATAGCCTCGCTTGGGTAATCTGTTGATTCTTCCAAAACTTGAGAGGAAGGTTGAATACGGTCAAGTATAGACAGAATTGATTGTACTCGAACTGATCCAACAAAAGCTTCTGAGGTAATATCATTAATCATATGATGAAATTTAATGAAGTATAATGAAAAACATTTGATTTTTCTGCAAAAATATTAATTTATTTTGTTTCATACTTTCAACAACAGTATTAACTCCAGATAATACTTTCTGTGGATAATACTTGAAATAAAAAACTGTGTCATCAAATTCAATATTTTCGTTCCCCTTTCATTTATAGTCACTTTTTGAATGATTTCTATAAAGTATTGGAAGAATAAAAGAATTGTGGTCCTTTCATTTCATTTTTTTCTCATCATTTTATCCGTTGGGAACCTAAACTCATTATATGAAATAACTCACCTAAAAATCAATGCGCTTTCTGTTTTCTTGTGCCTTTCCGCACAATTAAAATCAGCACAAGAATGCACCATATTAATATTCAAATATATCTCTAAAACACTTTCAAAAAACACACAAACTAAACTCGATAAAAAAACAAATTGTTCCTACGCGAGCTGTCAGCTAAGAAAAAGTTGAAACTAAGTGTTGCAAAAACAAGCAGAATGGATCCGATATGACATCAGATCTGTGATTAGATATTAAAAACAGATACACTTGACAACTCCGCTCTAGACACAATCAATTTTATTGGTCAACAGACACGCGTCCAATTTAAATTCTTGCTTTTCGAATTGTTTTTTTACCTCCAAATATGAAGAGATCTTGGGACCGATTAGGCTTGATAAGTATAATATATTCCTAACTCGATCAGTCTATAAGCAAACCAGTATCATTTTCCAAAGCATGAAACAGGCCCATTGTCTCAATCAAGAACAATTTCCATTAGTTGGTTTCATTTTCAAAATTTTGTATCCTACATGAAATTTCCCTGTTTCTGTTATGATATGTTTCAAAAGTACCTCTTTTCTCACCAATTTGAATAAATACAAGTATATATCTCTTTTCTATAAATACATGTTTCAAAATGATTTGTACATATTGCTACTGCGGACCTTCGGAACCAAGGAATACAACGCTTTGCGATGCTTGGTTGGCCGTTAGCAGCAAAATATTTAATCCTTTCTGAACATACCCTTGCTCAGTGGAGACGGGTGGGGTTCTTTATCGAACAAAAAAAAAAAAAAGAAAATAAATCAATAAAACTCGAATAGTTATACCAACTATATTATCCAAATTAAACAACCTATCAAGTTCGAAAATCCTCAACAAAATCAAATAAATGTTAATTGCTTGTCGTTGACAATTGACAGGGTGACAATGTTGTGGAACCGGAACTGGATAAATATCTCAAAATAAGAGTCCGTCGATGAAAAACGTTTGACAGTTGGGGAAATCGCAATTATGAATGATGGCTAGCCTGATTTCAGTAAGGAAAAGAGTGAGAGGAGTGACAGGAAAAGAAAGAAAAAGAGGGGCTATGGTGTAAACAGGGGTCAAAGGTCGATCTTCATGTAAATATTGCAAGAGATGCAAAAATGCAATCTTGTAAATTGTATGGTAATATTATGTTCTTGAGGCAATTATTCGTCATAAATGTACTAGTTACATGCGCTAAATTCCTTAACCTTTTAGTATATATACTGAAAGTGTACACTGTTAACACTAGAGGTAAGTTGTTTAATTTTGACCCACTATAGGTTCTTTTAAAGTTGTTATTTTTATGTTTTTTTCTTTACAGGAAATGAGGATGTGACTGAACTAATGGTCTAGCACAACTTGATAACTGTACAACTCTAAAGAAAGAAAACAAAACAATTTGTGTAGTAATTCATGCACAATCAGTGAAAGCGACCATGCTGAGCAATAAAATGGTAGAAATAAAGCACAGTTATGAAAAAAGCTTATCTGTGTCGTCGGTGTCTCCTTCAAGTCCTGATCCACTTCATGAGAGTATCCTAAGAGTTGGGGTGTTTAAATATCACTCGTGCATTGGGTCAATTAAAGCAGAAGCAAATCCCTCAACCAGTGAAGCCTTATGACAGATTCCAAATCCCTATTATTAAGCAGGAAGGAATCAGGAAGCCAGGTTTAGCACTATACTCCACTACTCTACGTCTTGATATATAAAGCAGAACAAATCAAGGATAATAAAAGAAGGAAACAGGCCTGAAAACAATGAATACATTCAGTATTAATGACATTCTATTGTAGTGAATGTTCAAATGAAGAAGGTAACATACCCTAGATGTTGTGTGGCCTCGAAAGTGATTACGTAGAACTTACGTCGAAGAAGGTTGGAATGTTCAGTACTCCAGAAAAAATATCCACAAATGAGTGAAGGTGGTTAAGATTACCCAACTTATCAATAATCTGGTGCTTTTGAACGAGATTTCCAGAATAAATCCGCAAAATGCGTAAATTGAATATCACCATCAAAATGGAGGACTTCAATTTTTTTCCAGTTTTTTTCCTTTCCTTCACATCTGTGCCAGTTCTAGTTACCTTTTTCCCAAATCAATGGTACCAAATGTGGACGAAATTTCAATCATAGAGAAGAATTTCCATACAGACATAAATCAATCTGAATGGATGATGATGACAAGTATAGGTTATGTTTTGAAATTTTATTTATTTTGTAATAACTGTTATATTTTTAATGATCTAAGTGACTGAAGAGACCAAGTTTACTGCCAGAGATAGTGAGAGTAGGAAAATTTGAGAAGAATTGAAATTAAAAAAAAAATAATATTTAATAATAATGATTATCTGTAAGGGCAAGACCACATATAATTTAGATTTGTTGACAATCCGATTCCTCTATTTATTTTCTCCTTCTTCCCTTCCTTTTTAGTCTAAAATTCTTAATATCTAGAAAGAGAAAATAAAACCGTAACAACACCACCCTTCCCAAGAAGAAAGTTTCTTTGAAACTTTTAACGAAAGAAAAAAAATATCAATAACTTGAAATAATAATCTTAAATAAACTAATTCATATCCTCTTCTGGAGGATGAGCCTTGATGTCCTTGGAATTCCATATGCCTACAGACTTATGGTTTTCGTCCTCTAACTCATAACACCACGGGGAAACTATTCTTATTATTTTGAAGGGTCCGGAAAATTTGTTTGCCAATTTCGCAGTGAATTGTTTTGATGCATCTGAAAGGACATAATTTCGTTTCCATACTTTTTGATTTAATTGGAATTTTTCGTTGCGATGTCTCAAATTGTAAGGTCTACAACTTTTATTATATGCATTAAGAAGTCTTTTCTGGACATCCACAAAGAGTTCTTTGAGTATTTCATTGCGCCCAGTTTGGTTCACCGTCGAGTTTGCAACTTCCGTCGCCCCATCTAGAATAACTTCTCTTCCAAAGTTGATTAAATTAGGAGTTACACCCGTTACCTCATGTTTCGCAGATCTAATAGCGGAAGCGATTCTGCCAAGATATTTTTCCCACTGTCTATGATTTTCCGATATGTATGATGTTAGCATTGTTTTAATCACTCTGTGTACGCGTTCTACGGGGTTTGCTTGAGGATGATAGTTCGCTGTGTACCTAATACTAATATTAAAATTTTTCATTGTTGTTTGAAATAAGTCACTATGAAATGCTTTTCCATTATCCACTATAATTTTCATAGGGGCACCATACACCAAAATAACATGGTCTTCTAACCACTTTATAATACTCGCTGCTGTTGCAGAACGGAGAGGAAACAATAAAATATATTTTGAAAAGCAATCCAAAACCGACAGAATATAACAAAATCCTGAGCTTGATCTGGGAAGGGGACCAACTATGTCTACACTCACTAATTCCCAAGGCCGAGATGCTGTAACTTGTGCGGATAACATTTGACCAACAGGGGCTTTTTGTATCGGTTTTGTTCGAAGACAGGTGGTACACTTTTTAATATATCTTGCTACGTCGGATCGTAATTTCGGCCAATAATATTTTTGTGAAATGCGTGCTACTGTTTTGAAAACTCCTAGGTGTCCGCAGGTTGGAGGATCATGATGATCTCGGATGATGTTCGCTCTTTGATTTTTCTCCGGCACAGTTAGCCATTGGTTGATGGCTAATGTGGGGTATCGAACGTTTGTCATACGGAGAAGTTTACCACCCTCTATTCTCCACAACGGATATTTACTGGGACACTTTTTTACCATTTCATACATTCTAAGGTACCATTTGTCTGATGATGTCACATGATCAACTACTACTTCATCGGCGAAAAGGTCAACTACAGGTACGGCTCGTGAAAGTGCGTCTGGAACGACGTGTTCTTTTCCCTTACGATGCACCACCTCAAAATCATATTGTTGCATCCTGAGGGCCCATCGAGCGATGCGTCCTACTGGCTCTTTGATATTAAATAGCCACTTTAGTGACCAGCAGTCTGTAATTACTGTAAATTTGGTACCTTCCAAATACGGTCGAAGTTTCTCTACCGCAAAGAGTACAGCCAAGCACTCTTTTTCTGTTGCTGAATATTTTCTTTCGTTCTTCGTAAGCGACCTACTGAGGTACGATATTACCTTATCTTCACCTTGATGCTTTTGAGAAAGAATGGCACCCAAACCATAGTCTGATGCATCAGTTTCTACGACAAAGGGGATGGTGAAATCTGGACAAGCCAGTATGGGTGCTGCGACCAAATGCTGTTTAACTTTATTGAGGGCATCTTCGCATTCTTGATTCCAAATGAAGGGTTTATTCTTCTGCGTTAACTGCGTCATGGGATGGACAACTGTGGAGAAAGACGGGATGAATCTTCTGTACCATGATGCAAGACCTACAATTCTCCTCACCTCGGAAACAGTTTTTGGAGTAGGAATGCGCAATATGGCCTCGACTTTTTCTGGATCCACCAATAATCCGGATGAATTTACCACATAGCCCAAGTATCGCAACTCAGACCGACAAAATAAACATTTATCCCTATTGAGTGTAAGACCGGCTTCTTTCAACCTTTTCATAACTTCCGTGAGGAGTTCTATGTGTTTTTGGAAATCTGGAGTGCAAATGATTAGGTCGTCTAAGTAAACAAAAATATAGCTGTCAAATTCTGAACCAATGACTCTGTCTATTAGGCGTTGCCACGTGGCTGGAGCTGAATGGAGCCCGAACGGCATACGTTTAAATTGGAAGAGTCCTCGATTAGGTACAGTAAAGGCTGTCAAAGGACGAGAGTTTCTGGCGACGGGAATTTGCCAATAAGCTGACTTAATGTCCAGTGTCGACAGATAACGTGCATCGCGCAATTTGTCCAATATTGCACTTACATAGGGGATTGGGTAAGCATCAGGGATACTGACTGCGTTGAGTCGCTTGTAGTTAATACAGAATCGCCAACCACCATCTGATTTCCGTACCATCACAATTGGCGATGACCATGGTGAAGTAGATGGTTCGATTATATCTTTTGCCAACATATCGTCCAATTCTGCGTTGACGATCTTTTGAAGTGCTGGAGAAATTGGATAGTATCTCTGCTTTATGGGGGCCGAGGTTGTCCGAATTTCGTGCTCCACTAGATGCGTACATCCCAAGCCGTTTCCCATAGAAGCGAAGGCCTCATTGACAACAGTATGAAGTGTTTGTCTTTGTTCCGCCGTCAAGGAATCCGTATCTTTAATACCTGCTACTTCAACACTTTGCAGTGAAGACTTATTGCGGAAGTACCAGTCCCCTGAATATAAATCTGGAATGATTTCCATCTGACTCCAAAAGTCAATACCTAAAATGAGTGAATGAGGTAGGTCAGGAACTACTAAAACTTCAAGAACTCTCACACGATCCTTTAATTGAATGGGCAAGAAAACGGAACCAATGATCAAACATTTCCCTCCATTAGCAACCGTACACATTTTGCCTTCATCTTCATTCAAATGACATAGACTTCGTAAACAATCCCAGCCATTTTTGCCTAAAATTGTTCTAGTAGCACCACTGTCCAACAAGCCTAGGAACATTTGCCCCAAGATATGTACCTGTAGGTACGGCCGTTCATCGTTCTTGGCGTGTGCTATTACGTAGTTTAGTATTATTTGATTATTAGTCTTATTGGCCAATGTAATAGGCGATTTCTCCGACAGTCGGCCTACTGTCTCGCCAGATTCGAGTTTTTTGAACAGTTTGGACAAGAACTGCTAGTGGTATTAGGTCGACCACACTTAAAACAGAACACCCTTTTAGGTTCACTACATTTTCGAAATCTGTGCCCACTTTGACCGCAATTCCAACACAGGCAAATATTCTTGTCAGCTTGACATGCTTGCGAAGTACCAATTGTAGTGTTCTTTGAGTCTGGGTTGTTTGTGCGCCGATTTGTATCTACACAAAATGTATTAGAGCCTTGAAGATTCACTGGGCGCCTGTAGGCTAATTCAGGTTCAACCAGATTTCTTGGATTTGAAGGAGGTGGACAAAACTTTTGTACTCGCCAGTCTGTTTCCTCTACTATTCTTGCTAGACGAATAAGTTCTGATAAAGAGTTAATGGTATGCGTGGATAACTGAGTCTGAATATGTGGTAGCAGGTTTCTTCGGATTATAGACACCCGCTTAGCTTCAGGAATTTCTCCCGACATTTTCCTAAATAAATTTTCCATGATAGAAACAAAATTAATAACACGTTCTTGTGATCCTTGCGTTCTTCTTCGTATCTCGTCCATGAGAGTCAATTCATAATCATGTGGTTGGAAGGCGTCACGGAGTTTCTGAACAAACTCGTCCCAGGACATGAAATTTCCTATGCGGTACCACAATAGAGCGTCTTTTGTCAGCAATTCCGGAGCTGAGCGAAGAAGCCTCTCTTTTGATATACCACGAGACACTCGTAATTCTTCAACACGTTCCAGGAAATTTGTTACACTTGAAATTCCATCGAAACGCAAATTCCAACGACTCATATCCAGATTCTCATAACGATTATGCAATCCTAGCGTAACAGGTTTCCCATGGTATACTGAACCATTAACAATCGGCATCTGTGGAGTTTGTCTTCTGTAATCACCATAATTAACAGTGGAGTTAGCATATTCAGTCTGATATGGATTTCCAAATCCGGTTTCATTCCTATCTGGTATTTCACCTCGAAATCTAACTGTATTATTAGGTAAATCATGAATAACACGGTGACGATCATTTATCTGCACTTGAGACGATCCTTTTCCTTGTCGAGTCGTAGTTTGACCTTCATGTCTTCTCATTGCATCAGAAGCTAACAGTTCTCCCGCTTGAGTAGAAGATCCGGCTACAGTACCAGCAGCTAGTGACCTTCGAAGATTTTCCAGCTCCTCATTAATTCTTGGGTCCTCAATGTTCAGTATATCTACACCTCGTGTAAAGGTTTCAGTTTCAAAATTGAAGTCAGCATTGAATCCTGTTTCTACTCCTTGGCTTCTAATGACCTCCGAATTAATAATTTCCGGAATGAGAGGAATAGGTTCATCCAGAATTGAAATTTGAGGAAGTGCCGCCGGTTCTTCAGGTATTGTTCGTTCCAAACATACGTTAACATCCGAAATGAGTTTTTCACAGTGGGACAAAAGTGCATCTCGTTTTGGTTCCTGATTATTTTCACAGTGAATCCGCATTAACCTTGAATTTATATGAAGAAGACGAGTATAAATTTTTTTAAACTGGTTTTGTTTATTTTTATAGTCAAAATTTTCAATAGCCTCCTGTAAGTCACTAAGTTTGCCTTCACAGATAGTTAGTTCATGGTTAGGGTTCATTACACTTAAGGAGAGCGGAAAAGTTTTACCGGTACGTTCTAATCTCAAAACATCCCGTAATGTTTCTCTATTTTGGCTTACCGTAGCCCCTATAGGACATCCACGAATGTGCAGTTCATACGCTATTTCATCACCTAGCAATCTGTTAACTTCCATATTGAAAAGTTGTTCAAAACAGAATACAAACAAATCAATTATTTTCCTGACAGTGGAACTGCACCCCACACTAACTCACAAAAAAAAAGGAAAAAAAAAAGAAACTAGCCGCACAAAATAAATAAAATTGAATCCCAACAAAACAATTAACTAATGTGTTTTCTATTACCTAAAAAAAAAGGCTCACAATCTCTAAAAATTAATTTAGAATCTGCTGAGAACCAAAAACTAAAGACTTCCTTCAACTTACAACGCTTTCAGATGAAAATAAAATATTAAATAATAATGAAGGTGGGCGCCAAATTGCTACTGCGGACCTTCGGAACCAAGGAATACAACGCTTTGCGATGCTTGGTTGGCCGTTAGCAGCAAAATATTTAATCCTTTCTGAACATACCCTTGCTCAGTGGAGACGGGTGGGTTCTTTATCGAACAAAAAAAAAAAAAAGAAAATAAATCAATAAAACTCGAATAGTTATACCAACTATATTATCCAAATTAAACAACCTATCAAGTTCGAAAATCCTCAACAAAATCAAATAAATGTTAATTGCTTGTCGTTGACAATTGACAGGGTGACAATGTTGTGGAACCGGAACTGGATAAATATCTCAAAATAAGAGTCCGTCGATGAAAAACGTTTGACAGTTGGGGAAATCGCAATTATGAATGATGGCTAGCCTGATTTCAGTAAGGAAAAGAGTGAGAGGAGTGACAGGAAAAGAAAGAAAAAGAGGGGCTATGGTGTAAACAGGGGTCAAAGGTCGATCTTCATGTAAATATTGCAAGAGATGCAAAAATGCAATCTTGTAAATTGTATGGTAATATTATGTTCTTGAGGCAATTATTCGTCATAAATGTACTAGTTACATGCGCTAAATTCCTTAACCTTTTAGTATATATACTGAAAGTGTACACTGTTAACACTAGAGGTAAGTTGTTTAATTTTGACCCACTATAGGTTCTTTTAAAGTTGTTATTTTTATGTTTTTTTTCTTTACAGGAAATGAGGATGTGACTGAACTAATGGTCTAGCACAACTTGATAACTGTACAACTCTAAAGAAAGAAAACAAAACAATTTGTGTAGTAATTCATGCACAATCAGTGAAAGCGACCATGCTGAGCAATAAAATGGTAGAAATAAAGCACAGTTATGAAAAAAGCTTATCTGTGTCGTCGGTGTCTCCTTCAAGTCCTGATCCACTTCATGAGAGTATCCTAAGAGTTGGGGTGTTTAAATATCACTCGTGCATTGGGTCAATTAAAGCAGAAGCAAATCCCTCAACCAGTGAAGCCTTATGACAGATTCCAAATCCCTATTATTAAGCAGGAAGGAATCAGGAAGCCAGGTTTAGCACTATACTCCACTACTCTACGTCTTGATATATAAAGCAGAACAAATCAAGGATAATAAAAGAAGGAAACAGGCCTGAAAACAATGAATACATTCAGTATTAATGACATTCTATTGTAGTGAATGTTCAAATGAAGAAGGTAACATACCCTAGATGTTGTGTGGCCTCGAAAGTGATTACGTAGAACTTACGTCGAAGAAGGTTGGAATGTTCAGTACTCCAGAAAAAATATCCACAAATGAGTGAAGGTGGTTAAGATTACCCAATTTATCAATAATCTGGTGCTTTTGAACGAGATTTCCAGAATAAATCCGCAAAATGCGTAAATTGAATATCACCATCAAAATGGAGGACTTCAATTTTTTTCCAGTTTTTTTCCTTTCCTTCACATCTGTGCCAGTTCTAGTTACCTTTTTCCCAAATCAATGGTACCAAATGTGGACGAAATTTCAATCATAGAGAAGAATTTCCATACAGACATAAATCAATCTGAATGGATGATGATGACAAGTATAGGTTATGTTTTGAAATTTTATTTATTTTGTAATAACTGTTATATTTTTAATGATCTAAGTGACTGAAGAGACCAAGTTTACTGCCAGAGATAGTGAGAGTAGGAAAATTTGAGAAGAATTGAAATTAAAAAAAAAATAATATTTAATAATAATGATTATCTGTAAGGGCAAGACCACATATAATTTAGATTTGTTGACAATCCGATTCCTCTATTTATTTTCTCCTTCTTCCCTTCCTTTTTAGTCTAAAATTCTTAATATCTAGAAAGAGAAAATAAAACCGTAACAATATATTTGAAGATTTTCGAATAAACATTAATAACACGCAACTCATCGAGATCAAATTATCTCATCTCATTTTGTCACATCAATGAAAGGATTTCGAAAGGGACTTCCCCTCAGCCCCTCCATGTTAACCAGAGCATCATGAATGGTGATATAGAACCACAGGTTTCAAGAAGTCATTCAGAAGAAACTTGACAAACCATTGAACTAAGATGAAAAGTGAACGATGTGAATATTGCGTGTGTTTGAATCTATTAAAAAGTGATTTGAAGGAACTAAACAAGGTTTTAAATCAACAAAAACAGTCAATCAAAGTGCAACAAAGTTATATTGAGAGTTTCTTAGGTATGTATTGCAGAACTCGTTTTTGAAAGAATCTGTATTCCAAGACAAACAGTTCAATTATATCTTATTTGAACTATTCACTTCATACCTAAAAATGAAAACAACAATAAAAATTAATTGGCGCTCCGGGGCGACTTATTTTCGGCATTTTTTGTTAGTGAAACAGTCATTTGTATGGCTCACTTTCCATGAATAGGTTGAAAATAAGTGCCAGTTTATTTTTTTAATAATTTTCAGGATTTTTTCTTTCGAAGGATTGAAATAGCTTTAAATATTGTTTGATTCTTTCAATTCAACTTTTCTCTCGAAAAAACTACGTGAAAGTGAAAAAAATGACTTGAGGGACATGGATAATTTGAAATATTTTCGAATGAAATGGTATTTCACGAGAATATATTACTATTGGAATAGTATTTTTGTCAAACATTTGCCAAACCCTGCTTTGTTTTATAGACAAAAGGTTAATGTTGCGAAAGTCACCCGAAATATCAGTATTATGATAATAATGATAATAATATCGTTTATTATGCATAAAAAGTACATTTATACATGAAAGGGAAAGGGTTAGCCAAAGGCTATTTCCACCCCTCCCAAAATTTATACAGTGAGTGTAAGAAAATAATTATCAAAATACTTATTTACTATCATAACAATGATAGGAAAGAGAAAAAAATAATAGATCATATAGTTGCTAATAACTCTTAATATTCTTAACATTATTTGGGTCAATTTAACGATATAGCACTGAGCAGTAAGCATCTGTGATTTCATTTCTTTCTTAAATTGATAAATATTATGATTTAAAAGGAGTAAAATTTCATTCAGGGGCTATTTAAGAAAAACATTTTTGAAATTTGGAAGTACGGTGCGTAGATATGTTGAATGAGTTGATTCCCAAATTGACCATATGTATGTCAGAATGCCTGCTTAATAAACTACATATATGTTGTATCGTAGCTTTGCTCGAAGACTTTTTAAAAACACTTTTTATTTGTTACTTGTTACTTCTTTATTGTTTCGTTGTTTGTTTCTTTGTTTGCTTTCTTAACCTATACTGGTTAGGTTCACCAGGAAACTAGTCGATATTACGATAGCAAGTGACCGTACTAGAACCGTGTTGAATCGCGCCAGGATTCTAGGAGATGTGACGTTAGTCAGGGACCGCGCTAGTAATGCGGGCGAGTCTCGAAGAATTGAATTTATAAGTTTCCAAGTGATGATTTAGCATCTGTGAAACACAGGAAATGAATCTGCGCTTTTAATTAAGACGCACTAGTTTCAGGGTGTCCTTTATACATAATACGCAATAGGGTTATAAAAGACCCATTGTATTGGAATATATAACAACTCCCTTCCGTAGAAAAAAGTTATTGCGAAGTTGCATTGACTTTTAGAAAATTCAACAATGGTTTTCCAAAATTACTTGATTTGTTCAATGCACCTCCGTTAAATAAAATAATATAATTAAACATCAAAAGCAATATGGTTATGATAAATGGTTAAATATAGGTATATACGAATATAAATGTTTCCACACTTATGGTGAAAAGTCTCTTAATGGGGTCTCTTGATCATCCTCATCGGAGTATTCTCTGATGTTGGGTCGTCTTCTGGGTAAAATACGTAAAATTCTTCGTAAAGACTTGTTTCTGCTTCGGTCTGAAGGTGGAGAAGGTGGAGAGTCTCCAGGTTGTATGGCCAATACTGCTCGTCTTCGTCTTTTGCATTGGTAACAGCACAACACAATTATAATTATTACAACAATGGTAATGGTAAAATAAGTGAACCAGGAAACATGTTTATTCATTAATAAGATCGTCAAGTACTTTAGAATTTTGGTCAAGCTTGTGTTTTGCAATTTCCAAATCGTCTATGTTCAAGTTACTTAGCTTTAAAGGTTTTAAATCAGGCAACTTCAACTTAGCTGGTAAATCTGCACAACATTCATAAGGAATGCTAATCGAATGTGGATCTGCTTCGACATAGGTAGAATCTTTAGTATATTTTGATATAGCTTGGACTTTAGTTATGCCTATAAATGCATTGCATGAAGTTTTCAGCTCAAAAATACAGTTTCGATAGATTACTTCTGTAACTGTGTTTTTATTTTCACAATTGATTGTAATGTGCAATGGTTCTGCAACAATGATTAGCCATATGTTATCTTCAAGTTGTTGAATGTTATACCCTTGTGTATATATTATAAGACTTTGACAATTGTCAGGAATGACTTTAGAATTTCTGAATAGTTTCGCTTCACATGGAGCGTATTCATTAATAGGATATACATATAATTTGGAACATAGCAATAGCTTAGGTAATAATGTTTTACATAGTTTTGGATCTGGTACAATAGCATATAGTAAGCTGTCATCATCTTTCGCGATATATTTTGAGTTTACAGAAAGGACGTGATGTAAATCAGTTCTGTTGTCCTTAATAGGGATAGGGAACAAGTTATACATAGTAAATATTTGTGAGTCAATTAAAGGTATTTTCAAAATGAATATTAAATTTTGCTGAGTTTGAAAAGCTTCTAACTCGATGATTTCTAGATATTGGGCGATTTTTGAGGTTTTCGCTAGTAAAGGTAGATTATGTCTTTGTAAGCTTTGAGAGATTTCTTGCAATGAACATAACAACTTACTAGTTGTTCAGGTGTTATTATTGAAGAATGGATTATTCCTAATCTTTCAAAAGTGATAGCGTTTAAGATATCATCTAAGTTCTCTTCAATATAGTTATAGCTTATCATGAGTTGATCAGCTAATTCCAAAAATTTTAATTTTATTGTGATTAAGGAAAATTCGTCTGCGTAATCTTGAAGTGTAGACTGTATTACTTGAATATCTCTGTTGAAAGTTTCTTCATCTATCTGAAGTTTTCTAATGGTATTATTGAAATTTTTTATGACAGATGTTGTCACGGAAATTTGATTTTTCATCAGATTTTCAAGTTCATGTTCGTCGTTATTTATTTTGTTTATACAGTTTGTATAATATTCACCATCGGAAGCGTCTAAGTTTCCTGTAATGGCTTTGAATATTGTTCCTATACTGTCTATGATTCCTCGTTTGTAACGTTTAGAATCAAGAGAGATTTCTTGAAATTTCTCTTCAATAGATTTTGAAAGTTGTGTCAAAAGACTGATATGTGTTTTGACTTCAGCGAAAAATGCTCGGGTTTGGATTGCTTCTAAATTTTTATGAAAAATGGTTAAAAGAGATTCTAAAATTCTATTATTATTTTCGTAAGTTTGGTGTAAAACGCTCGTATTTTTGTTTACCAGTAATTTCCAATTCGCGTTGGATATAACCATATCCGAATCTTCATGGTAGTATATTCCTAAGGTATTGTTGATTGGCTTGATCGTGTATTGGGTTGCTATTATCCGAAAAAGCAGGGATAATCTGAAACAGATTATTTCAGATTATTCTATTGTAGTATAGGGTTTCATTTTATCAAAATTATATTTTGATTTTTGTTTAGTTTCCTCATTTACCACAATAGCTGAATTTTGAAAAATTTCTTCTATTTTGAAGGGTCCTTTAAATTTATCTTGTAGTTTATTTCCTATTTGAGATTCCTTTATATATACTAGATCTCCGATTTTATATTCGTATTGATTTTCCGAGATCCGTTCGTCAAAGCGTTCTTTAGCCTTTTGTTTGGATTCTTGCATTCGTTTTCTCGCAATTTTATATTAATAAGATATTCTATTATTTAAGTCTTTTATGTATTTTGTAATAAGGGACTTTTCGTTATAGAGAGTATCCGGGGGTCTACCAGAGGTATGTCCAAAGATTAAATCGTACGGAGTGAATCCATGGGTTCGATTCTTTGAGTTGTTGTACGTAATTACCGCGTATGGCAGTACATTAAAGGGGTGTTCGTCAGGGTGGTTTGACATGTGTATTCTAATGATTTCCATAAGGGTAGCATGGAATCGTTCTATAGATCCATTCGATTGTGGATGGTCTATGCTTGAATGTGTCAATTTAATGTCATAAAGATTGCATAAATCTTCCATTGAGGCTGAAGTAAATTCTTTACCAGAGTCACAATGTATTCTTAAAGGGGTACCGTAGTGTTGAAAAAATAACGATAGTGTATTTACAATCGTTTGTGATGTTTTATCTGGGATTGGATATATTTGAACAAATTTTGTCAATTCATCATTAATTGTAAGGGCGTAATTTTTCGTTGGGACTTCTAGAATGTCAATATTAATTCGTTCGAAGGGTGGTTTAGGTGCTTCGGTAATTACGAAAGGATTACTTAGATTTGTTCTACAAATTTTAGTTCTTTGACATAATTCACATTTTTTTATATAGTTTTCAACGTCTTTTGATAATCCCGTCCAATTATATTTATTTCTTATGCGTCTGATCGTTTCGTTTATTCCGCGATGTAAGTTCGTTTTTCCGTTATGGTATTGATCTAATATGATTGGAATTTCAGCTTGACTTGGGGTGGTTACCACGTTTTGACAAATTATAAATTTGGTTTTTTGGGAAAGAAAGTTTTTGGCTTTCTACTACTCCATCTGATACAAAAAAATGGATGAGAGAATCTTCCAAAGAAAGGAAGGATTAATCAATTTGAAAATAAGTAACTCTATACATGGATGTGTAGATCATGCAAAGAAGTAACTTTCAGACACAAACTGAAAAAGAGTCCTCCTGAAACAGCTACTTTCATATAAACATTGAATTACACGAAAGAAAAAACTCTTTCGAAACAAATACTTCTATATGAACACTGAATTATACAGAAGATACTTTTCTCTATTCAGTTTGTATATCGAACATTCGTGGAGGAATAAGAATCAGATATCATTCACATGAGTTCTACTTTGAATGAATGGTAATAAATTGTACTCACATGGAACACTGTCACCCTAACTGGTATACACGTGTTTCGCCTTAAGACACTTGCCCTAAGGCTCTTCAGTACCAAATTGGATAACATTATAGAAAATACACACACTTCATTCATGAATTACGATTTTGAATGTCACGGAATAAGCTTGATCTGCTTATGTCATCGATGACATCGTAATGACATTCATTCACCTATTTGATTTAATCCCAGCCATGAGGAATCTTATTTGATTTGAAAGGGTTATATTTTTAGGAGTGATTAATTTTTTGGGAAAGAAAGTTTTTGGCTTTCTACTACTCCATCTGATACAAAAAAATGGATGAGAGAATCTTCCAAAGAAAGGAAGGATTAATCAATTTGAAAATAAGTAACTCTATACATGGATGTGTAGATCATGCAAAGAAGTAACTTTCAGACACAAACTGAAAGAAAGTCCTCCTGAAACAGCTACTTTCATATAAACATTGAATTACACGAAAGAAAAAATTCTTTCGAAACAAATACTTCTATTTTTTTTTTTCGTGTAATTCAATGTTTATATGAAAGTAGCTGTTTCAGGAGGACTTTCTTTCAGTTTGTGTCTGAAAGTTACTTTTTTGCATGATCTACACATCCATGTATAGAGTTACTTATTTTCAAATTGATTAATCCTTCCTTTCTTTGGAAGATTCTCTCATCCATTTTTTTGTATCAGATGGAGTAGTAGAAAGCCAAAAACTTTCTTTCCCAAAAAATTAATCACTCCTAAAAAAATATAACCCTTTCAAATCAAATAAGATTCCTCATGGCTGGGATTAAATCAAATAGGTGAATGAATGTCATTACGATGTCATCGATGACATAAGCAGATCAAGCTTATTCCGTGACATTCAAAATCGTAATTCATGAATGAAGTGTGTGTATTTTCTATAATGTTATCCAATTTGGTACTGAAGAGCCTTAGGGCAAGTGTCTTAAGGCGAAACACGTGTATACCAGTTAGGGTGACAGTGTTCCATGTGAGTACAATTTATTACCATTCATTCAAAGTAGAACTCATGTGAATGATATCTGATTCTTATTCCTCCACGAATGTTCGATATACAAACTGAATAGAGAAAAGTGTCTTCTGTATAATTCAGTGTTCATATAGAAGTATTTGTTTCGAAAGAATTTTTTCTTTCGTGTAATTCAATGTTTATATGAAAGTAGCTGTTTCAGGAGGACTTTCTTTCAGTTTGTGTCTGAAAGTTACTTCTTTGCATGATCTACACATCCATGTATAGAGTTACTTATTTTCAAATTGATTAATCCTTCCTTTCTTTGGAAGATTCTCTCATCCATTTTTTTGTATCAGATGGAGTAGTAGAAAGCCAAAAACTTTCTTTCCCAAAAAATTAATCACTCCTAAAATTATAACCCTTTCAAATCAAATAAATTTGGTATTTTCATTTTCAGCAAGAATGTATGATAACATTTCTTGAATTGGGAGTTCTAAATTGTTTTCAAGATGATACGTTTCGTTGGGTTTGAATTCATTTTGACTTTTATATAAAGTTACAAACATTTGTTCTAAAGCATCGTTGTTTTCAAAAGGAATCAATATTATAAAATATTTCCTATCTTTTATTGTTCTGCTGAGAACAATGATTATTTTATTATAGCTAAATTCTATTTCTTCGTCGTCTATCAAATCTTCTAATATTTTTTCATGAAGTTCAATAGTTTTATTTTGTTGTAGGATAGTTACAATATTTTTATGTTTTTTATCTAGTAATTGGTCGTTAGTGGTTTCAAATTTTGAATAATCAATTAGGGATTTTGTTTCGAGTAATGAAGTAAATCGTTCGAATTCTTCGTTTATAGTTTCGGGTGAAATTTCAGTTTCAGTGTCTGAACATTCGTTATCTGTGCTTGCCATTAGTATTGAATGAAATTTTGAGCATTCTTTAAGATGATTGATTTTTATTTTCGAAAGAGCATGTGCATTTTTATTTATTCTTCCAGGTTTGTAAACGATTTCGTAATCGTATTCCTCTAATTTCAATCTCCAGCGAGATAGTCTGCTGCCAGGATCTTTAATCGAAAATAGCCATGTAAGAGGTCTATGATCGGTAATCAATTTAAATTTTCTTCCATACAAGTAGGGTCGAAAATGTTTGACGGACCATACTATAGCAAGTAATTCTCGCTCTATGGTTGAATACTTTGTTTCTGCTGGGCATAATGTTCTTGAAGCGTAAGCAATGGGAAGATCCTTTCCTATTGGTCCTTGGGAAAGAATAGCACCAATTGCGAATGAGCTTGCGTCAGTTGTTAATAGAAATTCATCATTAAAATCAGGGTATCTTAGTATTGGGGAATTCATTAGTTTTTCTTTTAGTTCCTCGAATGATTTTTTACATTCGGTGTCAAAATTAAAAGGAATATCTTTTTGAAGCAATTTTGTTAATGGCTTTGAAATTTTGGCATAATTTGGGATAAAACGTCGGTAATATCCGGTTAATCCTAAAAATGATTTTATTTTTTTTACGTTTGTGGGTTGTGGGAAATTTTGTATAGCTTTGACTTTGTCTGCGTTTGGTTGTACACCGTCTTTCGTTATTATGTGTCCTAAATATGCAACTTCTGTGCGTAAGAATTCACATTTGTCAGGTTGTAATTTCAGGTTAGCTTTTCTTAATCGTTTGAAGATGTCTGAAAGTCTTTCTATGAGTTCGTCTACTGTTGCGGAGTATACTATGATATCGTCCATGTATACTAACCATCGTTCAACTTGTAAACCTAGTAGAATGTTATCTAGGAGTCTACAAAAAACACTTGGACTATTTTTCATTCCAAATGGCATTCTAAGGTATTCGTAATATCCGTTTTCAACCGAAAAAGCTGTTTTTTCAATGTCATTTTCTTGTATTTCAATTTGGTGAAAACCAGAAGCTAAATCTAAAGTCGTAAAACATGTGCGTTTACCAAGTTGATCTAATATGTCAGATATGTTCGGAAGTGGATATTTATCATTAATCGTGACTTCATTTAATTTCCTGTAGTCGATAACGATTCGCCATTTTTGTTTTCCCGAGGCGTCGATTTTTTTTGGGACTACCCAAACCGGGGAAGACCAGGGAGATATTGAAGGTCTTATAATTCCTTAAAAGGATTTGGAAAAGCTGAATACACTTATTTGAATTAATGAATCGAAGAGGTTTTGTATTAAAGTGTATAATATATTAAAATTCTTGCAAAACCTCTTCGATTCTTGCAAAGAATTTTAATATATTATACACTTTAATACAAAACCTCTTCGATTCATTATAATTCCTTGTTGTAACATTTTATTAATTTGATTTTTGACTTCTTGTTTGTGTATTTGTGGATACCTATACGATTTTGTGAAAATTGGTTTTGCATTGCCCGTATCTATGCTGTGTTTGATTTCGTTTGTAAATGTCAGTTTGTCTCCATCAAGGTAGAAAATGTCAGAAAAATTTAAACATAGTTCAGTGATTTTTCCTCTATCTTCGTCATTTAAATGTTCTAATCTCAATTGATTTTTTATTTCATGAGCTCTATCCAAATTTGGTTGTATGGTTTCATCAAGGGAATTCATTTGAAAATTTTGAGTTGATTCAATTTTTTCAAGTTGAATATTTTCAAAATTTACAGTTTTTGAAATTGCGTTTGGATTTATTATGGAAGTTAGAAATTCTCCTTTTTCATTAATCTTTACTAGTGCGTTCGAAAGACGTACTTTTTCAATTACTTGAGCTACCAGTATAGCTTCGCAATTTTCTAGGGTCGAATTCAGTTTAATTATTTTTTCTGTACGAGGTTCAATCTCAATGATGTTGGTAATTTTTGAAATTTGTCTTATGTTAGGTTGTTCTAAGTTTTCATTTGGGATTTCAATTCGAATCTCGTTTCGATTTTCTTGTTCATCACCTATTTTAAAAAGTGGTACGGTTTTGAAATTTGTTATGAGTTTTCGATTTTTTATGTCTAGTATACAATCGTAATGTTCTAGAAAGTCTGAACCTAAAAGTCCATCAAATTGTATATCAAGATTATAAATAAAAACTTTGTGTGGATCATCAGTTTTGAAAGGAACGAGTGTTGATTCGTCTATGTGAATTTTTTGATCAGTGATTCCTTGAATTGTTATGTTTTCTTTGCATTTATTTTTATAATTTTCTACAGTATGAGGTTTGAAAATAGAAATTCCTGCACCGCTGTCTATTAATATTTTGAATTTTTTTGTGATGTCTTCAATGTAATAAACATTTCTATTGTCCATCGACATTAGAGGTTGATTTAAATGAAAAGTTGTTCTAGTTTTGCTTTGTTCGATTTTTGGATCGACAAGATTTGAGTTGGAGTTTCTACAGGTATATCCGGGGGTTTGGTTTGAACGTTTTCTTGAGGGTAATAATACTTGGGGTCGTTATTTTGGTACGGGTCTTGAATATAATCAGTATTATATTCATTCATTTCGTCATAGTAGGGATTTTGGTCATTGAAACACGCATTTTCGTAATTTCCCGAAAAGTATTCATCATTCACTGTACTATTATCAGTGTAATAGTATTCGGGTTGATGATCGAAGTTTATTACGTGTGCTCTTTGAGGATTCTGCTGAATAACAGAAGGTCTTTGCTGATTATTAGATTTATTTTGTTGAGTCGTATGTGGGTTAGTTTGCTGCTGTTGTCTATTCTAATAAGAATTAGCAAAGTACTGTTGTTGCTGCGGATAAGAATATCGCTGATAATTTGAACTCTGATTTAATTGAGGTCTCGCGAAGCTTTGTCTTGGGTTATTATAATTATTAGAATAATGCTGAGCTTGTGGGTAATTTATTCTTTGTGGATTTGAATTAAAAGTCTTTTGTTGGAAATTTGGTTTTAGTGGTGGAGGGTTTCGTTGCAAATTTTGTTTAAATTGGGTAGGTTTTGAAAATTTTTGATTTTCAAAATAACTTAGTTGTAATTCTCTTTTAATTCTTTCGGAAGCTGTTAGAATATTACCAGGGTTACTAGCTCTTATGATTTGACCTAACTTGGGCTCTAAACCAGTAAGAAGTGTATTTAGGCTCATTGAGTCAATTAGTTCGGTTTGTGCATTTTTCTGTGCCGGTGTTAGATTTTGTTTATTGATTGCAGAATAGAGTTTCGCTACGTGTGTTTGAAGTCGTGAAACAAATGTCAAGGAATTTTCGTTTGGCATCTGTCTCATGCGTTGCAAGTCTTGAATTAGAGAATTAAGATCACGGGTATCTCCAAAATGTGTCTCTAATAGGTCTTGAATTTCAGGCCATGTTTCTGGGTTTCTGGAGTTTACTACTTCAGAAGCTTTACCTCTTAATTTGTTTTTTATATGCAGAGTGACGAAAACTTTTTGATCGTCTACTGCCATTCGATGTGCCGTTGAACATGCTCTAATGAAAGTCGAAAGAAAAATTGGGTTTCCATCATATTCAGGTACAATGGAGAAAATTTCAACTAGTTTGTATGGTTCAACGTCGTTAGCCATTTTATGGAAATTTTTGGAATTGTATTCTCAAAATTATTTTCAGATGGTTTTGAAAATTTATATAATTATTTCCAGAAATTATACTCAATTGGTGGATAGATATTAAATGTTCAGGGGATATCAGGAACAGAACAGATCACACCATGTACATAAATAAATATTCAAATGAAATTTGAAATAAAAGGAAAATCGAGATGACGACTTACCCTAATAATACAATTTTCATTTCGTTGTGGACTTGGGCGAAGAAGATGAAATCCTACTCTGTAAGCCAGGAGTCCAGTTCTGTAGGAACCGTCAGAGAGACCGTCTTCTAGGGATCAGGATGGGTTGTTGTGGTTTCTGGGTGTAAAGAAGATGAAATCCTTGCTCTGCAAACCAGGAGTCCAGTTCTTGTGAGAACCGTCAGAGAGACCGTCTTCTTTGGGGTTGTGGGATTATTCGATGACTCAAGGGTTGGAAACCGCCGTTGATGAGATTTCAGCAACGTTGAGTCATCCTACCGACTGCGCCAATTGTTGTATCGTAGCTTTGCTCGAAGACTTTTTAAAAACACTTTTTATTTGTTACTTGTTACTTCTTTATTGTTTCGTTGTTTGTTTCTTTGTTTGCTTTCTTAACCTATACTGGTTAGGTTCACCAGGAAACTAGTCGATATTACGATAGCAAGTGACCGTACTAGAACCGTGTTGAATCGCGCCAGGATTCTAGGAGATGTGACGTTAGTCAGGGACCGCACTAGTAATGCGGGCGAGTCTCGAAGAATTGAATTTATAAGTTTCCAAGTGATGATTTAGCATCTGTGAAACACAGGAAATGAATCCGCGCTTTTAATTAAGACGCACTAGTTTCAGGGTGACCTTTATACATAATACGCAATAGGGTTATAAAAGACCCATTGTATTGGAATATATAACATATATAAATAACTTGGTGTTTAAGTTTAAAGCAACTTAAACAAAACAAATTTATCAAATATTGGACTCTGCTCACATTCAGCTCCTTCATTTTTAACAAAAATGGTGTGACATGTTCACCATACAGCATACGACTTGCAAGCAAGCATTTTGTATACGTTGTAACTTCTGCTTGTTATATTGCGGCAAAAAATTGTGATACACCGAACAACAATACTCGATATGGGGGTAAATAAAAGTTTTTGCCAACCTGAGTTTCATTTCTTCTGCTAACTGATACTTGAATTTGTATAGCGATTTGAGTTTGAAGAATGATACTTTGAAAATATTTTTCACATGTTCATGGAAAGACAAAGAGCTATCTATGTTTACGCCAAGATTTTTAGCACTGTCTACCCAGTCAATGTCTGCGTTATCGAGAGTGAGCATGAAGTTATACTCAGTTTCTACTATTTGTCTTTGAGACCCTATGCATAAGACCAAAGTTTTATTTGGATTGATTTTCAGTCCATGATTCTCCAAGTATAGGAATGTTTTGTACAAATCTGTGTTTATATTAGCCACGCAACTTTCTGTATCGGTGTTATGAGAAGACGAATATAACTGTATATTATCTGCGTATAGATGTACTTGACAATATGATAAGAAAGTGATGTAATCAAAAATAAACACTGAAAACATCAAGGATCCTAAAATACTTTCCTGCAGTACACCTGAGATTGTTTCTTTTAGGGATGACCATTTGTAATCATCCAGTTTGATTCTCTGTGATCGTCTGTGAGATAGCTGGTCATCCATTTAAGAGAAATATCATCGAATCCTATGAACTTGAGCTTGCTGATGAGTAAATCGAAATTAACTAAATCGAAAGCTTTACTTTGATCAAGCAATAGGTACTAAAATGGTGACTTTTAATTGATCTCTGAATCTCGCAAGATCGTCGATTACTTTCAAGAGGGCAGTCTGTGTTCCGTGTTTTTTGCGGAACCCAGACTGCTCGTACAGGAGTATTCGATTTTCTTCAAGAAAAGCTCTTACTTGACGGAAAACATTTTTCTCGAATATTTTAGAGAATGAGGGCAGAGTGCTGATATGGCGTAGGTCACTGAACGTGGTAGGTGCATTAATTTTTGTGAATTGGAATTATATTAGCAACCTTGCGAACATCTGGAAGAATACCCTGTCTGAAGGACTCGTTAAAAATAAATTTAACTTTATCAATACAGTGTGGTATCAATATTAGAGTGAAGATTTTTCTCTCTTGTATAAAGTCATCTGAACAAGCTGGTAGAGAAAATATTAAACTAGAAAATTTAAAACAGAAACGTTCGTGAAAACTATGGAAATGTCCGAAAAGAGCCCAAAAAACCTTCAACAAAAGAGGAGTCTAACAGAAGAAAACTTTAAACGAATGAAAATATTATGACACTGAAAAAGATTATGATTCAATCCTTTAATACATTTCGATGATTAGATTATTTTTTTATCATTTCAAGTATTATTGGACTTTCTTTTCACTTTTTTTGGGGGTGTAATTTTTCACAATCTGAAAATCAAACAAATCTAAACCAATTAAAATCTGCTGAAGTGTAATGAAGGGCAAACTGAAAAGTTCACCCCGAAAAGTTATTGCCTAATATAAGCCTCTGAAGAGTCCAATTAGTCTGTAGTTGTTGTATTCATAAATGTTGCCTACAAATTCAATGATCAATAGAAAAAATGAAATTTTCATGCTCTACTATACTCAGATTGTTGACTTTTCGAAAAATAATCCTTTTCCGTTTTCAAAACTTGAAAAAAATCACTTTTAAACAACGCCATTGTAAACAGCTATATTTACTTTAACACGAGTCGAAAGAATATAATGTCCAGTTTCATGTTCGATAGTCTATCTGAGTACATATACAGGATGTTTCCTGAAGATCCAGTTCAAGCTCATATTTTCATTTTCCACCTATCGCCTCAGCAAAGGCAACCAGGTAGGACCCATTTTCACAATGCTGAAATAATATGTGCGAATACTTTGATTCTCCTCATTTCGTTGTGAGGTTTCTTGGTGAAAATTTTTTGCCAAAAAAATTATCCTATCAAATTTGTCTATTTCTAGTCATGTGTGTCGAAATAACCAATGAAACCATCATTACACTGATAACTACCCATGGATAGTTTTCACGGGTAGTTATCACTTATGTCATGACATTGCTAAGCAACCAACACAATAAAGTTGTTTGACATTTCAGTAATTCAATTTATTTCGAAAATGTCACTTCCTCGCTTTGGTGTTCAAAATGATGCGGCAATTGACAAAATCATTGGAGAAAATACACCAAAAAATACTGTCAATAGTAAAAAATACACTTGGAAAATATTTATGGAGTTATATCATTATACGAATTGTTCTTTTAATAACTGTGTGTTCAATAAATAATTTTGTTCGAATTGCAAAAAATTTTTTCTCAAATATCCCTCGAACATTGATAAATAACTCATAATTTTATCACAACTTCTTCAAGCACGTTATTTTAGGTAACATCCCTCCGCCTTCGGCGTCGGGATGTTACCAAATAACGTGCTTTCGAAAACTGTGATAAAATTATTTCGTTAGTTATCAATGTCCTTGGGATATTATAGCTGATAATTCTTTTTCCACTCCATTTTATCGCGTGGTCATTATTAGTTGATTTTAGAATACGCTTTACTATCCCTGATCTTGTATCTGGTTTCTTTTGATATAGTCATTTCTAATCTGAAGAAATGAACTTCAAACATTCAAGCCAGTCTCGAATATACCTACACAGTAGGTTGAATGGACTGACGCCTATCAGAAAACAACTACTCCACTGGCTAATATCATGAACGACGTTGGATTATATCCGACAGGCCTCAGTGCAGGAATCTTCACAGAAAATTTCCTGCATATGCAATGGGCAATACAAATGAAAGAGTCGACCTTCAATTTTGGAGCAGGCACACTTGCAGACCAGTTTCGGGCTCATTAGCCAATCATCAGTGCAAGATAGTGGCTATCATCAACCTAAAGTAAATGATATTCCATAATTGAAAATCGGAGTTCTTTCAGAGTATTTCATTCCTCTTCCTAAGTTGGAGCGAACAACAAAATGTCACTCCATCTAGTAGACGAGGTACTAACCAACTGCATATCCGAAATGTGCTCGATTCCACTGAATAAGGAAGAAAAACTTTTTTATTAGTCAGTGGGCTATGTTTGAAGACTGGCAGTAAACAAATCTAAAGGTATGAATTTTAAACGTTCAAGCCAATCTCGAATATACCAACACAGTAGGTTAAATGGACTGACGCCTATCGGAAAACAACTATCCTCCTGGCTAATACCACGAAGAGCGTTGGATTATCTCCGACAGACGTCAGTGCAGGAATCTTCACAGATTAGCTGAAAAATAACAATCATTTTACGCAAAAAACTGATATCACAGTGGAATGAAATTTTAAAAAATAAAAAATTTGAACTATCAACACGAGATGAAAAATAAAAAATCATTAACAAGAAATGAAAAATGAAAATTAAAAGATTCCAGAGCAAGTTACTTCACGACGTTTCGATTGTTAGTATCCACAATCGTCTTCGGGTGATAACTGGACTTATTCCTCCGAGATCTATTTATAGGTCATTCACCTATCTCCTCTTCCCTCTCTCCGCTTCATCGGTTTTAGCGGAAGCTGACCGTTTGGTAGAAGTTGGTTATGTTCCTCTTGATTAGAGTTTTCCATATGTTACGTATCTCTACGCTAGCTTGACTAAATTCGTTGATAGACAATATATATGCGGCTTCTTGGAATTTTATCCTAAACCAGTGTTCCTACTTGTGGATGATTTCAGCTTGAGCCCACTTGATGTTATGTTGATGAGTCCAAACGTGCTCTGCTATTGCGGATTTGCTGGTTTCTCCTCGCTGTGCGTGTTTCTTGTGTTCGGCAATGCGAACTTTCAATGGCCTCTTAGTTTCACCGATGTATGATTCTCCGCACTCGCAGGGTATCCGGTAAATGCAATTCTTGGAATCGCAGTCTGCGTTTGGTGGTCTGGTTTTCGTGAGGCTGCTACGGATAGTGTTCCCAGATCTGAAGCAGGTTCTGATATTATACTTGGAGCCAATCCTTCTCATCCCTTACGATAATCTTCTAATGTAGGAAAATACAAGTACTGATTGTGACGGCTTCTCTTTCTTGTGGAACTCTTGCTGTCTTTCAGCTAAATCCTGTTCCATCATCATTTTGTAGTAACCATTCAGTTGAATGTCATTTTTGATGATGCCTAGTTCCCTTTCTAGACCTTCCTTTGTATTACAGAGCCCGAAAGTACGGTCTGGGAGGGTCTTGAAGATTCCTCTCTTATTCGATGGATGGTGGTTGGATTCCTGGTTCAGATACTGTCCCGTGTGAGTGGGTTTTCAATATACAGATGTTTTCCATTTAGTGTCAGTCCTCTTCACTGACAGGTCTAAGAATGGCAATTCGTTGTGGACTTCCTTCTCCATTGTGAAAGTGATGGAAGGACTCAAGTTGTTGATGTGCTTCAGGAAGATGTCTAGTTCTGCATTCCCATGGTTCCATATTATGAAGGTGTTGTCCACGTGTCTCAACCAGACTCGGGGCTTCTTGTGGGCTTCTTCAATGGTCACACCTTCACACCTTCGTCAGGACAACTACAATAATAAGATTATATATTTTGTAAAAAATATATAAATATGGAGAACTTACTAACGTGAGAATAAAATATAAAATGGTTCAAAAACAGATAGAAAAACATTAAATAATGACAGTTGATAAAAATTTTGGCTGACAATGTCAAGTGGGAAAATTCTGAATGATACTCGAATTACTAGATCTTTTATTTTCTTTATCATATTTCAGTAGGTACGTGTAAATTTTGCTAAAACTATCAATATCAGTTCGTTATTAATATGTATCATTTCCGAAAATATTCTTTTAGTTGTATTGGTTTCTCTATCTAAAATATTTGGATTTTCAAAATTCATTTTATTATCCTCCGAATTAACATGTTCTGTTAATGCACAAGAATTAACATTTCGTCTACAGTCGCTCTTATGGGATGTGATACGACTACTTAGAGGTCTAGATGTTTGTCCTATATATGTTTTAGAGCAATCCATACAAGAAATTTTGTATACTGAATTGGATTTTTGTTCATTTGAAATTGGAGCTTTTAGTTTACTGTATAATTTAGATATAGAAGTGACATTTGTTTTAGATATTTTGAGGTTATTATTTCGGAATACATTAATTAATTTTGGTGTCAATTCTTGAATATATGGGAGCGATTTATATGTGAATGAAGGTATAACGTTGTTATGTTCAACTTCTTCATTATTATTTTGAAAGTTTGTTCTTTCACAAAATAAAATTCTGTTTACTAAAGATTTAGGATAAGAATTTTGGATCAGAATTTTACTGAAATTAGACAAACTTTGGTTTCGTAAATCGGGATGGGTAATTTTGATGATTCTGTTTTTTAATGATTTTATTAAATTGATTTTCATTTTATTTGGATGATAGGAATGGTAATTAAAAAATCCATTACTTGTAAATCAAGTACATTTTTAAACTCGATTTTTCATATTATTTATTGCTCTCCATACACTTATTTGCTGCATTGTTGGGGAAACATTCAAAATCCTCAATCTCGAGTCTTTCACATTTTCTATCTCACTGCCAGCGTAAATCCTATTTTTCAATGTCACTCATAGAAAATAGTCCAAAATAGTAAGATCTGGTGATTTTGCAGACCATCTTTTTGTCCCATTATTTGTCTCGAAATGGAAGGACTCCAATTCGAACATTTATCGCACAATTAATTTTTTTGTGTATATAAATTACTTACTCCATTTCAATTTTCATTATAAATATAGTGTTCGTTCCGGATGTTATTATTGCGACCACTTTTTTTTCTGCTCATCAAAACATATATGATATATTTTTGTTGTAGATATGTTTCAGATAATCATAAAAGGTTTTCTTATTCGAAGTTCATTGTAGAAAACGCTCGGAACAATGGAAAAAATATGAATAGTTAACTAAAAATGAAAAAAAAACTCTCGAAAAACTCTACGGTACATAGGGAGACGTGAAAGTTGTTTTTGTGTTTTTTTTCAACTCAGTTAACCAATTTCCAAGGCCGTAATTCAAAAGGGAATAATTCACATAATTATAATCGAATATTACCGAAAAATACCGAAATATATAATTTAATGTCTCACTATGAAGTGAACGTCTACGATCCAGAATCTACAACAAAAAAAAACAAGTCCGTATTTAAAACTTCAAAGCTGTGGCCCAAGTCAGATGACACCCTGTATGAAAGATTCATGGATATATTCTGAGAGCCCACATCAAGTGCCGATAGCAAAATGTAAACAGATTTTCGATATGTCTGCGAATAAAGAAGATATAGGCAAAAAAATAATTTGGGATTTTTTGGTTTTTCCTGTATATCTCCAGAACCAAAAGAGCTATATTCGATTTCTTCACATCATTGAATAGGTCTCTGAATTACGCAACTTTGTCACGATTCAACCGACACTCTATCTCTTATCGTTTACGAGATCTCCATGTACAGAAACGAATTTGAACAGCCCTGAACATATAAATAATATCAAATATTTTGGAGAAGTCTTATGAATTAATGTAGAATATGATGTAGATGACAAATCCGTAATAAAAGTAGATGTTTCTTTGAAAATTGTTACAAATGTCATTATTATACTGTCAAATTTAAAAAAATTTCCATTTTATACTTTTCTCAATATCTTCGACGCAGTCGCAAGAATCACCCTGTAGGCTCATTGATTCGTTGAATTTTTGCGTTTATCCCGTAATTTATTTGATTCTAAAAATAAAACGTGAAGTAATAACTGGAGTTCAAACAATTATTGGAACAATTCACAGATCCAATCAGTTAATACAGTATTTTTCTCTTTGTAGCCAAATTACCTCGGACAGAAAAAACAGAAGAGCAAGAACACATAGATGTTAATAAACGAAAGACACTAATAAAAGCTTTTTTGTGGCTGTTGCTAGCTCTATTTCTTCTTCTTATGGGAACCATTATCGTGATTTTCGTTCTTAATAAACCGGAAGACAAGTACGTGCAACCAAGCATTGCTCAAAATAATCATATTGGAAGTCATCAATTATTCGTAAGAAGCGACTGGGGCGCAAGACCTCCAAAACATTATACGAATATTACTGGTCCTGTACATATGGTTATAATAAAACATACCGCCGGAGGATATTGTGATAACTTCGTAGCTTGTTCCAAAATTGTCAGTGATTTACAAAGTTTGAGTGCTACAAATGGATGGCCTGACATTTATTGTAACTTCCTCATCAGCGGTGATGGAAATATATTCGAAGGAAGGGGATGGGGAGTTCAACCCCAGGAAAGAAACAACACCGTGGATATAGTTTTTATTGGAAACTACGTTATCGACGAAATGAATTCTCTCATGATTGATGCAGCGAAAGCTCTCTTAAAAGACGGAGTTGAGAAAAAGTACCTGGACGATGATTACATTGTGGTTTGTCATAATCAAACCAAGAACACAATGAGCCCGGGACAAAATGTTGTCAAAGAGGTTCAGAAATGGGATCATTTCGATAGAAATTTGCATTTCAAACATCAGTTGGTAAGCAATTTATTGCAGTTATTACTAACCCTATGCTTGAAATCGATGCTAACACTGTAAATAGGCATGCTTCATTTCATATTGAAAAAATTACAATCAGCTAGTACTAGGTATCTCGCTTTTTCTCATTTTTTTGAGCAACGTTATTCAAACAAAGTTTTCTCAACTGAACGAAATCTGTATATATTCCCTTACTTCATATCCTGTACCGTGAAGGCTCCATAATGCAGAATTGGGCTGTGATTTCCCAATTATCTGACAAATAATTATACAGGGTATATCTTGACGAGTTAACGCAATCTTTATATAGAAAATTGAGAGTAGGGCGATACTGAAAATTGGTAGGATAGGTGAAGAACTGGTGAAGAATTCAACTGAAATATTATCGAATATTACTGGAGTTTTTTCTCAACACCAAATCGTTATTTTTAACACCTCGACACGTCTTTCGATCACCAAGTGATCATCTTCAAAGAGGAAGAATGAAACTAGAAATTAATGTGAAGATAACCCATACAGGTAAACGATCCAGGTGTACCACCCATACAGGTATACAAACCAAAATTAATTCTACAATTTTGCCTTATCTATTATTTCACAATATATGTTTATATAAAAACAATTTTCAGCTATATAAAAATTAATTTCACAATATAGCCTATCCAAATTCATTTCGCAATGTGTCCTTATGTAGTACTCAATAAACCCAACAATATTATTTTATTTTAACAAGCTATATAGCTTTGGTATAAGTCCGTCATCGTTATTCATAATACTATTGTGTGTACTTATTTCTACACTCTCATAGGCATCTAGTTGTCTGTTGTTGTCAACTTGTCTAACTAATCTTAATGAACTGAAGTCTATGGAATGGTTTTGTTGCAAAATATGATGGGCGACTGCTGATTTTTCAGGTCTTCCATATTTTAAATGTGCTATGTGTTCCTTATATCTCTTTAATAGAGCTTTTTGTCTGTCCATAATATTTTGCATCGCAGTCCTTACATTCAATTTCGTAAATTCTAGACTTTTCCGAATTCTCGACTTCGTTGAGATATATTGTAATATATTGTATATTGTAATGAACATATATGTAAAATAATAGATAAGGCAAAATTGTAAAATTAATTTAGGTTGGTATACCTGTATGGGTGGTACACCTGGATCGTCTACCTGTGTGGGATACCTATATAGCATAAATAGGGTTAGCTTCGCAATAATTTCTAGTTTTGATCTTCCTCTTTGAATATGAACACTTGGTGATCACTGCGATGCAAAATATTACGGACAGACAAAAATATCTATTAAAGTAAGATATAAGGACCACATAGCACACTTAAAATATGGAAGACCTGAAAAATCAGCAGTGGCCCATCATATTTTGCAACAAAACCATTCCATAGACTTCAGTTCATCAAGACTAGTTAGACAAGTTAACAACAACAGGCAACTAGATGCCTATGAGAGTGTAGAAATAAGTAAACACAATAATATTATGAATAACGATGACGGACCAAAGAGCACACTATATAGCTTGTTAAAATGAAATAATATTGTTGGGTTTACTGATTACTACATAAGGACACATTGCAACACTAAATTTGGGTAGGCAATATTGTGAAATTAATTTTTATATAGCTGAAAATTGTTTTTATATAAACATATATTGTAAAATAATAGATAAGGCAAAATTGTAAAATTAATTTAGGTTGGTATACCTGTATGGGTGGTACACCTGGATCGTTTACCTGTATGGGATACCTATATAGCATAAATAGGGTTAGCTTCGCATTAATTTCTAGTGTTAATATTCCACTTTGAAGATGATCACTTGGTGATTGAAACACGTGTCGGGGTGTTAAAAATAACGATTTGGTGTTGGGAAAAAACTCCAGTAATATTCATTACTACACAAACAGTGCATCATATGAAATATCATCGTTTAGGTGACATTTCGGGTTTCAACGGAAGTGACGTCATCTTTATTATTTTTAATGGCATAGCCTGTATTTCACCTCATTTTTGAATTCTTCCCGTGATTCAGATTCTAACTTATGTATCATAGCCTTCATCCAAAATGAACTGTTTTCGAGTTATTCGAGTTTTTTTAGAAAAAGTGATAGATGCAGCCTCTCGAACATACGTTATTCTCATGTAAATTAAAAGTTTTAAAAATATGCAGCCAGTGAATCGTGATAATTGAAGGTTGAACAGATCACGCATCATTTTCACGCCCACTGAATAATCCGCAGGGTGCGCAAAAACCAGGGTCCAATAAGTGAATGAGATAAATTAAAAATCTCAACTTTTTTGAATGGGAAACCCCACTTTTCTGCTCAAGGTTCAATTCCATTGTGAAAATAAGCCCTATTTATGATACATTTCCTTATACCCAAAACTTATATAATTTTGGAGATTTCCATTATTTATATACTTTCTCGAAATGTTGATATTTCAAGTAGGCTGCTGTCCATCTTCCAAAACAATGTTTTGTGACAAGTGAAATAAAGTTGTTTATTGTCAGATTCGTGCTCTCAGAAGGTACAATATGGCTCGTGCTGGTTATAATAATCACGATTTCTTCAACTTATTGGTGATTAATGGCGAATACAATAAGGTGTTAACAAGAAAATGTGATGCTTATGCTACAAGGTATCCAGAAAAACCGAAACCATCTCCAGATATCATTAGAAGAATAATCTTCAATCTTACGCACTTTTGATCATTCGAAATGAAAATTATCAAAACTAAAACGGTGGTTGACAATGAAGATAATGCGATTACAGTGCTTGGGTACTTCACTGCTTTTTCAGAAGCATCTTTGAAAGATGCGGCACGAGATTTGGAATCGAATAAAATGTCCATGCAGAGAATATTAGCAAAACATAAATGGCATCCGTATTCTCATACTTTAGTCCATGGCCTGAAGCTATCCGAGAGAAGAATTAACTTTGCGAAGTTCTTCATTATGAAAAATCAAGAAAATGACCAATTTTTGAGGAATATTATATAGAGCGATGAAGCAAAATTTACCAAAAATGGGATATTCAACAAGCGGAATTCTCACTACTGGAGCGATACAAACCCGCATTCAGTTCGGGAACGTCAATTTCAAGACCGTTGGAATTTCAATGTTCACTGCGCTCTTGAAGATGACACAATAGTGATGCTTCACTTCTATGACGAAAATTCAAATGGTTAGTTGAAAAGTATCAAAATTGTATTGTTTCATCGATTTAAAAAAAATTAAAATACATCACCCAAGAAAATGGCATCAAGGTAGCCATGTAATAAACATTCATAGCATCTAGAAAATAGATAACAGACCAACAGGTGAACGATACCTAGATATTTTAAAAAATGTCGATACGAATCATTTGGAAAAACTGACGCTCGCTGACCATCGAAAAATTTAGTGTCAACATGATGGAGAACCTCCACATAATCATCAGATGGTGGAGATGTATTTAGAAGAAACTTATTACGACCAGTGGTTTGGAACCGACGGTCCTCAATTATGGCCACTGCGATCGCTCGATTTAACTCCAATGGATTTTTTTATTTGGGGTTATATAAAAAACGAGTTGTATTCTAACACGCCAACAACAAAAGAATATTTTCAACAGAGAGTTCGTACTGCTTTCAACTCTATTCCACCGGACATGATAAACGAACTGTAGGAGACGTCATACGAAGAAGTGTAAAATGCTTAGAAGTTGGAGACGAAGTATTTGAACATTTGCTGCAATAAAAAAACGATTGACAAAGAGTGTCACATGCTCTTGTTTAGTATTGAAACTAAATTTGAAATTGTAGTTTATTCTAATCATGATTTTTGTCTTGAATATGGATTATTTTTTATGAAATATTCAATGGAAACTAGACAACAAAGAAATTTTATCGGAAAAAATTGGGAGGTAAAAACGTAAATCCTCGCGTGATAATAACTTCTATTGCGGAATATCATCAAAATTATAGAGAATTATATGGGTATAGAGAAGTGTATCATAACTATGGCTTATTTTCATAATAGAATTGAACCTTGAGGAAAAAAATTGGGATTCCCATTTGAAATAGTTGAAATTTTTATTTTTTCTCATTCACTTATTGGACCCCAATTTTTGCGCATCCTGTGGATTATTCAGTGGACGTGAAAATGATGTGTGATCCGTTCAACCTTCAGTTATCATGATTCACTAGCTGCATATTTTAAAATTTACATGAAAATGACGTATGCTCAAGAGGCTGCATCTGTCACTTTTTCTAAAGAAACTCGGGTATAAGGTATGATAAATCAGTTAGAACCTAAATCATGGAAAGAATTAAAAAATGAAGTTAAATACGGGGTGTGTCATTAAAATTAACAAAAATGACGTCACTTGAAACCCGAAACGTCACCTCAACGAAAATATTTCAGTTGAATTCTCCATTAGTTCTTCATCCATCCCATCAATCTTCAGAATCGCCCTACTTTCAGTTTTCTATATATATATATATATATATATATATATATATATATATATATATATATATATATATATATATATATAGATCACGTTGACTCGTCAAGATATACCCTGTATATAGTTTACTATCGTTCTGAACAATTCATTAACCCACCATTTTCACCAACGGATTAATAGAAATATCACCTCATAAATTGACATTGTAAACAATTTATCAAAGGATGAATATATATTTGAATTATATTTCCTTATCGATATTTGTGTACAAATTACAGCTAATTGAATTCTCCAAGTTTAACGTTGTTTTTTACAACAACCTTATTGGCGAAAAAGGAATCTGACCCTTTTTCGGTGAGTGAACTACTCGTGAAGGCATCGTTTTTTCCAGTTTCATACAAAAGTTGAGCCTTATGGCTATTTGCGTTTTGCTTCTTAGTATTGCATCCATTTTCTAGTCTTCTTTTAACTACAAAACACATTATATCTTCGAATATTTATCGAACTGACCGAAACTTCCATTGTGTAAGATAAATGTCTTCTTTCAGTGTGGAGCTGAAGCTGCGAATTTCGACAACTATTATAAGTAATAAATAGAAAACAGTGTTTCTCACTTTCTTTGCCAGCCTTACCCATTTACAATAATAAAACCCTGAGATTCTCCGTTTTGGCTCAATATATATAGTATCGCCATTCAAGTGACATAATATCTGTTTCACAACCTGTTACACCTTTGATAAACATTAGGGATTAAATTTTTGTTAGGGTACTGGCAAAATTTCACTATTTTACCATAGAGATCATAAAATTCTAATGTTAAAGCCATCCTGCTAGAACTTTGGATATTTTCAGATTTGAAAGCTAGTATTCTGAATTAAAAATTCTTGTTTCTGGTTGAATTCTTGAAAATGAATTGAAACTGATGAGGGAGTGTAGTTAACTTTGGCACATTTTGCCTTGCCTCAGTCGACTTTTCTTCTAAAAAGTTGGCTTATGTTAACCACCGTCAACTAAACCTGTATTTGCCTCTTGATATATGCTCAACAACACAAAGTCTCAACAATATTATATGTGTAACTAGATTTTGCCCGCGGCTTCGCTCGCATCAAGAGGTGTTATAGTTGATTAGGTATAGTTTTTGTGGCTTTACTTTTGTTTAGCGTGTGTAAAAAATTATGACACCTAAAACTCCTTTGTACACAATATTCTTAACTAATCTGTCATTAGGCGCTAAAACTATTAAGCTATTGGGTGAGCAAGCAACACATAACTGTCCATGAGAGAAGCAATGTTCTCTCAAGTCAATACCCACAAATTTGTAGCGTCATCTGTATTAACCACAGAATCAATCGAAGTATAGACCTTTTCTTCGCCCTCAAACGACATGAGCAGGATATCGTTGATAGCTGCTGCTTGATCGTTCTTTGGCGTAAGTATAGCACGCTCACATAACCATTCAATAGGCTTGTCATGTATATGAATAATGTCTGGATAAACTTTAGACAGCAATTCTTGAACCGTAGTTCAACTGTGCACAATTATTCCGGGATGGTTATCATTCCATCAAACGATGGAAAATCGCCATTACCGATTTTAAGAAGAAAATCTGAAAATCTACCTCATCCCCGCCTAAATGTGCTCTCATATTTTAAGAGAGCTTAAGAATATTAACCTGGGGCCACAAATCAGATTTCTTAATGCACTTCGTCAGCTCTGGTTCCTTTTGGCACCACTGGTAGACTCTGCCGAAGGTCTTCGGCCAGCAAAACTGTTACGCAACCCATTAATTTTGTATTGTCCCTTATATCCTTTAGTGATCTGTTTGAGGCTTCAATACTACCTTTATGAGCCATCGTTATTTCGTCCCACATAATTATTTTTGTACTGTTCAAAACTTCAGCAAAATTACTTTGTTTGGAGATGTTGCAAATGGGAGTCTCGGCAGTGATTGAATTGAGTGGCAGCTATACCGAACGACGCCACAGCCAGGGCAATGCCGTGGGTACTTCTTACTTTCGCTAAAAGTAAATTAATAAGGAAAGTTTTACCAGTTCCACCTGGAGCGTCTAAGAAGAATATTCGACCGTCATTTGCATCTACACTTGTGATAATTTTATTGTTAACTTCCTGTTGCTCGTCAATCAAGGATGCTGCAGTTTTTCTTACTGCGTCTTCTCTCTATTTTCGAAATCAATTTATGTTATTGGCTGAGGTAATCCATACTCTCTAAAAGGACGGCCGCCTAATGATAATACGGCATCCTCTAATACCAACAGGCATTTGTTAAATATCAGGTCCGATGAGTGCTCTACATACACGTCACCTTGCCTTTGCAGTTGTTTTTTAAAGTTTTCAGAAAGGTATTCTTTGTATTTTTCCCAAAGGCATAGGGGGTCGGAAACCTGGCAGAACAATAAAATGATAACAAAAAGCTCTCGAATCATATGCGGTGTTTGACAAAGTGCTGCCTCTTCAAGAGCTAAATCCAAATTTCGATCATCTTCGAGTAGACCTAGAGCCTTGCACGCGGATTGGAAAGTGGGATGTAAGTGACCATCTACAGTTTCCAATGCTTCAAATGAAATTGGGCCTCTAATTTCATGTAGAAGCATTCGAAGGTTGTAGCATTCTGTATTGTTTAGATGAACAGTATAAACCTCACCTAGAACGTGTTCTTTTTTGACCCCTGAACATCCTTCAACATTATCTTCTCTCTTCCTTCTCTGAAACGATCGCTAGTTCCCAACGTAAAACGCAGGGACTTCCGAGTATAGCAATGTTTTTGCAAAGTCATCCACGTTACACAGATCGAAAAAGGAGAGGAGTGTAGTTGTAGGAGGACTACTCAATTTGTCGCACAAGTTCTGCTCATTGAAATAAATTCTCTGTCGATTTTCTAAATGGACAGCAAGGTGCACTACAGGAGGAAAACGCTCATGTATTGGGAATTCAAGGTTTCGCCAAACTGCTTCAGCTGAACTTATATATCGACCACTTGGGTAGGTTGAAACTTCATCCTTCCCACCCTTCCCGTTCTCTAAAGTCAACGTAGCCTAATCTGACGCTTTATTAACATATTTGCAAACGTATTTGATTGACTTCACTGACTGGCAATACTCTACGTTCACGTGAGCGTTACATGTTCTCAATAGCACTGAATTATAAGCAACCACCCAAAGATTATTATCTATTGTAACACCCTTGATATTGACGGGGAATCCACCGTCATCCAGAGAACGTCTCCTGTACTGCGGATAACCATCATCACCAGTTTGAGTTTCCTTAATAGGATAACGTTTCCTTAGGATAACGTTTGCTGCACGAATTATCTTTCATACATGGAGCATTTCGGTTCAAACTTCCAGAGGGGCCATGTATCATATTACTTTTAACAATTTCGTAAAGCTCACGATCACGATCGTGCAAATAATATTGTCAATTTCATCTGGAGTGATGTGATGTTGAAGCCATAAAAGTTTATGAATATGCGGAAGACCTCGCTTTTGCCATTCTATCGAATACATATAGCATCTCACTTCACCGAATATTTTTCCTTTTATCAACAAATCCATGATCTTTTTTACCTTTTTTCGAAAGACCTGCGAAATAATATCGTATCGATCATGAGATTTTTGTCCTCAAAGTTAGTGCTCATTTATGTCACTCCAGCGTTGGTTACATGTTTTTTATGTAGTTTAGTCTTTCAGTTTCTATTTTTGCGTTTTCATCTACCAAATATTGACTAAAAAGAGCGCGATATTTAACCAAAAAGTTATGGCAGTTATGGTAGGTGGCGACAGCTTGCCTCTGTTCATCAGGGTTTTTTTCAGACACAGCTTTATGGTAGGATTCAGGTAGAGTCTATCCATATTTTTTTTGTGCCTTCTTTATTTGATTTTTTCGTGTGTAATCAGTAAACCTTGCCCTTCGTTCGTTTTTCTTTCTTTCAATAATGTAACAGACTCAGATTGGGACAATGAATTTCTTATTGAATTTTCATCATAATTTATTGAAGATAGAATAGGTGAATGTTCACGCTCTAAAACATGTACTTCCTGACAATCAACTTTGAGTTGCGAAGGTGTATTTGTGGGTTCTTCCATCCGGGCTTTTCCATTCTTGAGTGAGTAGCTCATTTCGAATGCTCGTCGATCCATCTTCCTTAGTCACCAACATAACAGGTGACGACCAGGGGCTGTTTGATTCCTCGCTTACTCATTCCTCCAACATGCCCTTAACAATGGATGCAGCTTGGCCTTGCTTTTGCGAAGGGAAGTCTTCTTGGTGGTTGGCATATGGGCTTGGCCCATCCAATTTTGAACCAAATTATTTTGACCAAAGATTTTGGTCTTCACAAACATATCGTTCTCTTCTTCTACGAATCGGGTGGCCTTGCATAGTTCTTCTTCAGACAGATGGATCCATGTCTTCTTGACGTCTATGAGTTCCTTGAGAGTCACCCTGTTAATATTAGGGTTGATTACTCTAACTGGAATTGTCTGATTGTTACCATTCACGAGGGCTCTGGCCACGATAATTCCTGCTTCAGAGCCGTTGGATGGCTCTATCAATGATGTGTCCTAGTCGCCAGGTCCCACAATTTCTGCCGCTTGAATGAATTTCTTGGTGTTAAGAGAGATTCTGGAATCTTCCAATATGACCACTTTGGTGATGTCATAAGGCTGAGAGGGTATGTCGAGCAGAATTTCATCATTTCCGACTTTCAACAGTTCGTTTCTTATACCCACCGTGAATCCGTAGGGAAACATGATGTCTAGTCCCAAAATGAACTCGACGATAATGGCCAATAATAATCAGTTTCTATTTCGCAGTTTCCAAGTCCCAGTTCAGCTCCTCCATAGACTGTCAACCTATCTCAAATGTCGGCTCTCAGTACTGACTTTGTTGCTCTAGTATCGATGGTGGAAAGGCACTGGCGATTAATCAGCAATCCGTGGACAACTAGGTTATTACTATTGCATCATATCATGTAAATCGAATACCTGGGGGCTTACAATGCAGCATTCGATCTACCCCTCTAACACTGACTGAATTTAATTTTTCGAACCCCGACGCTCTACTCCGGGAGGTCCCAAACGCCAGTCTCTTCTTTCGTTGGATGCTAAATGTGACCGAAAGACCATCTCGCTTCAAATGTCCTTCTCTGCCATAGCTATAACATTTAGGCCGCCCTTTCGCCTTGGGAGCAGTTCCATTCATCAAATATTTCTTGAGGAGTTCCTCTAGACATACCATGAGCGATCTGTTCCTTCGTCTTCCTTTCCATTGATGGTCCTCACTAGAACGTTTCGTTGTTGTCGTGAAGCATTTTTGGCAGCTTCAAATTCAAGGGCATATATGATGGCTTCATTCAATTTCTTATGACGTGTCATCATCAGCGACTGATGCAACTCCATGTCACGAACCCCGTCGATGAAACTATGGACGCTAATTCAGTCGGTGAAGTTAGCAGGTGCTTCTGGGTAAGGGAGTCTCACCAACCTTTCGACTTCAGTCCCAAACTCTTGCAAACTTTCTGATGGACTTTGAGTTATCACCTTCTGTTGAGCTTGGTAGACTTATTGAATGCTCTCACTACCATACCTGATCTCCAAAGTTGATACGACTGCTTCATAATACTTCTCCCTATTCACTGAATATTCTTCAGGATTTCGGACGACTTTTCTCGTAGTGTCAGTATGAGAGCCGTTGCTTTCTCCTCACTTTTTTACCCGTAATTTTTTGCAGCGGCTCAAATCGTCTGCAATTAATTAACGTTGAAGATCCGTCATCGAAAGTTGGAGTTTTAATAAAACTACTGCAAGAAGGGACAGATGACGTTTCCGATTTGCATTTTTCCACTGTAATCCTTTTCCTGACCGGTGATTTTTTTCAAAGTTCCCGGAAAACCTCTTCAAACTTTTTATCGACTCCTTCGAATTTTTTTCCAAGCTCCTCTTCAAATTTTCCTCCGACTCCTTCCAGTTTTTCTCCAAATTCCCTTTCAACCCCCTCAAACTCCTTATCGACTGCATTTTCCAATCCCCCTTTTGGTTTCTTAAATACTTTTCCAAATTCTTCCTGAATAAATAATACCTGTACCTCCCCTTTACTCACTTGGGAAGATTTTAAATCTTCCAATAAATGAAGGTACATCTGATCATCTATTTCTTTTTTCTCTTGAATATTCAACGATCTTCTTCTCTGTCTCTTTTCTTTTCTTTATCCTGTTTTACTAAATACTTAGTAGTAATTCACGACCTTCATTTTCGCGTACTCCTCCTTCCTTTGACCTTCGTTCATCTTCTTCATTTCGGCATAATTGTTCTTCCTCTCTTCTGCGTTTCTCTTTTCATCTTCTGCGTTTATCTTCCCCTCTTCTGCGTTCATTTTTCTTCCTTTTGCGATTTTTATTCTCCGCCAGGTCCGCTTGCAAAGCCTGGAACATTTTCTCAAGATTGTCCATCTCGTTGTAATCGACAATTCTTATTTTCACCATAAAATAAATAACAATAAATGAACAATAAACAATAAATGAAGGTACATCTGATCATCTATTTCTTTTTTCTCTTCAATATTCAATGATTTTCTTCTCTGTCTCTTTTCTGTTTTTCCTGCAAGTTTCACGAGCAAGCCTCTGTCTTTATCCTGTTTTACTTCCTCTGTCCTTGGTTCATCTTCTTCATTTCAGCATAATTGTTCTTCCTCTCTTCTGCGTTTCTCTTTTCATCTTCTGCGTTCATCTTCCCCTCTTCTGTGTTCATTTTTCTTCCTTTTGCGATTTTTATTCTCCGCCAGGTCCGCTTGCAAAGCCTGGAACATTTTCTCAAGTTTGTCCATCTCGTTGTAATCGACAACTCTTATTTTCACCATGAAAGAGAAATTTTTCAGAAAATTATTTCACTTCAGACACCAAATGTTACATTTTTCCCCGTGGGTTTACCAATAATTGACTACACTGAACAATAACCGGATTCAACTTAATTTCACATTCAGTACAACAAAATACTTAACTCAAACTTCAACTAGTATTCAAATGTCTATCGCCCTATTAGATCGCTCCGTGTACCGCACTGTCACTTCCACTTGACTGTGTCATTAGGCAAGTGGATCGTGTTCATACAGGGTGTAACTGAATAAGTGTAAAACATTTAGGGAGGTGATTCCTCATTGAAAAAAAGATAGGATCTTTCATATAAAGAAACTTCATTGGAGCATCCCTTGTTAAGATACAGCCCCTTAAAGGAAGTACATGAAATTTGTATAACAATTTTTTCACAAGCACTGAAAAAGTTACAATATTGAAATTAACCTGACGTTTTGAACTACCAAAAAGACACTTAGCCATTTAAAAATGTATTTCCGATAGCCTGTTTCATTCTAAACAAAAAATGTATCTTGGGTTTTTTGCCCAAAATAAACCAGTTCGCAGCAAAAAATTATTTTACGAATAACTACAGAGGTACATCGTCATAAATGCGAACTGGATATATTGTTATTTTGTAGTTAGTACCTGCATTAAACGATCAAAGGGTAATTAACAAAGCTAATTTATTATTACCAAAACACACAACATGTGTAGAAATCATAGTAAATGAGCCACGTATTCGCTCAAATATTCCTGGAGTCTCTCTGATTACCCTGCACGCATCGATGATGCGGTTTCTTAAATTCTCCACATCGCGAACAAAAGTACCAAAAAATCAAATGCTGTAAATGGCCCCAAATAGAGAAATCGAGAGAATTGAGATCCGGTGATCGAGCGGGCCAGTTCTGTGGTCCTCCTCCACCTATCCACTGATTTGCATATGTTTCAGTTAAATGCTGACGTGCTACTTGACTAAAATGGGAGGGGGCCCCATCATGCATAAAAAACACATCCCTTCCGACGCCCCAAGGAACTTCCTCCAGCAGTACTGGATGCACTCCTCTTAAAAATTGAACGTATGCCTCATGAGGCCCAATTAAATCATCCCCAATAACTTCAAGCCACACGTTAAGAGAAAACTGTTCTTGATGGTTAGTTTCGACAACAGCGTGAGGATTTTCATCAGCCCATATGTGGTAACTATGAAAATTAATAATCTTTTCCCGAGAAAAACTACATTCGTCTGTGAATTCTATCATCTTCAGAAAGTCACAATTTCTTCTAATCAGTTCCAGCATCCAATTGCAAAATTCAAGATGGTTCGGAATGTCTCGCGGTAACAGTGCCTGTACTTGTTGCATATGGTGAGGGTATAAGAGTTGTTCCTTTAAAATTCTAAATACCGTCATATGATCAACATTTAGCTGGAAAGCAATCTTTCTAGTACTGGTAGTAGGTTGTTCTTCAATCAAATTAAGTACTGCTCCCTCAAGCTGTGGTGTTCGTACTTCTCGATGGCTACCACAATCCTGCGTTTTTTTGTCGAATGAACCATATTCTCGTAATCGTTGATGAAGTCCAGCAAATATTCTATGTGAAGGATGCAGCCGTTGAGGATACATTTCAGCATATCTTCTAGAAGCTTCTAACCCATTCCCCTGCGACAGACCGTAAACGTAATGCATATCAGCCATTTTCTCATTTATGTATGCCATTTTAATAACAAGTGAATTATTAAAGTAACAAATTAAGAACAGAATAACACACAATTAGTATTAATTCAATTTCGAAAATTCACAAACTGACAGTGTCATACCAATTTAATTGTCACTATCGCTAAAAGCGACCTATTAGATAGATTATTTTCGTATTTTAGCATTGACGATGTATCTCAGTAGTTGTTCGTAAAATAATTTTTTGCTGCGAACTGGTTTATTTTGGGCAAAAAACTCAAGAGACATTTTTTGTTTAGAATAAAACAGGCTTTTGGAAATACATTTTCAAATGGTAATCAAATAATAAGACAAAAAGTTACATTGGAAATAAATTTTAGGGGTTGTGTTTTCCACCCCTTACAACCATGGGGTAAACCAAATAAATTTCTGTCTGAGTGTCTTTTTAGTAGTACAAAATGTCAGGTTTATTTCAATATTGTTACTTTTTTAGTGCTTGTGAAAAAAATTGTTATGCAAATTTTATGTACCCCTTTAAGGGGCTGTATCTTAACAAGGGATACTTCAATGAAATTTCTTTATATAAAAGATCCTATCTATTTTTTGATGAGGAATCACCTCCTTGAATGTTTTACACTTATTTAGTTACACCCTGTATTTGGCAATCGAATGCAGCGAAGACAGCGAACATCGAACATTCGCGAAATGTCGGTAGACTGAGCGCGCTCTTAGCCACGTCACGATTGGTTTATGACTACCAGTGGCGGCCAGCGTTGTTTTCTTTAGGGCATGATCTGATCATTTGACGTGATTTATACTGAATTAGTTATATGTACCTGAACAAATTACTGATTGGTCCTTTTCTGATTCAGAATTGGATCTAAACTCTATTTCCTTCTGCATTTTCTTTAATTGTTCTATTAAACTCGTATTTATCACCTTTGTGGTCTGTTTTTCCCTTCTTGCACTTTCAGACACACTACTGAATTAATTGGCACAAATCAAAGGAATGAATAGCTATCGGCAGTGAGGTGAGGTTCAATGAGTTTTTTGTACGATTTCTTTGATGTTTTCGAGATTTTATTGTTTGCTGGCATGTAGCGGGGCAGGAGGGTGTAAGCTAAGAGCTGTTGTGCACCTCTGCACGAAATTCGGTTAAAAAATATGTGACCATGATCTGACTTCATCATTGCCATGAGGAGCTCCCAATAAATGTCTTATATGATTGTGAACTGTTTAGGAATTAATAAAAAATAAGACAAGGAGGTGAAATAAACGTACATTTTTTATAGTAAGATTATTCAATTTAGGACAAAAACTTATGCTGATATATTTCGAAGGTTTTTTAGAATGATCAGTTTTTGATTTTTTTTAAATTTGTTTTCAAATTTCTATTGGCAAATTTCAAAGTATAATAACTTCTTACCCTTGTGAAAAAAGAAAATGAATAGTCCTAAGGAAAATTATCATAAGGGTGAGAATGTTGATTTTTGAAAACATTGTTTTGAGCTGGTTGCCTATGCAATCATATGGCACATAAATTATATAAATGGTAAAGAAATTCTGTGTCTAGATGAATGATACTTTGTAAAAATGAATCTGCAAGCATATATGAATTTTCAAACTGTTTGGCTTCTGTATCACTGTATGCCTTGAAATAACTATACAGTGTGTAACAACAAAAACTTAACAGAGCCGTTTTTGAATATAAAAAGTGAAATTTTCAAAAAAAGCTCGGACACGTCGATTTCTAATTAACGGAGGACACCTTCCAGACTAATCAGATTTTTTTTAGTACGCACTCCCTCGGAGGGGTGCGTCTGACGACCCTTATTTAGATAGGGAAAGTAGGTCGAGTGGCACCTTGTTTTAAAGGTCTTCCGAATACCTTTACATCTCTGTTGAAAGAAAATTTTTGTAACGATTAGTTTTCGAGATAATTTGAAAATTCATAAGGTATTTTTATTGAGTTCAACTCTTTTTAAAATAAATCAAATTGTTTTTAAGGTACAATTTACGTTCAGAACGTTCATGGAAAAAATAAATTTTCGCCTTTTATGACAACCTGCTAATACGTGTCCATTTGATTTCGTAAAAAAGTAAGAATTATTTGTTTATTACAAAGAGATTTTTTCGGGGATAGGTTCGGTTACCACCCTTATATTTCAGGTAAATTGAGTGGCACTTCCTTATAAAGGTTGCCTTTTGACGTGGATATTTTATGCTTCTGATAAAAAAGTGAATCATACTAAAAACTTACCTACATAACGAATACAACCTGCTGATTTCCTTGAATGCTGATGACACAGGAAAGTTAAAAAAACTGTTTTAGGGTTAATAAATCCCAATAATTGTTTTTAAAGCACACACAAAAAAAGTAACACCTAAACACCTAATAAGGGTAACTCACATAGGAGTAAATGTTCAAAATGTGTGCCATTTTGCTCCATGCAATGATAAAGATTTTGTTCGAATTTTGCTCTTACATTATTCAACATCTCAGGAGTTATAGCTCGGCATTCATCAATAATTCTACGACGTAATTCATCCAAATCGGCTGGCTGTGTAGCATGAACTTTAGACTTTAAATATTCCCACAAAAAGTAGTCCAGTGGTGATAAATCTGGTGATCGTGCTGGCCATTCAATTGGACCTCTTCTGCCAATCCATTGTCCTTCAAAAAATTTAAATAAAATGAGATTTCGTCCGAAAAACAGATGTTAAAAAGCAGCTCGGGATTCTGCAATAATCTCTCACTCATGCCCTCACAAAACTCCTGTCTTCGGTCAAAATCATCCTCATTGAGTTCATGAACAAGTTCAATTTTGTGAGGATGGAATTTGTGGTTTTTAAGGATTCTACATGCGCTCATATGGCTTATTCCGGCCATTGCTGATAAACCTCTGGTACTTAACCTGGGATTGGCGATGACTTGACCAATCACTCCAATCGCATTATCGTCATTCACTACCCTTCTCTGAACATTTCTTTTCTTATTTAAAAGCGAACCTGTCTCCATGAATTTTGTGACCAAATCCAGAACGTGATTTCTGCTTAGGTGTTTACCAGGGTTTTTCTCGTTAAATAAAATTGATGTTCTATTAGCATTTTGGTCGTTGCCAAAAAATAAACCAATAACTGAAACCCTTTCAGCAGTAGTGTGAGACATTTTCAAACAAATAACAATACACGACCCGTTTAAACAAAACAATCGAACGATGTACTAATGAAAACTGGAAGAAGAGGAGTGGGTATTGATTTTAAAAAAGGGATTTTATTTAACAATAAAGTGATAAGAAGAACTGCTCGAATTTTTTTTTATTTAGGCATACAAGCTACCGAGTGGCCTGTCTAATGTATTATTAACATGGCAATTTTAACTTCAAATTATCTCCAAAACTAATCGTTACAAAATTTTTCTTTCAACAGAGTTGTAAAGGTATTCGAAAGACCTTTGAAACAAGGTGCCACTCGACCTACTTTCCCTATCTAACTAAGGGTCGTCGGACGCACCCCTCCGAGGTGGTGCGTACTACAAAAAAGCTGTTTGAAGGTGATTGACAATGTTTCGTGATGAATTTCACTAGTTCGGACTTCCATTGTCTACTATATAAAATGATTTGAAATCCCTGAAACAAGTAAAAAAGAATAATTAAAAAAGAATAGTTGAAAATAACAATTATATTAAGCAACAATAAACCTGAAATGAAATGATAGTGAACTAACCTACAAGTAAAAATATAATAATTGAATAAATGAAAAAATTAAAGGAAAGCAAAAAGAAAATAATAAAAATAAAAAAGTGTAGAGATTCCAAGTCACGTTAGTTCACGACGTTTCGATTGTTGGTATCTACAATCATCTTCGGGTGATGACTAGACTGATTCCTCCGAGAGATGACTATTTTATAGGTCGTTGAAATACTTTCACTTTCTCTACTTTCCATTTTCCGCTTCACTGATTCCGTGAGAAATGACCGATTTGGCGGAGTTGGTCATTTTCCGTTTGATGATGGGTTTCCATATGTTTCGTATATCTACGCTGGCCTGGCTGAATACGTTGTTGGACAACATGTATGCGGCTTCCTTAAATTTTCTCCTGAACCAATGTTCCTCTCTGTGCAAGATCTCAGCTTGGGACCACTCGATGTTGTGTTGATGGGTCCAAACATGGTCTGCTATTCCTGATTTGCTGGTTTCTCTTCGCTGTGTGTGCTTCTTGTGCTCGGCAATGCGAACATTCAATGGCCTCTTAGTTTCACCAATATAGGATTTTCCGCACTCACAGGGTATCCGGTAAATGCAATTCTTGGAATCGCAGTCCGCGTTTGGGGGCCTGGTTTTCGTGAGGCTGCTACGAATAGTGTTACCGGATCTGAAACATTAGAACCTGTTTCAGATCCGGTAACACTATCCGTAGCAGCCTCACGAAAACCAGGCCCCCAAACGCGGACTGCGATTCCAAGAATTGCATTTACCGGATACCCTGTGAGTGCGGAAAATCCTATATTGGTGAAACTAAGAGGCCATTGAATGTTCGCATTGCCGAGCACAAGAAGCACACACAGCGAGGAGAAACCAGCAAATCAGGAATAGCAGACCATGTTTGGACCCATCAACACAACATCGAGTAGTCCCAAGCTGAGATCTTGCACAGAGAGGAACATTGGTTCAGGAGAAAATTTAAGGAAGCCGCATACATGTTGTCCAACAACGTATTCAGCCAGGCCAGCGTAGATATACGAAACATATGGAAACCCATCATCAAACGGAAAATGACCAACTCCCGCCAAATCGGTCATTTCTCACGGAATCAGTGAAGCGGAAAATGGAAAATAGAGAAAGTGAAAGTATTTCAACGACCTATAAAATAGTCATCTCTCGGAGGAATCAGTCCAGTCATCACCCGAAGACGATTGTAGATACCAACAATCGAAACGTCGTGAACTAACGTGACTTGGAATCTCTACAATTTTTTATTTTTATTATTTTCTTTTTGCTTTCCTTTAATTTTTTTCATTTATTCAATTATTATATTTTTACTTGTAGGTTATTTCATTATCATTTCATTTCATTTCAGGTTTATTGTTGCTTAATATAATTGTTATTTTCAACTATTCTTTTTTAATTATTCTTTTTTACTTGTTTCAGGGATTTCAAATCATTTTATATAGTAGACAATGGAAGTCCGAACTAGTGAAATTCACAAAAAAGCTGATTAGTCTGAAAGGTGTCCCCTTAATTAGAAATCGACGTGTCCGAGCATTTTTTAAAAATCTTACTTTTTATATTCAAAAACGGCTCTGTTAAGTTTTCGTTGTTACACACTGTATACATTTGTTCCATTCAGTGTGATACTAGCCGCCGTGGCAAAATTTGTTCATACTTTACATGAATGTTTTCCTGAATATTTTCCCAAAAGATATCCATAAACATAGTCTAAGCTGTTGCCTTCGGGAATGGCTAGAGTTATTTAATCATTTATCTATACTCTCAAAACGTTTATAGGGATTTTTTGGAACTTCCACAACAATCTTCACTTTATTAATGTCAGCATCTGTAGTAGTAGATAGAATCTCACTATTATCTTCTAGACAGTTAGTTCCTTCTGCCTGTGTGAAATACTGAAGAGTAAATGTGTTTTTGGAAGCTGTGGTAATTTGAACAGGAGTTGGGTTTCTGGCATTTCCACAAGTATTTCTCTGTTGACCAGAATAATTTTCCACACAGTCCTGATTTATATTCCTTTTCCATATACACTGTGTCCTTAAAGTATGGAACAAATTCATTTTTAGCTAAACAGGTCATTTTAAGAAATAATCCTAAAACACGTCGATTTTTGATGTTAATTTACCGTATTTTACAATAATAATCTAACATACAGGGTGAATTACGTTCGAGTAATGACGTCACCGTCATTTTTTTTAAACGGATTACCCCCATTTTGTCTCAATTTTCGGATTACTCTAGCTGAGCTGATTCCAAAAATGTATCACATCTTGATTCCAATTGGTACAGGGTGGACAAAAATACAGTAGTTGTGTGTGTACTAATAAAGTAACGCGTAAAATTCTTTATTAGGTAAATTAACAATATTATCAAAAATACTTATTGTCTAGCGGACAGAATATGCTGGAATACATGACTTTATATTAAATGTTACACATTCTTGTTGAACCTTGTGTATGGTTTCTTGCGTAATATTGTTTATTTCTGTTCGAATTTTCACTTGTACATCTTCAATATTTGCTGGTTTCGTTTTATAAATAACATTCTTCAGATGGCCCCACAGAAAATAATCCAAAGTATCTAAATCTGGTGACCTCGCTGGCCATTCAGTGGGTCCACGTCTACCAATCCACCTGTTCGGAAAAATTTCATCTACGTACCTTCTAACATCTACAGCATAATGTGGAGGTGCACCATCCTGTTGAAACCATAAACTTTCATCAAAACCTCCAGGATTACGTCTGCTGGGAAATAAATTACGTAAAGTAGGTACGAGATGCCCCCTTAAAAACTCTAGGTACTTTGTCCCGTTTAAATTACCTTCGATAAAGTAGGGTCCAATGATTCGATTTCGTACAATTCCAGCACATACATTTATCTTTTGAGGGTATTGTGTATGATGCTCACGTATCCAGTGGGGGTTTTCTTATGCCCAGTATCTACAATTCTGACGGTTAACCTCACCATTTAACGTGAAAGTGGACTCATCAGAAAAAATTATGTTTTGTATCAAGAGAGGGTCTTGGTGACATTTATCCATCATTTCTTCGCAAAATTGGAGTCGTCTATCGGTATCATCTTCGTTTAATTCTCGCACAAGTTTGATTTTATAAGGATGCCATTTTTCAAGCTTCAATAGTTTGTGTACCGTTGTTTTGCCAACACCGATTTCGCGACTAACTTTACGAACAGAAGTGTGCATATCTTCTTCAAAATTCAGTAAAACATCTATTGCTGTATCAGCATTTGCAGGGGGACGACCTGATTTGCGTACATTTGCAACCGTACCAGTTTCTCGAAATTTCGTTTCCAGCTTACTGACTGTTGAACGCGTTATAGGTCTTTCTGGATATTTATCATTAAACAAATTGCACACTTCCATCTAAGTTCGCGATCTGTTTCCATACCCAATCATCATAAGTATTTCAATTCTTTGTTTTACACTTAACTCCATTTCTACTTCTAATTAAATCTAAGCAATCATTCGAATATTCACGAATACCAAAAATATTGTAGTACTAAACTGTCACTGAATATCAATAAATTACTAAACAAATAATGATATTTCACAAAAAACTAGGCGACTATATTTTTTATAAATGTAGATAAGAAATAATTTCTTTCATATTCTGTCTGCTAGGCCACAAGTACCAAACATGTTTGGAAACAGCTCATTTTTATTACTCTAAACATGTAGCAAACTACGTGGTGTTACATTTAAACCAATTTCCGCTAGACAATAAGTATTTTTGATAATATTGTTAATTTACCTAATAAAGAATGTTACACGTTACTTTATTAGCACACACACAACTACTGTATTTTTGTCCACCCTGTACCAATTGGAATCAACATGTGATACATTTTTGGAATCAGCTCTGCGAGAGTAATCCGAAAATTGAGACAAAATGGGGGTGTTCCATTTAAAAAAAATGACGGTGACGTCATTACTCGAACGTAATTCACCCTGTATATTAGATTATTATTTTAAAATACGGTAAATTAACATCAAAAATCGACGTGTTTTAGGATTATTTCTTAAAATGACCTGTTTAGCTAAAAATGAATTTGTTCCATACTTTACGGACACAGTGTATAGGAGTGTCTTTCACTATGTAGGGTTTCTCAAAGTTGCAGAAATGCCGAAATTGTTATCTGCCACCTTTTTTTGATATCACAGTTAATTTGTTGAAAAATATTAACATTTCTTTGAGAAAATCAATTTTTTTTGATGTTCTGAAAAAAGGTTTATTGAAATGTTTGACGTCGTCAAATCGATTTGAATTCAAAATATCAAACACTTTATCTATTTTTTCAATGAATGTAGCCGTCCCTATTGCTGCTAATGGTATCTGATCGAAACTGGCATAAGTAGGTATTCATCGCTGTAGCTACCGAATGACTGAAAACTTAACTGGCTAATTTAACGTTCATCCTTTGAAAGTTAGTTGAAAACGAATGAGAATCAGTAGGTTTGGGTGCTAGTCCACATTGCTTTTCCTTGTCTAAGTTGTAAAGTTGTCCAAGATGATTTTTGTTCGTTATAAATTCATCAAATTTCAAAAAGTCATCAAAAAAATGGTTTCTGCTACATTTCAGCAGATGAGAAGTATCAAAAAAGTAGAATATTTTTATTTCATCAACAAAGAAATATGACTGTCACTTTGACATCTCAAAACCTAAATCTGAAATGATACCCCTAACTCATAATCCAATTTTTGATAATTGCCTAACAGCTTCAATCAGAATACTTTTTATATCCAGTATTGATGAATTGGTTAGAAAGTATGCAACAGTAGGCTCCAATAAAGGTTATTTGAATATACCTTTGATACTTTAGTTTTGCAGAGATTTCAGTGGAAGTAATATTTTTCCTACAGATACATACTAGCCAAATCAAAAAATGTGATTCAACAGTTACCTTCCTTTGTGGATTTTCAGTGGATCTTCGATTTTTTGTCGTTTTATATCATTACTTGTGAGGCCTATACTATTCGTAAAGTTCAATTTCATCAAATTATTTTTATAAAAAAATGTTCGCATATATATATGGTCTATAACATTTTATTTTATAATTTTTGTTATATGTTCATTCCTCAATCTTTCATAATTAATACAAGAAAAACACACCTTTTTTCGTCAGTTGGAAATCGAAAAAAATTAATGTCGACATCACCCTGCAAATTATAGCAACCCACAGCTCAACCCTTGTTCTTTTTGAAACTTGACACGAATTTTTCACGAATACAAAACCACCATTTACAACGACTCACTCTGTAATAATATTCCATGCCTCAACTTGGCTCGCTTTGTAAACGCCTCAGATTCAGTCGGTTGCGATGTACTTCGGCTGCGCATTGAATTCGAGGTGGGGAATCTTGACTCAAATATGGCGGAGAGTGAACTTACTTCTGTTTACTTCTATACGGTGATGTAGGACAACAGCAAAAAATAATTGTGACTCGGCTGTGAAAACCTATGTTATTATAATATAATATAACTATCTTGATACCCTTGGTGTCTGACTTGAGCCTACATTTGCTCAGGCAAAGATCAGATGGTTTTTTGTTGAATTCCATCCTTGTGAATTATCTACTAAATACGATATAATTTGACGACTCATGTCAGAGGTGTGAAATATCATTGGCTGAAAATGTTGATCGATTTGAAATCGAGTTTTTTCACAAACCAGAACAGTCAAGGAAGTTAGCTTCCATCAGGAGGTGACTCAAACTGAATCTTGTAACTCGCGTTGGGCAACCCGAAAGATGAGACGACGTAAAATGTAGTCTGTGATTTATGAAATATGCTGTGAAAACTGCGATGAAAAAATGTTGGTCAATCTGAGCGGAATGTATTAACTTGCTACAAAAAACATATTTCACATTTTTTATTTCATAGACCAGCGAAATCTACTGTTGCTCAACATGCCGCTAAACACGAAAAAATACATTGTTCCTATCAAAAATAGTTTGAGAAATTAGCTGGAACAAGAAAAACAAATATTTGCCCAAATGTTTGTTTTCGCAGATTTTTGGTGTTCTGAAGTTTACCTGGGAATCACATCAAAATCGGCTATTGAAGCCTATTCTACAACTTTTCACTAGACAATTACAATTTCCAACTTCAGGAAGAGTCTCTTTGTCACAGATTTTTCACTATTATATATCATCTTCATTATGCTTTAGTCAAATAGTATCTATTTTTTCATCATCAATATGTCATCATTTTCCAGTATCAAACCAAAAACAATATGTCAAATTTTCTGGAATGTTTCTTTGAATATCTGCTAAATCTAGTACATTCATCAATTTCACTACTAAATCTTAGAGTCCAACTAACAAAGTTTTGTGAATATTTACGAGTTTTAGTTATTTCTACCACGTGAAATTCTCGATATTATCACCTACCTTATGAAGGACAGCTTGTCAACATAGAAGTCAAATATAAAAACTCTCAAACAATAAATGCTCAATTGGCTAATTAAACTGATCAAAAATATTTGAATTTGAAATAACTTCACTTTTCCAAAATTAAAAATTCTGGCATTGTAGATAGTTTCAGATGCACAGAGTATTGCATTTTTTGCAATTTATAAAAATATATTTTCTCAAGCCACAAAATGCCAAAATAAATATATTTAAAAAAAAAAACTAAAATACACGCTTTTGAAGAACATTGAACTGAATAGTTAAAAATATATTTTTTTAATAAGCTCAAAACAATAACGATCGAAAAATACTAGTAATATTGTGAAATAATCCTGGGCGCTTGATATACAGAAAATATGGCACAAAGCGCCCACGCTTTCGTCACAATAATACTAGTATTTTTTAATCGTTATTGTTTTAGGCTTATTCAGAAAAATATTTTCAACTTCTAGTTAGATGTTCTGCAAAAGTGTGTTCCTTAGTTTTTCCAAACTATATTTATTTTTAACTTTTTAGTTCGATGTTCTTTAAAAGCGTGTTCTTTAGTTTTTTTAACGATATTTATTTTTTACTTTTAAGTTCCATATGCTATGAAAGCGTGTTTTTCAGTTTTTTAAACTATCTTTATTATTTTTAATTTCTTTTGAACAACCTATCAAAGAGGTTACGTACAGCGCCATCTGCCCGCGAATAGATAAAGAAATAGAGAGTTACAAACAAACATGCATACAAACAATCATACATACATACATACAGGTGAAGCTGATATGAAGTGTGTCAAAATAGAGAGTGATGCAGCCTCTGAAATAACTATAATTGAGCCTTTTCTTTAAAGATCTAAATTTCGTCTGGTGGATGTGATGTAGAGAAAACAAACGTTTCGTGTGATGCTTCGAACGCACCTTTGACTGTCGTCCACTTTCACATTTTAGAAAAACGCGGATAATTCAAGATCTATTTTCTTCTAAACCAGAAAATGTATTGAACAGGTAGAATGTATGAGTATAATTATTATTGTTCCTTCTTTTAATTGAAAATATCAAACAGGTATTTCTTTGATTACCACGAATAATCGAAAAACTGTTATAAATAACATATTTCATGTTAGTATATTAATGTAGAATACAAAGACAAGAAGATATATCGAGTGGTCCAACGAAACGTATGCACCTTGCTTTTCTCCTTTTTTTGTAACTTAACGCAACCGGTTCTGTCTGTAATGTGGAACACCACCTACGGAAACCGATCAGAAATGAAGCAGTGGAAGTCGCCGTTTTGGGACATGTTGAATTGAATCATACTCAAAGTACCCGTCAGCTTGCTGCAGCCTCAGGTGTCTCCCGTTCGTTCATAATACGGATATTAAAAGCCTATAAATTTCATCCGTACAAAATTAAATTAGTACAGGAACTCAATGAAGATGATCCTGATAGAAGGCTGCAATTTTGTGAACAACTGAGCCAGCTACTAATTGATGATCCGCACCTATCATTCAATACGTGCTTTTTCGATGAGAGTACATTTTTTTTGAATGGAGAGATGACAGTAACCCACAGTTAGTCCGAGAGGTCCATACCCAGTACCTTCAAAAAATCAATGTCTGGTGTGGCATATTAGGTAGTCATATCGTAGGGCCACTTTTTATTCCTGGGAATTTAACTGGTGAGGTCTACCTGAACATGCTTGAAGATACAATTGATCCTCTCATAACAGGAATGATTGAAAATGACCAAAATCATAATGATGATCGGCTTCATTTCCAGAAAGATGGAGCACCTCCTCACTATGTTGCTCCGGTAAGAGAGTTTTTAGATGACTGGTTTCCTGGACGGTGGTTTGGAGGGAGAGGCCCCATCGAATGGCCTGCCAGGTCACCTGATTTATCGCCTTTAGACTTTTTCCTTTGGGGACACTTGAAAAATAAATGTTTTGCTACGCAGCTCGAGTACATAGAAGATCTTTGCCAACGAATCACAGCAGAGTGCAGAAATATAACACCTGATATGCTACAGAATGTTAGGATAGATAGATAGATAGGAATAGATTTGAACAAAATCTGTATTATTGTATGGAAGCAAATGGGTCACATTTTAAGCACTTGCTGAAGTAGGATTCTACTAAGTCAATTACACATTTCAAAGTACTGAGTTGTAGTTGTTTTTCTTCATAATACCTACATGTTTGAGTGAAATACAACAAATTAGGTATCATTGGAAAGATAATTTTGTGCCCTTTCAAATGATATATCACTCGACCCAACTTTCCATTTAAAATTTTAGGGTTGTTACTCACCCTTGCTAGGGGGTTGAAGACACAGGTAGAAAAATGCATCTAAAATGTGTCCCCCTCAAAAGCAAAATTGACCTATCCGATCATTTTTGCGTTAAGTTACAAAAAAAGGAGAAAAGCAAAGTGCATACTTTTCGTTGGACCACTCTGTATATGGGATATTACGTTTGAATAAATCGCAGGAACTTGAATCGAAGTGAACGAAAATCAAAATATAATGAAAGCATTACACGCTACGTTTTACGCCACATTGTGCCTTAAAAGGGACCATGTCAATGTTAGGTTATTTAATATTTGTTTATTTAAAAAAAATATATTTTTGCTTTTATGGAAAAATGCAACCCCGTGAGCATTTGGAACTATTTCCACGTGGCTTTTTGGTCCAGTGTAACTTTTATATTCTACTTCTCAACTTTCACCTGTTATCATTTGAGATATAGTAATAGTTCACCTGGTGTAGGTTATGTTGGAAATATATGATACCTACTCCAGATCTCCTTTGCTCTTTATAATGACATTTAACTATATATTTCATATAGTTGTAAATGTTTATACGTTCACTGTGGCACATATACATTATTTCATTTTCAATTAATGATATTCTTTAATACCTAGGAACACTATGCATATTGGTGTTCTTGATGTTTTCTGAATGTTTTATCAACAATATCATTATTTAAAAAAATTCTAACCACTGCAAACTTTTATAGAAAAAGGGGATGTGATTTAAAATAACGTATTATCTAGAATCTCAAAAGTCTAACTTTCTTATCATGGAAAATATGCTCAAGTCCTTATAGTGAATTGTATTTGAAAATTCTCAAAAAAATTTATTGATACATGTTTTTTTTTTCAGTGAACTCCAAACAATCGGTTCCAACACCCCTGGAAAGTCTTCTTATGTTATGCGGCAAGCAAAGCAAGAAACAAGTTATACTCATCAGCATTGTAGTTTTGATTACTACTACCACCCCAATACTCTATGTTACTCTCTCCAATTCTCCATCGAAAGAAATAGACGAAAATCAAGAAGGATCATATTGGTGTTCTACACATATTGGAAAATCCCATTTGTATTCTCGAAAGGACTGGAATGCGAGTCAGCCTCTATCTGAAAAAGTTCTTCCTCATCCTGTAGGTCTGGTGATCATAAGTCATAGTGCATCTTCTCCTTGTTACTCATTTCAATCGTGTGCCAAAAAAGTCCAAAGTTTTCAACGTTGTCATATATTTGAAAAAAGATTGGATGATATTTGCTATAACTTTCTCATAGGTGGTGATGGAAATGTATTCCGTGGAAGAGGGTGGAATGTGGTAAATTGTCATAAGAAACTTAGTATTGGAATAAACTTGATAGGAAATTTTGAAGAAGATACTCTCAATGATACTATGATTGACTCTTTGAAACATTTGATTGAAAGAGGTGTTGCTTGGAGAAAAATTTCGAATGACTATATTTTGATAGGTCATAATCAGACTACAGATACTTTAAGCCCAGGTAAAAATGCTTATAAAGTTATCAAAAACTTTTCCCACTTCAGTGAAAAAAACATGCGGTTATGATGTTGCTGTTACCTAGTTAGTGAATTGGACTTTTTACGTTGTAGTTTTTAAAGAACATTGTAAATAATTTTAAGTTTTTTCTGTTTTCATGATTTTTTTGTTGTGTGTGAATCAAATAATAAAAATTTTTAAAACTTTTCCGAAACACTTCTTTGTGTTCTAAACCTTATCAGAAAATTTATAGGCTATTCGATACTTGACGTTATCTGGATTATGAAGTGAATACATAAGAAACTAAATTTTTTAAGAAGTATGTTTCCTATGAAATTATAACGCAAAACGTGAACATTACATTGAGATAATTGAACTCCAAACCTATATCACACATTGTGCATGAATATTCAGAAGTCAATAAAAATTAATTAAGAAAAATTACTCATCGGACAGATCTTCACAATCTCAATGTTTTCTTTTGTCCCTTGGGGGCTGTCTGACTTGTCCATTTAGTCCAAGTCTCCAGAAAACACTGCAGCATCTTAGACTTATTGCGTTTATTCTCCCATCTTCTCATAACACCCATTCCATCAGTCTCGTTCCCTTTACTAGTTTGTACAGGTTCCGTTTTGGATGTTCGTCACATTCCTCTGGACGTAATACTGTACGTCCATATATTGCCTGCCTCCTGTGATTCAGTGCATCACATTCGCATGAGAGCTGTTTCTATCCCTTCGTTGCATATTCTGTAGCTGAGGTGTCCCTTGTACAACCCCATTTTATTCAGGTGTCCTCTAAGCGGACAATGACTGTGATTATTCTGAACCGATCCCTAATATATTGAAGTAGTTCTTCGGTTCTTTTCTCAGACGGTTCCCTAATGAAGGTTCTACTGTGTTTGTTGCCAGGTACTTTTGTCCAGTACTCTGTGTGCTTCTTATTGGTCCATGTCTTAATCTGGTTTCGTATCAATGATTTTGGTACCCCCAGAGCTGGTTCAGGACCTATATATGAAGTTGATGATCCGCGTCTAGCGCATTCATCAGCTTTATCATTACCTGTGATTCCTGAATGCCCTGGCACCCAGTACAAAGTTCATTTGTTCCTGTTTGCAAGTTCTTTCAGTTCTTCATGGCATTCCCAGACCAGTTTTGATGTCACCTTCGGGTTTGTCAGAGCCCCTAGTGCGCTCTTGCTGTCTGTTAAAATATTGATCCGCTCATTTCTTTGAGGTCTCAATTTAATAAGCCCCCGACACTGCAAGATAGCATACAATTCCGCCTGAAAGACGGATTTGCATAGTCCTGTTTAATCCACGTTTGGTCTTCGATCCATCTGTATACCAGGTGTTTTTTCCAAACGTGTTTTCGAAATGACTTCCACTGTTCACGGCTTATGATTTTGGTCGTGAAGTTTGTGTTAAAGATGTACTTCGGTGTCATGTGGTCCGTGCACATATTCAATGTGTGCTCCTTCCTCCACATGTTCCGCAATTTCTGTTCGGTCCGATCTTTTGTAGTTCGATGACTTTTCCAGTCTGAATTGGCCCATCCTTGCCTCCCCCATTATCACAAAGTGTAAAGGAGGTAGATTCAGGAGTGTCTCCAATGCAGCTGTAGGGGTAGTTCTCATTGCTCCCGTCATTCCCAAACATGTAAGTCTTTGCACCTTGTCTAGTTTGTTGATAGCGGTCGCCTGCTTCATCTTTGACCTTCAGACCAAAGATGTGTATGTTATCATGGGTTTAACCACCATCATGTATAGCCAATATACCTTGTCTGATTATGTTTTTCCCATAGGTGCGTCTGGCGAGCATCAGTGCTACCTCCGCTTTCCTTTTTATCCTGTCCAAGTGTTGGTTCCAGGTCAGTTTGGAGTCTAGAATAACTCCCAGATAATTAACCTCCCCCGACACTTATATTTCTTTTAGTCCTCTTGGTGAATGCTACTATGGTCGATTTGGATTGGCTTATGTTAAGCCCTTTTTCTTCGGACCATCTTGTTAAAAATATTCAGGGCCTGCTGCATGCATCCCTTCACTACATTATTGTATCAACCCGAGACTAAAATGACTAAGTCATCTGCATAGCCCAGTGCTTTATACCCATTGTGGTCCAGGAGACATAATAATAGCTCGTCCATTACAAGGTTCCATAATAGAAGAGATAAAACCCCTCCTGAGGACAGCCCCTTTCTACTCGTGCCACGACTGTTTCCCCCATAATGGTTGCATATACCTAAGCATGCAGTCTATCCACCTGCAGCTTGTCTTGTCAATCCCTCTTCTACTCAATGCCTGGATGAATAATTCTAAACACGGTTTGTCAAATGCATCCTCAATGTCAAAGAAAGCTGCTAAAAATACCCTCTAGTTTTTATAAGTATGTTCTACTTTTTCTGTTACCCGACATAGAGCCGTTTTTGTTGACATACCTGACCTGTATGCATATTGGTCTCGATGTAATCGGCTGATAGCCAGTGATACGTCCTTGATAAGCCTGCGTTTTCAACGCAAATGACATGAGACTGATTGGTCTCAAGGCCTTCGCCGAGTCCTGTCCGATTTCACCAGGTTTCGGAATGAAGGTGGCCCTGATCAGTCTCCAGATTTTTGGTATGTGTCCCAGTGCTAAACTTGCCCTGAGAATTACACACAATTTTTTGAAAAGAGCTTCCGGTCCCTTTTGAAGCATTACTGAGTATATGTCATCAGGTCCCGGCGACTTACAGGGTTGAAATAAGTTTACAGTCCATTTAACTCTCTCCAGATCTTTGTCATTTGCCAGTCCTCCCTATATGCCCAAAAGGGAATATTATCAGAAAGTGCAATATCGTTCCTTAGGACGGATTTCTTAAATGATTTACTTTCCTCGAATGTTTCGTTTCCAACTAATATAAGAGTGCTTTTAGCTACACTAAATGAAAATATATAATTTATATATTATATATATGTTAATTCTTGGTATATCATGAAAACAAGTTTAACTATGATGAGTGAATAACATCTTGTTGGTCGTTGAAGATTTACGAATTCATTTTTGTCCATCATTTTCTGTAAGTTATATGGCGTAGACCAAGTTAAGATCGTGGTTGTTTTCCGAAAAGTGGCAAACTGAGGTGGAATTGGTTGTCTGAAGTTCAATACTTCTTCAATGTTCGGAAATTCTTGAAGTATTTCATATACAGGGTGTAACATAAGTATATTATAATATTCAAGTGACGTATTCCTGAGACAATTTTAAGAAAAAAGTCTATATGAACTTGTGTCAGAAAATGCTTCGCTTCGGAGATACGGGGTGTTGAAATTGAATTTTTTTGTTCGCTTTTTGAAAATAACTCTTGCAAAAAATAAGTTATTCGCACGAAATTCGGTACCCTGAGTTTTTTTGATGTGGGAAATCATAATTTCGTATTAATTTTCATGTAACATCTAGAGGGCGCTGCGTACGTTGTCATTATTTATTTCAAATTGCCCTAACTTTTTTGACAGTAAACTTTTGGTACTTTTCATGAGAAAACCTAATTCCCACACCTTTTCCAAGTAAAAAAGGTACACTTCCTCAACAACGCTGGAGGTGATCGTTTTCGAAATATTTACAATTTTATATATCGATGTATATTATTTAGCTTCTAGGGCGCTAAGTGGAGTTTTTGAGAATATTACAAAAACCAAGTATGTAGTGGATCTCGTCAAAATAAACAACTCTTTCTTATAAAATTTTTAACGATAAATGATTCGTTTTCTAAATACAGATTGTTGAAATTTTTCAAAACATGGTAGGTTTTTGAATTGAAGGGGTTATATTTTCAGGAGTGATTAGTTTTTGGGAAAGAAAGTTTTTGGCTTTCTACTAATCCATCTTGATACAAAAAACAAGGACGAGGGAATCTTCCAAGGAAGATTCCCCCGTCCTTTGTAGTAGAAAGCCAAAAACTTTCTTTCCCATGGTAGGTTTCTATCATAAGTTTTCTGCAATATTAGTTATTTTCATCAAACTTTATACACAGTATACCCAAGACCAATGGGAACATCTTCCATAAGTTGGGTGTTCCAAAAAATGTAGGTAAGCATCTCCATTCAAACGTAAGGGGAGAAAATAGGGCACACTTAAATAATCCCCAATTATGCCTACCCATACATTAAAAGAGAATCTGTCTTGGAAATGAGTTTGCGTTATCGCTTGTGGGCTATTTTCCGCCCAGATGTGGTTTTTATGGAAGTTCATTATACCATTTCTTGAAAAATTAGCCTCATCTGTGAAGTGGATTTTTGATAAAATTTGCCGGTGTTGTTCGACTTTTCTTTGAAGCCATTGAGCAAATTTGGAAATCACGTAGCGTAAGTGTCTGGACACGCTTAATATGATAAGGATATAATTGCTGTTCCTTTAAAATTATGTAAACTGTCATATTTAAAGTTTGACTGATTTTTCTTGTACTTATCTCTGGATGTTCACTAATTTCTTCGAGAACCGCCTCCTCCAATTTAGTTTTTGTAGTCCGTGGCCGCCCTACTGCAGAATTTGTTTAAAAGTTTCCAGATTTGGAAAGTCGCCGGAAAAGATTCGCAAATGTTGCTGCACCAGGAGTCACGCGTTGGGGATAACTTTCCTGATAGATGCGTCTGGCTTCGCTTCAATTTCCGTCAGCCAAGCCGTATGCAAAATCCATATCAGCCATTTCAGCATTCGTAAAGTCGGACATGGTACCAAAAAATCACTTTATAAACTCCGAACTGTGAATTTGTCAATTACTAGTTAAAAATGTGACAGCGAACTACTATTTTTATAAGCAAACTTTCATAGCCTATTCGATTTAATTAACTTAATTTGCAAGCGAAGAAATAAAATTTGGTTATAAACTAATATGCATCGATATAGAAAATTGTAAATATCTCGAAAACGATCACCTCCGGCGTTTTTGAGGAAGTATACCTTTTTTATTTGAAAAAGTTGTGGGAATTAGGTTTTTTATAAAAAGTACCAAAAGTTCACTGTCAAAGAAGTTAGGGCAACTTGAAATAAATAATAAACATATAGCGCCGTCTACATGTTACATGAAAATTATTACGAAATTATGATGTCTCACCTCACAAAAAACCCCAGGTACCGAATTTCGTGCAAATAACTTATTTTTTTTGCCAGAGTTATTTTCAAAAAGCGAACAAAAAAATTCAATTTCGACACTCCATATCTCCGAAATGAAGCATTTTTGGACACAAGTTCATGTTGACTTTTTTTTAATTGTCTCAGGAATACGTCACTTGAATATTTTTACGTACTTATGGTACACCCTGTATACACTTTTGGACACAGCCCACATGTTAGTAGACTTCTAATTGTTTATCTTGGACCATGTTTGACACTGTTGTTTTTTAAATGTCTACCCAAGGAGTTACCAGTTTTATATACTATATTGATGTTCTCTTTGTTTAGTAGTCTCTTTATATGTATTCTCTATATATGTAGGTGTTATAAGTATTATTTTCAAAGAGGGGGTATACTTGGTTCATGTCCTGTTTGAAAAGTTTTTTGACAAGAATGTCATGAATCATGTTGGGTTTAAAGTTTGTTATTTACTGCAATTTGTTTTATCGAATTCAATTTCTCATTAAAATCATCTGTGGATATCGGAATACAGATGAGTATGTAGATCATGATATGGTATTCATGCTGCTTCACTTTGGGCCATATATTTTTTGCGTCATACAGGGTCTCTAAAAATGCAGATAATTTGATCACATGAAAAAATGAGTGGAAGTCAATTTTTTCAAAAAGAACACCCTGTATATTTCCACATTTTTGAGCTCTACATCCAATTTCAGATTGAATTTGTTCAGATAATTCTTTTTCAATTCCCAATCATTTTCGAGATAAACTGTTTCAAATACAAACTGACATGGTGTCCTTGTATTCATCACTTATTTTTTAAATTTAACAGATTCCCTTCGATGTTCTTTCATCAGTCACACATAATACAATGAATAATTATTCAACCATCGAATGAAACTTCTTTCTCAACAATAGTTTTATTAACGCTGACACGAACTGAAAATAATTCCATGAATTAGTAAGGTAATTCAATTGTCAGTGTATTTAAGAATATGTTTGAACACATCTCCATCTTTATTCAAACAAACATACAATCTCTTCAAAATTTATTCATGTTTAGCGCTCCTGATTAATTCAATTTTTTTCTTGAAAGCGTTAAGAGACTGATTCATAACACTCTCCGTTGGAAAGTGTTATGAATTTATCTAACTTGAATTTTCACTCAACTCTCTGAAACTCTGAAATTTACAAGTGTAGATTTGCACTACACTTTCCATTTGAATGGAAATTCGGAAGAGGTAAAGGGCAACAGGGACTACCTCCAGGGCCACATCACGGAGCCCGTCTATTCCTTTACGACTGAGTGGAAAAGAAATCTGTTAGGACATGACCATGTTATGAAAGCTCTCAGGTCCAGGCCAAAAATAGGACGCGAAAGAGCAAGAAGCAGGCCAATAACGCCGACGCCTGGAAATACCGATACACTATTAGAGGTCAGTATTAGAGGTAAACAAAGAATCGAAAATCTCAAGAAATATGCCTGGGATAAAGTAAGGGCCAAAGTGAAACGATATTGTAGGGCCCAAATTGTCATATCAGATGAACTAAAAGACTTCCTACAGGTCGCAAAACGGCAGGCACAGGTCGGGGCTGCTACCAGAAGGAGATACAGGACGATCTCAACAGATCATAAAATCTGATGAGCTTCCTAAAATCTCCTTCGGAAACTCAGAAGAGGATATTCAAATCCTAGAAAGACTTTCCAGAACTTCCACTTACAGGGCCAAATATCTTTCCCAAGAAACCGTTAAAAATCACGCCAATCCAACCTAAGGAGAAAATCTCCGTGAATAACTGGTTCAACTCTCTTTCTGAACCGAAATCTAGGGACACAGATGGAAAAAGCCAAAACCACCTCGGTCACCTCACAGGGCAAGGACAAAAAACAGAAGATGAATTTGTGGAATTTCACACCTACACATGAGAGAAATCTCATGTCTTTATACTGAGAGGACTGGACTCTGAACCCCCGGCAGAAGACATCGCGGAGGGTTTATATGACAAACACGAGATAATAGTAGAGGCAATCTACAAACTCAGATCTGAGGGCAGACCACTATACGTGGTAGTTACTGACAGTTGTAAGGGTTCAATCTCAGGGTTTTTTGAAAGGGGTTGCTGCTGATCCAAATGAAACAAAGGAAAAGGTGCGAAACAATCTATTTTCAGTTCGAGGGGGAGACAGACTACTTATTTGGTTGTTGACTTAGTTCTAAAATAATTACAAATGTTTTAACAAAATAGTTAAAAGTGGTTAATAAAAACTTCAGACACGTGTTACATCGTCTATAGTAATAAAAATCATTACCCACCTAAAATAATTACACGCACGGGACTCGACGGTGAATCTTGTCCTTAAGGACCACAGTAAGGTAATTCAGAACGAAGTTCACTTTAAAGAGCAAACAAGAAGAATCTTCGAACAATCGAGCAGATCTGGCGCATCAAAAACCGTTCTCACTCAGGTCTCTAGAGACGAAAAAGAATCTCGACAGTCGTTCATAAAAAACCTGACCCTGAAAATACTTTGCCAATGCAAAAAAACCCGTCAAAATGAAATATTGGTTGCCTATCCCGGAGGGCATGAGAGCCATCGCTACTTATGATTAAGGACGGTAGAAAACTGTAAACAACTGGAATCGGCCTTCACTGTGGCGGATAAGTTACCGAGAAAATTCACCAGATGGCGAAACGATACTAGTTAAAATGGAAATAAATGAAATAGTTGTGATTTGTCACACAGTGAAGTTACGCTGAACTATCTCAAGTGTAACATTACGTCAGTAATTTATATGAAAGTATCCTGGGAGCTGCGGAAAAACAGCCGGGAAATTGTCCAATGCCACCGCTGCCGGCTATGGGGTCAAGCCACCTCTAATTGCCATAGAGAAATAGGTTGACTGAAATGTGCCAAGACTCATCCAACGTCAGAATGCCCTTCGCCCAGAAGCAAGGTAGCAAAATATGTGAATTATTCCGGCCCCCATCCAGCAAACAGTAGGGAATGGCTAATATGGCGAACTTGCTCAAAGGAGAAAAGCCAATCTCCCCACGAAATTTATACCAGCACCATTACCAGTCCACAATCCGTGGAAGGGGCGAGACAGATTCCTAGCCAACAACAAAGACACCACCCCACCGATGGAGACTGGGTCGCGCTCCCGTGATCCCGCTAAAAGGATACAGAAAGAAATAGATGTAATACTTACCTTTGACAAAGTAGGCACACTCATTAACATGGATGAAATTCTCAGGCCGCTGAATGATTTGATTGCTGCGTTGTCCAAGGCCTCGAATCCGAGAATCGAATGGTTCAAGTATATGCAGTTCCTGCAAGATTTCGACCCCTAAAAGCTTTAAATACCCATAAAGGTATGTATGCTGAATGCTAACGGAGTTGATAATAAAATCCACAGTATTATTTACTTCGTTAATTCCCACATAGTAGATATAATTTTTCTGTCGGAAACTAAACTCGATACCATCTTTATCTCTTTCACAGTCATATGACTAATCGGCCCGTCTCATTCTGATTGGTCGACTGGGTGATGATGAAAAGTGGAGGAGTGGGGTGGTCCTAAGTGAGGTTATACCTACTAATATACAAACGGCAATAGATGATTCCACAAGACTGATTGTGCTTAAAGGTTCCAAGAATTTCCTTCCTCAGGACATTGAGGAACTCATATGCGAGAAACATCGTGCCAGTAAAATGTGGCAAAATACTAGAGACCCTCATTGCAGAGAGCTCATGCTCAGACTTGCGAAGAGGGTAAACCAACAAATAAATTAGTTCACCAATGCCCGGTGGAAGGAGAAACTGTGGAGACTGATGGCACAGGATGGCGGAGAGCAATAGTGAATGTTGAGTGATCGACGATCAGAAGGCCAGAGTGTTTGGCGAATATTTCCATAATGTTCACCAGACATCGCCAGACATCACCGATGCGCACAGAAATATTATCGAGATGGCGAGGAGGGTGCATTCCATGACTCTTTCCTGCCTGAACGATAATGATCTGGCCAAACTCCTTACCGACTTCGAGGAGAAGAGAGACACAACAAAACGTCTGCCAATACACAAAACACCTATCGGCGATATCATTAGAGCAATTCTACTCCGGAACTTGCCGCGCAAAGGTCTCGTACAGATGATACATATCACCAACGGCCTCATCAAATTTTTCAATATCCAGACTGCTTGAAGCCCTCAAAAATAATACCCATTCACAAATCGGAAAAACATAAAAATCAAAGGGAGAGCCATCGGCCGATCTCGCAGCTAAGCATGGTTGCCAAGATCGTTGACAAAGTACTATTGAGCAGACTTCTTCGTCTGGAGAGAAGGCTGAAACTTGTTCCGAATGATCAGTTTGAATTCAGGCTGGGTCGTAGTACAACCTCACAGCTAGTCCGACTGGTCCACGGAATAGTTGGAGGCCTTTCATCAGAAGAAGAATACAGTTATGGTTCTGTTGGACTTACAGAAAGCCTTCAACACCGTTCGGACAGAAAGATTTATCGCGAAAATGTGGACGGCACACATGCCTTCATATATGATAAGAATCTCAGATTCTTATCTGGTCAACCGGAAATTCAGAGTTAGAATTCACCAGGCTATTTTTAAGGATTTTTTAATGAAAGCAGGGATTCACTGGGGTTCTGTCTATCTCCACACCTATATTCTCTGTATGGTTATGACTTCCCCATATTCGAAAACGAATATAGGCATATATGCAGATGTAGTCTCATTAACAAATTCGAAAACATGAAAAATAGAGATAAAGGTCCTAAAAAATGAGCCATAGCTCATTCGATTCGGAATCACCTCTAGAAAAATGTTTTTGAAGGATTTTGGTGCAGGTAAAAAATTGCAAATATCAACAAAATAAGATAAAAAAATGGTATTTGGTTTTTCCTTAATAACTCAAAAAATATCAATATTTGAGCAATTTTGAAAAAAGCTCGTTAAGGAGAAGGAAATTTCCGATAAAAAAGTCTCAACTCCTGAAACTCTATCTCCATTATTTATAATTTTAATTTGACGTTGAAAATAGGATTCCGTGCGGCTGTTAAGGCATGCGCGCGCTGCCGCTGAAAAAAGTTTATCAAAAGTAATAAATTTTTTTGTAATATAAAATGTCATTTTAAAAATTTGAAAAAAATCTAGTATCTTCTCAACACTTGAATTATTCGAGTCCCGTAGAAAAAATAGTTTTATCACCATTTTTCAAAAAATTATTCAATTGTTAACTAACAAATTTTTTCTCAATCTCCGTTGGCATAAATAATGGGATAAAAGGAAGGTATGAATAATTGGCCTATAAATTTTAAACTTCGTGGAGCCCTTCCGATATATATATATATATATATATATATACTTCATACGATCCTGCGATAGAAGTTCAAAAATGTATTAATTTGTGAAATATGATTTTTTTATAAGTATTGTAAAATGAAATATCTAAAAATTGTTGATAATTTTTTTTTCAATTTACATTTAGTTATGTCTGTTTCCACATGTAACAATGGCAGTTATTAACATAGGATATGATTTTTTTACGTAATCTGTTTATTAAATTGTTTTAAACAAATAGAGAAATTCAATATTTTTGAATTTTTTTTGTTATTTTGTGGTCTAGAGATAATTATGATTTTAAAAAAATGTTTTTCTTTATTTTAATTTTTAATTGTTCAAAATCGATTTTTTCATATTTCCATCGTTTCAATAATCAGTTAAGAAATAATTTTGCTTTCAAAAATCATAACTCACACTTTCGAATAGTTTGGCAAAATAAATTATTTATTATTTGATTGTTTATTAGTTTAACAATTTGTTATAACCCTTTATCGGTTTTTGACACCATATGATTACAATATTTTTTTGATCCCTTAATGGGCAAGACAGTAGAGAAGCTTATTGAAATGTTCAAATCGCAGAAAATGATTCAAAATAACTCACTGACTTCCTTGAAAGTGTCAGTATATCCATATTGATAGTGGTTATTCGATTTAAGGTTGTAACCATATGGTTACAATGACCACTAAATTGGCATTGCTCCTCATACGTATATAATTCTTTATGTATACATTTCTGCACATGAGAGCTCAAGATTTTCAGTAGATTGAAATACATATTCATAGAATTTATTTTTCATACATTTTAACATAATATAATAATTTTTTTCTATGAAATATTTTAAAACAGTTCTTCATGCCAGTTAGACATAATCTTGTATCACATTTTTCGCACTCCAGGCGGCTTGTACCGTTTACACAGTGCCTGCATCTTTCCTTGCTTGTGTGTATTGGCCAATGAGCATATGAATCAGTCCTTGATGCAGAATCCGCTCTGTCAGAAACCGGACGATTGGTACTCCAATGTCAAAGCTGGGTCGACCTCTTCTGGCTTCCTTTCTGCAACGAGACAAACCCATCGCAACCTCCAACCTAAACCACAAACCACCTACTATATAGACTCCTCACGGCAATGGTATTGGTCGAAGATGCTTTTGTAGTTCGTTGTTTCAACCTGTAGATGTCACAGCAACGATTTGTCAAATTATGAGCATGCGTAGTTGACGATAATGCTGTCAGCTGGCAACGATTTTCAGCTCCCTCTATAACTTAGAATCGGAACTAAACAAATAAGCGGGAAACTTAAACGCAATCATTGAAACTTTTCCTAGAGATCAATTACCCTAACACCAAACTGATATTTTTTGCACTCGACGCGCGTTTCGCTAACAAGGTTAGCATCTTCAGAAGAAAATTGATACAGTATCAATTGATAGATGAAGATGCTAACCTTGTTAGCGAAACACGCGTCGAGTACAAAAAATATCAGTTTGGTGTTAGGGTAATTGATTTCTAGGAGAAGTTTCAACTTTTCACCAAAGGTTCCAATCTCATAGTTTATTAGCTCAACCGTTGTTTACTTTGAAAGTGTTACATATTCTAATTTGCTACTGAAATGAAAATAAAGTCTTTGGGATAGAAAGTTTTTGGCTTTCTACTACTCCATCTCGATACAAGAAATGTGGGAATCTTCCAAAAAAAGGAAGGAAGCAGTCGATTTCAAAAATTAACTATATAAAGTCATTGCTATGGTTGATTCCAATAGCAAGATAGAAATAATATTCATATGTAACAGTTCATGAAACATAATTCGCATATGAAGGGTAAATAATTGTAATGTTATAAAGTTTGGCATAGTAAATAAAACAGGTTAATCAAATAAATCAATAATATAATATCAAGCACCTAAACTATTACATGTGGTGGCTTTTTCAGTTTTTTTTTAATTCTATTTAAATAGATTTTATATGCCTGAATCTTAACTAAATTAGTATCAGTATAGGGTATGGATTTTCCTTGCATAATTTTATTCACACTTTTACAGAAATGGTGCAATATGGTTCTAATTGCAATTCTCAAAATCAAATCAATAACGCTTAATTTATGTTGATTTTCACATGTTAAAAATTCAAAATCAACTTGTGCATTAACAATTTGTTTGATTAAATAAACCAGTGTTCTTGAATGTGGTTGTCTATCAAAAGAAAAGTGTATAATTTTATAAATATCATAAAAACATGAAACAAATGAAGGGGATGGGTAACAAAGCCTTCTAGCCCAGCCACCACCATATTCTCTAATAGAAATGAGTCTATTTGCATCAGATTCATAATTGGTTGAAAACATTGTGTTTTTGCAATTTGAACATGTTATACTTTTCCTGATTATTTTCAAAATGAAGCCAGCTACATAACTAGTGGACAACTCATTCAACTTTCCAGATAGAGTGCTACTCTGATTATATGTTATATCTGCATATTGTATAGCTTCAGTAACATTACTGTCAGATATTCTGCCAAATATTCTTCACATTTTTTATGACGAATGACCAATTCTTCAGGCTGGGAGGCCTTCTTTGATCATTTTTCTTTATTCTCTGAAACTCCATTCCATCCAGCAGTAACAGGGCTTCTTCATTCCAAAAACGAAGGTGATCAGAGGTGTCACTTAAACCACACCGTAATATTTTTCCCCTCTCTGGATTTTTTTTTGAACCATTCAAAGAGTCAAATAAACGATCGAAAAAAAACAGTAACTCAGATGTATGCTCCACATGGGTTCCGATTTTGTTTGCAGAATCTGCAATAAAACAACAATGAATGTAGTATACACATAAACCTATCAATGTTCAGTTTGATATGTAGGTTTCATAGTAAAAATTGTATCTGATATAAATATAATTGAGCTATGCACCAGTACTAATCAAAATATTTGAAACTGAAATAATCAGATTTAATCCTTAACAAAAATTATGCAATGAAAAATATAGAAAAAGAGATACTCACCAATCTGACTGGCCAACTGAAGAGTTGATGCAAACCTCTGGCTGAAAATGTGAGCTGCATTCTTCACTTTCATTTTTCTAATTTCATTCTCATAGATGTGTTCATCAGTAATATGTGGCAGAACTTTTAAACCGTCAATTGCTCCGTTATCATTTTCATAAAGCTTTCGTACATGCTCCCATTTTGCTGTTTTCCTGACATTATTTTTTGAATAATGTAAATCCTTTTTGATAAAATTATTTCTCATTCCTTTCAACAAATGAGGAGGATCCAGAATAGGATAGACTTTGAATTCATCAATTTCGAAAGAACCTTCTCCATATGTGGATATGTTACCACATCTCAAATATTTCTCTTTGGTGTCATTCATTAGACTATTGATGACACTAATATTATTTTGATCACATATTACTGTCAGAGGTTTTAGATCGATGTTTATTAATTTTCTTATTATTTCAGTTAATAACTGTTTCATTTGCAAGGTTTTTGCACCCCCTCTACTGGAAAAATGGTAAGTGATAGGAGCTTTCCATTGTTTTTTCAAACCTCTGATCATAAACATTAGGACATGATCTGCAATGTAGCTATCAAAAATATCTCCACCCATGTCTTCAAAGCCCTCTATGAAGCCAGTATATTCATTGAAATGAAGACTAGGCAAAATTGCCATTTCATCAAACAGAACCGCTACATATTTTTCAGAGGAATTCATTTCTTTTGTCATTTCTTGAAGTGATTCAAAGATAACATCTTGGATGCCTGGTCTTCCAACTACTAGGGCAAGTAGCCTTCCCAATGTTGACTTACTTGGCAAAAGAATATTTTTGACAGAAGTGCATAACATTTGGGACTCTGTTTGTAAAGGGCCACAGAGAGTAACTTTTCGTCAAGAGTAAAACGCCTTAGTTTCTTGCACTTACTTGATTTTCGAAATTGCAATCGAATCAGTATTGCTGCCAAGGAATTCAGCTTTTCCATGTTATGCTCCAATTCATATTTATCCTTGAATGTTTCAGCTTCGTGTAATCTTTTGCTAAGGTTTTTTTTACTGTTCCTCATATTATTCATTGTTTTTTGCAATACTTTCACTGATGCATATAACTTTTTTTTTCTTGGTGTGATTGCCTGCTTACAAACTCCTGAATGCTTCAGGAGCTGAAATGGTGACATCAGACAACCAATAGCATTTTCTGAAAAAGAATAATGTCAATTACTCCACCAATAAATTAATTGATATGAAAACTTATTCGTGAAAACGCAAGATATGGTAATGAAGAAATAACCAAACCAGTACATACCATTAGAGGAATCCGGTTCCAAAACCAATGTCAATGGCACGGTTGAAGAAGTTGACGGCTGATCTGGATCGAATAGATCAATTTCATCTGAAAATAAAATAGTAGGCAAACTTATTAAAAACTGCTTAGATGAAGGTTCAAAATAATTGTAGCAATGAAATATTCAAATTGAGATTTTTACGCATCTCAGAAGTCACGCTAATATGAGGATTGAGATGTCAGAACTAACTGTTAATGATGAAAAGAATAATTTTACCTGAATTGTTTTATTGTTTGGACGTTCAAGAATTGAATGGAAATGTTTTTCTTACCTCTCAAAAATAATGTAGGCACAGCCATTGTTTGAAGTCTACTCGACATCGATGAATGGTATTTAGCATCGAAATGTTTATGACAAATTCTTTTAGAGTGATACACCATTACTGGGTCCATTTCATTGATATCCCTGTCATTGATAGAGTGCACCCATATTCTGAATTTTTGTAGATATTTTCCAGGATTTGGAAATTTGTGTAGCGGTGCAGATGTTGAACACTTTGAAATGCAGCATTTCCTACACGACATAGTTGAAAACGAAGTTCACTAAGAATGATGAAAAAATATTACATGTAAGAATGTAATAACACTGGATAAATATGTTTATATGAGATACAAACTAACTTATCGGAGAACACTAATAAAAATAATACGTATCGAATTCCTTCCAAAGAAAAAATGTAAACAATCAACAATCGACATAACCTATAATATCTGCAGAGACCCCTATAGGACGAAACAATGAACTACAAAAGCGACTTTGACCTTGATCATCTGCGTGAAACGTCTAGAGAGTAAGTAGTTTGTGACCTAAACCGTTTGAGAGGTATATATCTTTGGTTCAAAGCTGCACAATCCATTCTGTAAAGAAGCCATGCATTCACAACCGTTACATCTAAAAGATATGCAAATATGGGAAAGTACCATCTTTTTGCTTTGTGAGGTGTTTTATAAAGATCCATGAGAGCATTAGCTATATCAACAACACCCATATGTTTATTATATTGTTTGACGATTGCTGGACACTTGATATCTGTTTTTGTCCTCGTATTTTTATTGTATCTCTTCACAGTGTCTATGGGCTTTATGACATATAGAATACTGCCTAATAAAACAGCCCTGTTATCAACCCATTTCACTACAATAATGCCTTTGTCTTTATCGGTTTTGTAGTCATAGCATCCTCTCCCTTGTTTCTGTAGAACTTTGTCAGTTTCTTTCGGGCAACAAGCAATTCTATTGGCTCGTAGTGTTCCCAGGCTATTTATTTTCATTTCATTCTTGAGATACAAGAAAAGTGGCAGACTAGCGAAATCGTTATCAAAAAATAGAGTCGATTTGCTTGAATCATGCAATGATTTTACTAAAGCAATTACAGTTGCAGCTCCAACACCCAAGTCAAACTCGTTCACAGTAATTTCATTCTTAGTTCCCTTCAAAACATCAAAGGTACTCGAACCTTGGTAGGGAATAAAATCTAATATATATCCGCTTACACCAGCAATAACAATAAATTCATATCCCTATTTATGGGGTTTATTTTTATATACTGACGGAGATTTCCCGCACGAGTACCCTTATAAGCGACTATCGTCTCGTCTACACAGTACTGATTTTCAGTGTGGAATTTTTGAAAATTAGACTGTAGTTTTTCCATCAAAGGGCGGATTTTGAAATACCTGTCCGTTGTGTTACCAGATAGATTTTCATTATTGTTGAAGTGAATATTACGTCTCAATTTCTTGAAACGTTTGGCTGACATCAAACTTGCTATTTGCTCAATTCAGGTATGATTTGCCCAATAGTCTTCGAAAGACGAAATATATATCTATCTGTCTATATCTATTATTCCCATCAACAATAATATGGATAAAAAATCGGTTATTTCCTTGATTGGTGTCTATGGATTTACCAGTTAGTTGTGTACCATACAGGTTAGTCTGGTCAATTATATCATTCATTATGTCAAAAGAGAAGAGTTTGGTGAAATACTCGATTGAAGCTGGTATCTCTTCATTTGTATCCGGAACGAAATATGTGTTGTTCATTCCACATATATTTTCCTTTGTTCAGCCGAAAGTTGGTCCTTTTTCTTCTCCCTTTTTCTTTTTTTTTGCTGTTGGTTCCTCTATCTCTGCGTCCTCTTCGTCGAAATTTTGTTCAATTCCAGATATATCTTCCTCATCTGATTCATTATATGCTGAAAAAAAATCGATTATCACCTCCCCACTTCCTTATATTATGATAGTTACCTGAAGTGAGATCCATAACTTGATTTGGAACAATGTTAGATTTTTCTCGTCGTCGGAACTATCAGTTTGAAATTCTTCCTCCCATAAAATTAACATGAGGGAATTGTTTCAAGATTTTCCATGAATATATTTCGAAACCTAGATGAAACACTTTCTCATTATGGGCAATGTAACCATATGGATACGCATATTTCAAAGTCAACATTGCTTCTATATTCGTGTAAATTGGATCGGAAACAAATAAAAAACATATTACCTGATTCTTTCACAAAACAGCAGTGACACGATAGACATAAAATTACTATGATTTCAGTAGGAATTGAAACTTTTATACGAATGTCACACATAACCTGTAACGCTGCAGCGCTACCAACAGGCATAACCTCGTAAAACACACATTTTGATTGGCGCGAAAACCAACCGGCTCTTTTCCCTCCACAAAAACAACGTAACTATATGGTAACGTAGCCCGCGACACGTCAAACGGCATAGATATGATTTGGGAGGGTTTTGAAGTTGACGTGACCATATGGTTACGTCGACCATTAAACAACATAAAAATATTCAGGGAGTCGCCCGATAGAGGGATAAACAAATATTGATCAGCGTTATATTTTTTTTGTGAAGGAGAAAAAGTCATAAAAACAGATATATATGAAAAAGTGCTATCAAAAATTATATTATAATAGATTTAAAAAAAATTATGGCACTTTTCTATATATAGCTGTTTTTATAAATTTTTTCTGCTTCAGAAAAAAGTATAACTTTGGTCAATGTTTGTCTATAACAAATTGTTAAACTAATAAACAATTAAATGATAAATAATTTTTTTGCCAAACAATTCAAAAGTGTAAATTATGATTTATAAATACAAAAATCTATGTTAAACAATTGAAAATTAAAATTGAGAAAAACTTTGTTTTTTAATCATAATTACCTACTTATCTCTAGACAACAAAATAGCAAAAATATTTTTCAAAAATATTGAATTTCTCTATTTGTTTAAAACAATTCAATAAACAAATTACGTAAAAAATTCATATCCCATGTTAATGACTGCCATTGTTCAATGTGAAAACAGACATAGCTAAATATCGATTGAAAAAAAAAATTCATGAACAATTTTTAGATATTTCATTTTGCAATAGTTATAAAAAATCATAATTAACAAATTAATAAATATGTATGAACTTTTATCCCAGTATCGTATGAAGTATATATATCAAGAGGGATTCACGAAGTTCAAAATTTATAGGCCAAATATTTATACCTTTTCTCCCATTATTTATGCCAACAGAGATTGGGAAAAAATTTGTTAGTTAACAATTGAATAACTTTTTGAAAAATGATGATGAATTTTTTTTTCTACGGGACTCGATTCATTCAAGTATTAGAAGATAGCAGATTTTTTTGATAAACTCTCTTTAGCGGCAGCGCGCGCATGCCGTAACAGCCACGCGGAACCCTATTTTCAACGTCAAATTAAAATTATAAATAATGGAGAGTTTCAGGAGTCGTGACTTTTTTCATCGTAAATTTTCTCTTCTTCAACAAGCTTTTTTCAAAATTGCTCAAATAATAATATTTTTTGAGTTATTAACGAAAAACTAAATACCTTTCTTTCTTATTTCTCATCTTATTTTGTTAATAACAATTGCAATTTTTTACCTGTACCAAAATCCTTCGGAAACATTTTTCTAGAGGTGATTCCGAATCGAATGAGCTATTGCTCATATTTTTAGGACCTTTATCTCTATTTTTCATGTTTTGGAACTTGATTAGACTAATGATACTGCCATATATGCCCATTCATTTTCAAGTAAGGTAGCAACACGCCAAATGCAGATTCATCTAGACCAGTTAGTCGTACCTTACATGGACAGGAATAAGATAAGGTTGAATCCGACAAAGACTGAGCTTGTCAATTTCATGAATAAATTCACTGATGTGAAGATCTTCAGAAATTTGATGATTCACGGAAAATGTGTAGAAGAACGAGAAGTGTGAAGTGTCTGAAAGTTATCCTTGATAAGCGCTTGAATTTTCATGAACATTTAAGTTTGGCAGTTGGAGCAACGATTAAACGCAACTACCCAGTCATCGCACGAAATTCCAAACTGAGTGTTGACAACAACCTCCTGATATACAAACAGGTTATCAGACCAGCTATGCTGTACGCTTGTCCTGTATTCTGCAGCCTCAAGAGGACTCTATTAAGAAAACTCAAGACAACGCAGAATAAGGTGCTTCGTATCGTGACCAATAGCGATCGATACAACATCTCATTCAAGCGTCTACGAGAAATAGCGGAAGTCGAGCCGATTACCGATCTTATCCGACGGCTTGCTTACAAGCACTCCAAGTGGTTCCTTCCGAAAAGTCCGCTGACTAAAGCAAATTCAAATCCAAGATAGAGTGGATGTAAACATTGACATGTAGGGCACGTGATATTGAAAATCCCAAGAATTGGCCAGGGTCGTATTCAGAATCAACATCTTGTTGATCGCAAATGCTATATCATACTTAGGAAAACTTTTTTATAATAACGAGTGAAATGCACAAGTTTTGCTGTTTAACGGGAAATATGCAGATAATATGTGTGATATAAAAAATTTTTCATTGGATTTTTCACAGCGCACTCAAGCATTATATGAAAATAGACGTAATTATTTCTTTATTGATAATTTTTATTTTATGTAAAATCGAAAGGAATATTAATCAAAATTATTCAACTGGATGAATTTGTCTCTTCATCAGTAGTGTCATCCTCACCAATCTGAATTATCAGTGGCTCGATTTGTGCCTCTAGTATGTTGTCAAGCTTCCACATCTTTGTCTCGACTTCCGATATCACATGCCGAACACACTTCTCCCATTTCTCCGCTGTGACTCTTTTCAAAGCCTCATTAAAAAGTACTTTGAGATCTGCGAATTTGAACGTGGTGTTATGCTGAGCTACAAAATTCTTCACATCCGCCTATATTAACTCGATGGGATTGAGCTCGCAGTGGTATGGAGGCAGGCGAAGGACAATTTTGTTTTGGCCTGCTGCCATCTCATCGACTATATATTTTTGGTATTCAAGCTTGCGCTCTTTGACAATTTTTAGTGGCTGTACTCTTAGCATTGAGTCTTCAAAGCTAATATTCTTTGATCGCAGCCAATTTTGGATTTCAACCTTCTTGAAGACGTTGTTGGAATCTTCTCTAATCGTCGCGAATGATAAGATGCATTGTCCATTACAATCACAGCATTATCCTCTGGATGGGGTAGAATTTTGGAAAACAACTGTTCGAAAGATTCACCGTTCATTTCTTCGTGATAATCTCCATTTTTATTCGACTCGAAACACCACAGCCCTTCAGCAACAAACCCATTCTCATTGCCGATGTGACAAATAATAAGCCGTTTTCCTTTACCTGAAATTATGACGAGGTATGTGAGTAAATAAAACAAATACTCGGGTTACTTTTTATATATTGAGATTGAGGCAGGTCTTAATATAAATATAAGTTTACCTGATGGATTTGTTAATCCGGTGGATAGTCCATCTAGAAAGGCCCTCCTAGATGAGGTCACAGTTTCATCGACCCATACTTTAGGGGTAGTATGACCAACATCAACCCAGGTTTCATCCATATAATGAATTGTTCTCTGTTGTTCCCTATAATATTTAATTTTGGTCAAATACTCTCTCCTCCATAACACAATTTCCTCTCTATCCAATAATAAACTATTGCGCCCTCGTTTTTTCTATACAAAATTCAAATGTTTCCAAACTTGGCAATAAAACATCTTCATTTATTTCTGTGAGTACTTTGTCTATCGTGGGTATTTCATTTCTGAAAAAGTACTCATGCACTTTCCTCCTGATTTTATGTTTATCAGCATCATCTATTGATTTTATAATGGTTTGACGATTCTGATTTGTATTCGGTTTGGAAAATGTATGATTTTGTTTATATTCCCGTAAAACATTGTAAATCGAAGCGCAACACACTCCAATTTTATCGGAAACTTTCGATACGACCTAGTCGACAGTCGATGTCTCAATTTCTTCCATCTCTTTCTTGAACACATTTAAAATCACTTCCTTCATCTCAACACTCAAATGTCTTTTTTTGGATCGTTTCCTGGCTGGACTCAGAGGATAGCTCACAGTGTCATCAGCAGTGTCTGTACTGGACATCTTGGAAGACAATTTTTGACAATATACTATAACGCACGTCACACAAACACGCAAACGACTGATTACAACCCTGTGCTGGTACCGAACTCGTACCAAGAAGGCAAATTCACCAATGAACGCTGCCCTTTCCATCTGACACTGGGCAATCACGTGAACATCACGTTTCGGTTTTGTTTTGTTTAACTCTATCTTGGATTTGGATAGATTTTAGTACAGTCAAGGCAGTTAGAGCATATCATAATCGACCCCGCCGACATGACGGGATGATTTATGAAGCACTCGACATCTTCTATGAGCGGCGTATAAACGACCGTTTGTAAGTTCATGAACAAAGTGGCATAGAAAACTTACTGTAGACAATCTGTCCTGGTTTTTTCGTGAACATTTTCCAGGAGTATCTAGCCAAAGATGACAGCGACAATTATATTTTGATGTGGGTGACATGAATATTAAATCCTTGTGATGATGTGCATAAGCCTTGTCGGCAGGAGGCAGGCGTCAACTCGCTAACATCGCAGTGGCGCTTCCCACTGCCTCCTGCCAGTGGGGGCATGAGGGCACGCTTGTCAGAACCAGAAGTCATCTGCTACTCTACCCTTCAGGTAGAGAGTACCTGAAGGGTAGAGAATACATGGTAGGTATAATTTAATGTAAATATTTTTGATTTTCTATGAAGCTAATAAAAATATGACTCGAAGTGAAGATAATCAATAGTATTACTCCATTTCATATTGAATTTGATCGTCTGACTACCAGAGGGTTGAAGATTATCTGCGTTTATAAAAGTACATGTGAAAAAATCTAAATTATCTTTCCTATACCTATCTACTTCCGTAGTGAAAATAGTAGATGAAATTGTTGTCAAAGTCATAAGAAATCATACAGTGTAGTCTATTTGAAAAACCAAATTGACCGCTACTTTATTGTAGTGGCGGCAACGCTGCGTCGTTTACAATAGTTTACGCATGTAGATAATAATTATTTAAGTGTTCTTTGAAAATTTCAGGTTGACCCGTTGTCTGGTTTGCTAGGTTGACCCGTCTAATTAATGCTCATCGTGAAAAGCCCTGCATAAGGGTTGGTTTTCTTCGTTTACAACTGTTATCAGTTCTTCAAATGTATTTTTCCAACTATTGATTGATTGAATCTGAATTATTTTCATTATGAACAGTATGAATAAATTAGTGGTGAATTTTGATGAATTCCCAAAATTTGAAAAATATAAAGTTGACTAAACTTTTTTTAAATTCTAGATACAGACGCTTTGTGAAAGCCACAAAGCTGCAGATCTAGAATTTGAAAAAATATATCAGGTCCTTATCTGGTTTCTAAAAACGTTGTACAAAAATAAATATCGTCATTCTCTATTCCTGTTTTTCATAACTTAAAAAAAAACAAAAATGCAAATAAAGTGAACTATTTCTATTTACCTCTGTTTCCTCAGTTCGAACTTTCATTGTCTAATAGTATATATTGATTGGAAATCCCTGAAAGAAATTAAAAAGATCAACCAATAAATAACAATTTTATTAAAGAAAAAACTGAAATTACTAAGAAATAACATACAAGCAAAGTTAATACAAGCTGAAAATTGAAAAATATATTATTAGCAAGAAATGAAACAAGAAATTGAAGGATTCCAAACCAACTTACGTCACGACATTCCGATTGTTAGTATCCACAATCGTCTTCGAGTGATAACTGGACTGATTCCTCCAAGATCTGACTATTTATAGGTCATTCGAGTACTTTCACCTATTCCCTCCTCCGTCTCTCTGCTTCATTGGTTTCAACTGGAGATGACCGTTTGGAGGGAGTTGGTTGTTTTCTGCTTGATTGGAGGTTTCCATATGTTCCTCCTTGTGGATGATTTCAGCTTGAGCCCATTTGATGTTATGTTCATGAGACCAAACATGATCTGCTATTTCGGATTTGCTGGTTTCTCCTCGCTGTCTGTGTTTCTTATGTCCCGCAATGCGAACTTTCAATAACCTCTTAATTTCCTCGATGTATGATTTTCCGCACTCGCAGGGTATCCGGTAAATGCAAGTTTTGGAATCGCAGTCCGCGTTTGGTGGCCTGGTTTTCATGAGGTTGCTACGGATATGTTCCCAGATCTGAAACAGGTTCTGATGTTATACTTGGACCCAATCCTGCTAATCCTTTCCGAAAATCCTCTGATGTAGTGAAGTACAAGTACTGGTTGTGGAGGCTTCTTCCTGGTGGAGCTCTTGTTGTCTTTTAGCTAAAGCATGTTCTACCATCACTCTGGAGTATCCATTCCATTGAAGGTGATTTATGATGATGCCTAGTTTCTTTTCGAAACCTTACTTTGTATTACAGAGCCCGAAAGCACGGTCTAGTAGAGTCATGATGATTTCTGTCTTAGTCGATTGATGGTGGTTGGATTTCTGGGTCAGATACTGTCCTGTCCGGAATAGAAGAGCATGTTTGGACTCATCAACATAACATCAAGTAGGCTCAAGGTGAAATCATCCACAAGGAGGAACACTAGTTTAGGAGAAAATTCAAAGAAGCCGCGTACATGTTGTCCAACAACGCATTTAGAAAAGCTAGCGTAGAGATACGTGACATATGGAAACCTCTAATCAAGCGGAAACGACCAACTTTCGCCAAACGGTCACCTCCCGTTAAAACCAATGAAACGGAGAAAGGAAAGAGGGGATAGGAGAAAACACTCGAATGACCTACAGTCATATCTCGGACGAATGGGTCCAGTTATCACCCGAAGACGATTGTGGATACTAACAATCGAAACGTCTTGACGTAACTTGGTTTGGAATCTTTTAATTTCTAGTTTTATTTCTTGCTGATAATATATTTTTTTTAATTTTCAACTTGTATTAACTTTTCAAATTTTTTATTTTTTTGGTTGTTGCTTGTATGTTATTTCTTTGTTATTTCAGTTTGTTGTTCAATAAAATTGATATTTATCAGTTAATCTTTTTAATTTCTTTCAGGTATTTCAATTCAATTTATACTATTAGACAATGGAAGACCGAACTGATGAAATACACCACGAAACATTGTCAACCACCTTCAAACAATCTATTTATCTCAATAACGTTACGTTTTTCCATTTGACTATCGCTCAATCTTATGTCATTTCCGAAATGCCTATAGGATCTTTGTCAAGTTGACTCGGGTGTCACACCAATAGGTGGTTCCACTTATGTTTCACTTGCGTTTACGCAGCTATTTTCATCAAGTACTTTCTTGGTTTTTCTCACTTTGTCTTCAATCAAGGACCGCCTGCCAGGTACTGACGATTCCCAATAGGCTGAAACAGCTGTCTACCGGTGGCTCTTTAATTGAAATCAATATGGGAATGATCAGAAAGTACTTATATATATATATATATATATATATATATATATATATATATATAAGTACTTTCTGATCATTCAACTAATTTTCCTTTATTTTCCGTATTTCAATATTAAATTTCACAAAAAGGATTTGAAGCTTTATATCTTCTATTGATTATTTGCGAGCGCTTTCGACAGCTGGTCGTACTGTCATCTTCTAGGCACACCTCAAACTGAGGAGCTATAGCTATAGCTACCTGCGTGACATCCGGGTCCAGGAAATAATATAAATACGAAGGTTATCAAGTGTCTTGATATAGATAAAGGAGTTTTTGATCGAACATAACACTCAAGAAAGTGGCAAACCATAGGCACGTGTTTCGGGCTTTTGATCCATCATCAGTATGGTGCAACCAAGTGTAAGGATGGACAACACTTGGTTACCAGAAGAAAAAAATACAAATACACCGAGCCACCAGATCTATTAACTGAAACCACAAATGTGCGGCTGGCTCCTGGTGGTGGTTCCGTGCATTTGTATTTATTTCTTCTGGTAACTAAGTGTTGCCCATTCTCACACTTGGCTGCACCATACTGATCATGGGCCAAAATCCCGAAACACAACACGTGTCTGTGGTTTGCCACTTTATTGAATGCTATGTCCGATCAAAAACTCTTTTATATATACATATATATATATATATATTATATATATATATATATATATATATATATATATATATATATATATATATATATATATATATATATATATATATATATATATATATATATATATATAAAATCTAGAAAGGTTAATGCAGTCAAGCTGCTGGAAAATAATTCCATGAAAATCAAAAAATAAATAGATAAGTACTCTTTGATCATTCCCATATTGATTTCAATTTGAGAGCCACCGGTATACAGCTGTTTCAGCCTATTGGGCATCGTCAGTACCGGGCAGGCGGTCCTCGATTGAAGACAAAATGAGAAAAAACCAAGAAAGTACTTGATAAAAATAGCTGCGTAAACGCAAGCGAAACATAAGTGGAACCACCTATTGGTGTGACACCCAAGTCAACTTGCCAAGTTTTTATGTCAGTGTTGGTGGTTTGACCAATCAACTGACAACTGCGGTAGCAGAAATTTGGGAAGCTAACCTGAAATGCCATCGGAAAACGAATCCACATGTTTCTAGAAATGATATGAAATCTAGAAAGGTTAATGCAGTCAAGCTGCTGGAAAATAATTCCATGAAAATCAAAAAATAAATAGATAAGTACTCTTTGATCATTCCCATATTGATTTCAATTTAAGAGCCACCGGTATACAGCTGTTTCAGCCTATTGGGCATCGTCAGTACCGGGCAGGCGGTCCTCGATTGAAGACAAAATGAGAAAAAACCAAGAAAGTACTTGATAAAAATAGCTGCGTAAACGCAAGCGAAACATAAGTGGAACCACCTATTGGTGTGACACCCAAGTCAACTTAAATTGAAATCAATATGGGAATGATCAAAGAGTACTTATCTATTTATTTTTTGATTTTCATGGAATTATTTTCCAGCAGCTTGACTGCATTAACCTTTCTAGATTTCATATCATTTCTAGAAACATGTGGATTCGTTTTCCGATGGCATTTCAGGTTAGCTTCCCAAATTTCTGCTACCGCAGTTGTCGGTTGATTGGTCAAACCACCAACACTGACATAAAAACTTGGCAAGTTGACTTGGGTGTCACACCAATAGGTGGTTCCACTTATGTTTCGCTTGCGTTCACGCAGCTATTTTTATCAAGTACTTTCTTGGTTTTTTCTCATTTTGTCTTCAATCGAGGACCGCCTGGCCGGTACTGACGATGCCCAATAGGCTGAAACAGCTGTATACCGGTGGCTCTTAAATTGAAATCAATATGGGAATGATCAAAGAGTACTTATCTATTTATTTTTTGATTTTCATGGAATTATTTTCCAGCAGCTTGACTGCATTAACCTTTCTAGATTTCATATCATTTCTAGAAACATGTGGATTCGTTTTCCGATGGCATTTCAGGTTAGCTTCCCAAATTTCTGCTACCGCAGTTGTCGGTTGATTGGTCAAACCACCAACACTGACATAAAAACTTGGCAAGTTGACTTGGGTGTCACACCAATAGGTGGTTCCACTTATGTTTCGCTTGCGTTTACGCAGCTATTTTTATCAAGTACTTTCTTGGTTTTTTCTCATTTTGTCTTCAATCGAGGACCGCCTGCCCGGTACTGACGATGCCCAATAGGCTGAAACAGCTGTATACCGGTGGCTCTTAAATTGAAATCAATATGGGAATGATCAAAGAGTACTTATCTATTTATTTTTTATATATATATATATATATATATATATATATATATATATATATATATATATATATATATATATATATATATATATATATATATATTTATTAATATTAAATTCCACAAAAAGAATTTGAAGCTTTATATCTTCTATTGATTATCTGCGAGCGCTTTCGACAGCTGATCGTACTGTCATCTTCTAGGCACTCCTCAAAAAGCAGTTTGAGGAGTGCCTAGAAGATGACAGTACGACCAGCTGTCGAAAGCGCTCGCAGATAATTAATAGAAGATATAAAGCTTCAAATCCTTTTTGTGAAATTCAATATTAAAGTACTGAAAATAAAGGAAAATTAGTTGCATCATTCAAAATATATATATATATATATATATATATATATATATATGCGTCAGACACCATCAGAAACTTTACATCATTGAACATGATACATTATATAATTATTGACTATAACCATACTCAAAGAAAAGATTTTTACTTCGGTGAAAGGCGTGGCTGAGTTGATTTGGTTCAACCTATATTTTGAGTTCATAATGTATAAAGGAATAGAGAAAAAAATTATTGAAATTAATTGAGAATTGAAATTAACCTAAAACTGTTTACTTTTTCAGGTCAACTCAGAAGAAAACAGAGGAAGACTTCTTGGATTCATCTAATATTCTTGACTCTTGTTCATAACCGACAAATTGTACGGAATTTCCTGATCCTTTCAATAGTCATGATTCTAGTCTTGATTACATCTTCTTTGCTCATCAAAAAATTTGTACATCAAGTTTTATATGACGATAATTTCAATGACACATTTTATGGCAACGTCCTTGGGAACCACAGTGTCTTTTATAGAAAAGACTGGGGCGGTCGACCTCCCAAAATGAACACCATGTATTTGAAACACTGTGTGCCTCTACTGATAATATCCCACAGTGATACTGAACCGTGCTTTGATATTCAAGAATGCTCAGGAAAAATTAGATATCTACAGAAGGACCACCAAATCAATATCAACACACTTGACATTGCAATGAATTTTCTCATCGGAGGAGATGGTAACATCTATGTTGGAAGAGGATGGGATATAGAAAATTATAGAAGGAAGAATAGCCTCCTTTTCAGTTTCATTGGAGATTATGTTTATGATACACTCACAGAAACCATGATTAATGCAACTCAACTACTCATCTCTCAGGGATTACAGCTGGGAAAATTATGTCCCGATTATGAAATTGTTGGAGAAAATCAAACAACGCCAAAAAAGTATCTGAGTCCCGGTAACAATGTTTATAAAATTATAAAAACTTGGCCACATTTCACTAATAAAACTATATTTTGAAGTATAATTGAAATTTTTTTGCGAACACAAAATCATATATCAATAATTTCTAAACCATTTCTATTCAATTTGATTTGTTTATGCAGTTGCGTCACATAAATCTTCCATTGGATGTCTATTTCATCACTGATATATTCAGTATATCACAAAATATTTTGTAGTACCTATACTTTGTTCCATAAATTCAAATGTAGAAATTTTGAAAAACTGTGCTTTGTTCTATTATCACACTGATCCTCGAGTGAAAATAAGTACACACTTTTCATTGATTTTAATTCTTTGTATATTTGGGAATGATCATTGTTGAGAATTTCGAAGTTCTTCAACATTTTCATTCGGTATTTCATTCCATATTTGTAGCTTCTTAATTCTCAAATATAATGAATTTTTCACTTCTTTTGAAACAATATATAAACTTCGTGAATTTTTTCAATTTTTAATTCTTGATGACAGTGATTTAACAAAAAAAATATATTTGTGTTGCATGAGAAAAACAGTGCTTTTTATTTGATATTTCGACTTCCTTCGGCTGAAAATTCATTCACTGGAGAATTTTGTGTTTCCCAATTGAGCGATGACAACTGTGTGAGTAACTACGGATTCCAATAATCCAATCAGAGTCCCACGATTGACCTCAAAAAAATCCCTAGCAGTGAATTTGGGACCATCATTTTGAGTTAAAGCTATTATTGTATCCAATTCATATTTCAAATTACTAGAAACGAAATCATTGTCTGCCATGGTATGACATAAGTAAATTCCCTTCGCATATTCTTCTAAAGCCAGATAACTTGAAAAAATCAGAATGACCACAGAAACCTAAAAAAAAAATAGTATCAGTTGAATTTTTCACATTGAGTCCTTGGTCACTTATATTTATCTGAAGAATCCTTTTTTACTATTGACAAAATGTTTTTCATTTATGGAGTTATGATATGATTCCTGATAATTCAGTGTAACTACCTATTTTGACAGTTACAGTGTATATACGAGTATTGTCCTCATAGGCCATATCATACTATTCTGCCACTATGGTACAATTGATTTTCGTTGTCAACCTTACTAAAGGCATCGCTCCGCACTCAATGAAATTGGTACAACTCTATTCAATCCTTCCAGTTCAAGATATAACTTGCCAAAAAATAATTGGGTTGCATTTACAAGAGATCTCAGAAAATGCTTAAGCTTGATTAATCCCAAAGCTATTAACTGGGGGGCTTCTCAGCGCTGTTATGAGTACTGTCAAAAAGCGAAAATCTTCAAGAGAAGTTCTAGGTATACTAATATTAGACCTGAAAAAAAATACTCTTGGCAGAAATTACTCAAAATTATCAGCAACCCCCAACTCTCGGTACCTAAAGAAACAAGAGTTCTTGAGCAGCCGACTGCAGACATCTAACCTATTAGAAGCACAACTGTCTTAGACGAATTTTGATGTTTGTCAGCTCCTGACATGGCAGGCGGAATGGATGCAAAAATAAAACCAAGAATCTACCATGTATTACAGACAAAACACTTAATGTCGAATCACCAAGAAAAATATGGACAAGCCTCAATAAAGTTGCGACAAATCACAGCAATCCAAACAATTGCGATAAACTTCCATGTTCCATGTGTGACTGTGGTACTGCGAGTACAACATATAGGAAGGAGAGTGAAAGGCAAAACTCTGGCGTGGAATACATCCAAAAACAAGCACTTTTCCAAATCAACAGAAATGCATAACTTGTTTTACCAACCAAGCTGGCGTCTTCTGGAGATGAAAAAAACTAATTCTCAATTGTAAAACTCTTATTTATATCCGAGAACTTTCCGATACAAATCAATGATTTCGGGTAGATATTTTCCAGATATTTCTAAATTATTGATTTGGGGAAAAATTCAATAGATTGATTCATGAAAAAAGAAATATAATGAGCTGTTTGGATGAGGCCTTTGTCACTGTTGATAGTTCTACACTTTGCAATTTCTAGATTTTCGAAATCATCCAAATATCTAGTGTTATGTTAGCTAAGGTTAGATCAAAAGTGAGTAGGTCTATTCGATCCTCCACCACAACCCGCAAAAGTTTATTGTGGCTCACACCTATTCACACTCGAACAAATAAACCCAGCTTCTTAACGAAGCTTTTTAGTTTGTATGGTGAGTGGTCTTTCACGTCAGATGGTAAGGGTACTCTAAAAACAAAGTATTTGCTCTACTGTTTCATCATTTACCAAAACAGAGCGACATAAACTATTTTCTGACAGTCCGAGTCTCTGCATATGATGATTCAAATGAGAGTGACCTGTAAGAAGGCCTGTTAGACATCGTAGTTCATCCCTACTGTAGTCCTTCAACTGTTTGGTATCAAGCTTCGAAGGGTGAATGAACGCCTTGGAGTAAGCCAATCCTGAAAGATTTTGCCAGAAGTCCATAAATCTTCTTACCATCCAGGTGTTCAGTGTTTGTTTGGCAAAGCCCAAAGCGATGCCAATGCCACGTTCTGGTCCAATGAAGCCGCTGGTCCAATGAAGCCGCTTGCAGCACCCTCTTTTGCAAGAGAGTCAGCAGCTTCATTGCCTTCCAGGCCAGTATGGCCAGGAATCCAGACCAGAGACAATCTGTTGAGTCTTCCTATCGAGGAGAGTCGTTTTTGGCAATTTGATATCAATTTAGACGTTGCTCGGTAGGAGCCAAGAGCTTCCAACGCTACTCGACTGTCCGGGAATATTTTCATTGACTTGTGTATGAGATTGGATTTATCCTATTTCTCCGCACACAATTCAATAGCGTGAATTTCCGCTTGAAATACAGTCGCATGAGTTCCTAGGCAGGTAGATATCTCTGTCCTGGGTCTGCGACTAAAAACACGTGCACCAGAACCTACAGGTGTTTTTGATCCATCTGTGAACCAACAACTTCTTTCGGAGGATCCAGTCCCCTCTACTTGGGAACAGTACTTTATAAGGCAGTTCGCAGTTGACAGTTGGAGACATAAAGTCAGTGTTATGTACCTATCATAATAATTTCATCATTTCCACACCAAAGTGTGTTGAACGATATTATATTTTTCTCATCGGATATGTACTGCGTTTTCTTTGAAACTAGTTCTAGTGAGTCGCTTAATCTGGCCAATATATTTTTAGGTCCTTATAGGTTATTCCATATGTGTTATGATCACACGTTGAAAGGTAAGACCTCATTAATCCTTAGCTCGCACAAGTTTCGACTTCTGAGGGTTATCGTTCGTAGGCTCGTTTATCGTCGTGGTATGATAATGCAACTTCATTTTTCAATTCAGTATACATATCATGCAACACGCTTCTAAATGAATTCATTTTTCTGAATATCATACTACCTTGTTCGACGATTTTTTGATAATCTTCGCATGTCAATTCATTCTTTATTACCGATCGTTCAACCCCTTTGGCTTTCTTAAATTCACCATCAACAGATTTCACATAATATGCTTTAGCACCTGTACCATAAAAACTCATGATTGGATCATTTGGAAATTCATCTTTGAAGTTACCCAAGACTGAACTTGTTACTGGAATATTGAATTGGTTAACTATACTGTAATTGGATGTATTAAATCTACTTATGTTAGTTTTCATGAATTCATAAAAAATTTCTGTGTTTATTTTAAGAATGAGCGAGTCGGTATCTGTGTAAAGTAAAGAGACATTTTCATCAAAGTGTTGTTTGATGCATCCATAGAAAAAGTCATACATGACTGTTTTAGATAATTCTAATATGGAAAATCCTAAATATAATGGTTTATCGTAATGAACCTTAACTCTACCCAACTGAATGGCAACGAAATTATCAGTGAAAATTGAACAATTTTTGAAATTTGGTTTGGCTATGAGAGTGCTGGCACCCATATTTTTCTTTATATTTTCCCAATGTGTAACGAGTCTAACATCAATTCGATTATCTACATTCTCCATTGTCTTTCCATATACCGCATTATTCATTAGTTTATAGAAATCTTTAACAGATTTGTTGTTAGACCTATTACGCATTTCAGTATTAAGATCTATATAGAGTTTCATCCAGCATGATTGTTTGAATTTCAATACTCTATGTGTATTCATTACAATCAATCCATTTTTGACAGCTTGCTGTAGATTCCTATAATGAACAATATATTTTCTTTTATCATTCAAATTTGGAATCAATTTGGGAATTTTCGATTGTGTACGAGGTGGTATTATTTTTTCGACTAAAAATGGAAGATCAGAATGTTCATCATGCAACTCTTGTGGATAATGAATGTCCACTTCAAACACATACCCATACGGACTATCAGTACTCACATCCATCACATCAAGATTAAGAATTTCATTTGGTGTCAACCATGTAAATTCACTTGTTGGTAGAGGTTGTGACATACTGTGACCATATAGATTTGTTGCATCTAAATATGTAATGAATGTGGAAGGTTCATTGGGAATATAATTCGGTAAAAATCTATTATTTGCTATATGTTTCCTCTCACTACATTGACTAATTCCACCTCGTATACCTTTTTGAAAAAGTGAATCATATCAATGTCAGTTAGTAATTCCAATTCAACATTAGTGAACTTCAACATGGCATCCCATGATAATAATCCAGGTGCAGTGTAATATTGTGCCGGATCTGAGTTATATATCTCTAAACTTGTGGTGCGGAAGTATTCAAAAATATCACATAATAGCAATACATCCGACTCCAAATACAAATCAGAGTATTTTCCCACATTCTAACACTCGAATAAATTCCAAACATTTCTAATCCTATCATGATCAGTTTCCGATATATGTTCACAATTGAGTGTGTCATAAAGCTGATTTTTTGTCGGAAGTAATGGATAATTCCATTTGTCGATGTCATCAACAAAACTATATGGAAATACACCTTTCTGTCTCATCAAATTGAATTTCTCAATTTGTGGGAAATGTTTGTGCATCTCCAAACATTGATCGGAGGTCAAGTTTGCACTCAACTTCTCCAACGAATTAGTCATAAATTTATAACTATCGATAAATCTCATTTTGAGATAATTCTTCCTAACCACACCATCTTTATCGGTATAGCTGTGTGTAAAGAGATGCTTCGTGAAAGATATATATTTCCCTTTAGTTTGCGGGATAACATCAACTTTCTCTTTATTCCTATACAATTCTTTTATGAATAAATGACAATCATAACCACTTAAATTATGAAAAATGATAGGTATGAAGTTTGGTATTTTGAAATTTAAATTACATTTCGAGTGAGCGGCATGTGATCTTTTCTTTCCTGTGACATGACAATGATCTCCAACTTTGACTTCACCATCAATAAATGCTTTATTACATATACCACAAGTTCTGGCTGCAGCAAACTGTTCTTCTTCTTTGACAGTTTGTGTATCCATTGGTTTAGGGTATCTGAGATGATTTTCATGTATCTCATTCAAATCATCTTCAATGCTACTCACAAATTTCTGAGCAGCATCTACACCCCTATATGTAACAAATTTTAACAAATCATCATTATATGATTACTTTATCAAATAAGCAAATGAATATGGGGCATGTTTGAATGTTTTAATCGTGTATGAACTTTCAGGATTCGGCTCATTCACATGAATCGGTTTAAGCACTGATTCAAAATCAGCATACACTACAAATGGCACCCTCATTTGTCTCTCAAAGTTTTCAAACATTAGTTTATTTTCCGCAACCATTCTACCATATTTATTGATCTTTAAATTAGTAGTTGGTGTTGTGGTACTAATGTGATTACAATCATACATATTATGACGTGAAAGCAATCTCTCATCAGAAAAATATATCAAACATCCGTCACAAAAATATTTTTTCTGTCTATGAGCTGATAGTTGATCAGAAACTAATCTTGAAAGATCTTTGATCCAACAATAGTGACCATTACCGGAGTCATCAGTTATAAGCAACAAATTGACATGTCTCCGGAGTCTTCTCTGTGAGTATCGTAATGGACCAATCACTTCATACTTCATTTTACCCTTCTCCAATGTACTCTCTAAACCGTAAACATTATTTGAAATATCATTCCTATCTTCGAATCTTTCAATACTCTCATTATTAATTTTAACCGGAAAATCCATACCTGTGACATCTAAAACAGTGAAAAAATGTGGATATGACGTAAGTTCGGACACTCGACTATCTGCAGGATATAATGCTGATGTTATAGCCCAAGCAAAACAATATTGATCTTCATTACGAACATTCACAACAGCTTTCTTCCATTAAATAAATTCAGGCAGCTTCACATATGAACGTCCTTCCAGTGGACTGTATTTATTAATGTTGACCTCGAGAAACAATATATTTTCACAAGTTCAACCTGAATTATAAAAAAATATATATTACTATTCAATCTTATTGAAATTTTAAAAAAATGAATACCTGAGTCACGTTCTTGCAATTCAGTCGTTTGAGCCACAATTACATCACGAAATCCATCAAAAACGTCATTCAAATCGGAAGATTGGTCCACTATTTCATTTTGGGAATTAAATGACTTCGTGTCCCTCATATCTTGAGTCTGAAGAATATAATTCCCAAAAACTTCCATATTCACCTTGATGCTTTTATGGATTCTGATGGCCGATTCCAGTGATTCAACGACCTTCTGTCTGATCTCATTGAAAAATGATATATAGTCAGTGGCTACAATCGAACACTCCACCCTGTATGTAGCAATGCGGCAATTGAATGAATTCGTTATAATTTGAACACCGTCAGACAATTGAACATATGCATTATTTTTATGACTCATGGTTCTTCGGTGAGAATTCACTTGGGTTATAGAAATTGTCACATTACAACAATTGCACGTATACATAGGTGTTGCATTATCCACTCTCACCCGTTTCACTGCAGGCCCTCCTTGACAACTCTGGAGCTGATGCCGTCTAAGATTATCCCTACGAGTGAAAGATTTACCACAATCACAGGAATACATTTTCTATGATACGTTCTCACTAACTCACTTGATGTAAACTAACATAACCTAGACTGGTCCGCTTCTTAAATACACTCTGATCGTATCCGTCAAGACGACATAGCCATCCCCACCTCTCAGTTACATGCACCAACTCAATCTCTAAGTTGAACACATTAACGGATGCCGATATGAACAGACAGCGTTGCGCTTTGCGTACAGGACAGATGTCGAGACAGAGGTGGGGACATACCGATGAATACGCATTACTCAGCCATACGCCGTGGAGTGCACATCTCGCTCTCCTACTGCTGAACGGTTGCAGCTGTCACACCACTAACTTGGTGGGCTCACACCGATGGAACATTCATTACTTGGAGGATCTTTGAAGTATGCAGACGTATGTTTATATACAGACATGCACATGATAAACCCTGTACCTTGCCTACTGTGACGTCACATCGCTTGGTGGACTCACACCGATGGAACATTCATTACTTGCATGATCTTTGAAATATGCCCCAACAACCAAATGCAATTACGTCATTACGTCACACACACACAAAATGTCGAAAAAATTCTGAATGGTCCATGCACCAGACACTTCAAGATCACATCACCTTGATTTCACTAAACCAACAAAAATAAGCAATTAATACGTCATAGTGGTGGGGGGAGGCCGAGAATCAGCTGTAAACATCTACTGAGGATATATGGAATGAGCTATGAGGACTGTCAAAAAGTATATTGGTCAGACTGAGCAAGCCACTAAAACTTGTTTCAAAAAACACGCACAAATATCTGACCTCGACGATTAGAAGAATCTTAGTGTCGTTCAACACGTTTTGGAGAACATCCATAAAGTAAATGAAATGGCAAATCTGTCAAAATTTGTCGTAATTTTCACAGAAATCAATCATGTTCACCGGTAAGTGAAAATGTACTCTGTTGAATATAAATGAGTTGCAGAGTCAAGAATCAGTTTTCATCATTTTCTGGAGTCGCCAACTTGGTTGGTAACACTCGTGTCAAAAAGAGTATTGCATTTCTGGTGATTAGAAAGAGTGCTTGTTTTTTGATTTTGTGAAGGATATTACTGGAGTTTTTCCCAACACCAAATCGTTATTTTCAACACCTCGACACGTGTTTCGATCACCAAGTGATCATCTTCAAAGAGGAAGATCAAAAACTCCAGTAATATTCATTACTACACCAAATGTTTCAAACAGTGCATCATAAGTTAGTGAAGGATGCAAATTCAGAAAGTCGAATTCAAAAAGATAACAGCGGGAACAATACTGGGAAAATCACACCATCTTGTCACTGAGAAAGATCTTGAAATGAAGGAATTTTTAAATAATCATGGTGATTATGTTCACTACGACTATAACTACAAAAAAAAAAAAACAAATCTAGGTCCAACATCTAATCAACACCAGGGACGCCTAACCAATTGGTGGGGTTCTGAAAAAGTTTCCATTTGAGTAACAAAAAGATTGACACGCTAGAAGAAGGATTCATTGATCATCAAAAGTTTACGCTCACTCCCAGTTATGTTAGAGTGATGAAAAAATAGTTTATTCAGAGTAGGCTATACACCGCTGGATGACATCACTAAGAATGACATTTATTCATTTCCTAGTATTGGCGTTATCCAGGGAGATCAAAATGAGTGATCAACTTTGAGCTGGTTATTGGCAAGTCGAAGTTTCTCTTGTACTAGATAAAGAAAAAACCAATATACTGCATTGAACATCAACTCAAAACTAGGTTAGGACTATTTTAATTGGCTGGATTTTATAAATTAATGAGTGATTTTTTTGCTGGTATCTTTTTGACAAGAGTTTTTGACAGATCACGCGTGAATCGTGTCTTGTGTCATTGTCAAACTTGTTCAGTTTGGTCTATAATTTAACCATGAATCTACTTACGAAAGAACAACGCTTGCAAATTATTGAATTTCATTATCAAAATTCATGTTCGGTGAAGAAAGTGCATCGTGCACTTCTTCCAATTTATGGGCAGTTTCGTCGGCCTACTGAGGAAGCTATTTGAAAGTTTGTAACTGAATTTTGAACCCAGTTTACATTATTGGACATTAAACCACCAACACGCATACGTAGAGTGAGGACCGAAGAAAATATTGCGACTGTATCTGCCAGTGTTCGTGATGACCGTGAAATGTCGATTCGCCGCCGTTCGCAGCAATTGGGCCTCTGTTACTCCACTACGTGGAAAATTTTGCGAAAGCATTTGGGTGTATAACCTTATAAGATATAGCTGGTGTAAGAATTGAAGCCACACGTCCTCCCACAACGCCTAACATTTGGTGAATGGGCGCTGGCAAAGTTGGAGGAAGATCCACATTTTTATTGCAAAATTGTGTTCAGCGACGAGGCTCATTTCTGGTTGAATGGATACGTTAAAAAGCAACATTGCCGCATCTGGAGTGGAGACCAACCACAAGCATTGCAAGAGCTACCGATGCATCCAGAAAAAGTCACTGTTTGGTATGGATTATGGGTCAGTGGGATCATCGGACCGTACTTCTTCAAAAACGAAAATGGCCGGAACGTTACTGTGAATGTCGAGCGCTACCGTGTGATGATTGACGACTTTTTGTGTGCCTAAAGCAGAGCTACCTTCAGTTCAACAACAAATTTTATAAAGAGGATTTAGGTTTACCAATAGGCTCACCCCTTAATCCACTTTCAGCAGACATATTTATGAACAACTTGGAGACCACTATAGTAAATTCCGACCTGGCTAAAAAACATATTTTTTTTTGGTACAGATATATAGACGATATTCTCGCCCATTTCAGAGGTACTACACGACTGCTGAACCAATTTATGACATTCATGAATAATCTCAATAGTCATATTCAGTTTATACTCGAAACAGATAAATTTCTTAGACCTGACCATTACACACAATCATAATAAATTTCAGTTCAATGTTTTCAGAAACTCTAGCTATACAGACATTTCAAGCGATTCTTTCCATCCAGACAGTCATAAATTAGCAGTCTAATATTCAATGCTGTACTAGGCAAATTGATATAATTACACAGGTAGGTCATAATAATTGTTCCAACGCAGATACTATCCAGAAGTTAGTCAGGAAACGAAGCCGGAAATTCACTTACAGATTAATATACCCTCAAACAACCAGAAATGAAGAGATGGGTAACGCTAACTTATTTTTGAAAAAGAACCGAGATAATTGCGGGTTTCTTCAGAAAAAATAATGTGGAAATGGCATGCAGACCACATGCCAGGTTATCTTGATTTCCTTTTCAATGCCAAAGATAAGGTGGATAAGTTGGAGAAATCTGGAGTTTATAAGCTTAAGTGTCCGGAGTGTTATAGTGTTTATGTGGGACTTTCAGCGCTATTTGATTCTAGCGCCCAAAAATGCTAAGTCAAGTAACATCGCTTGCCCCCTTTATATAAAGTTCAAAATGGTAGAAGTAGAGAAATCAAGAATTTTCTAGCGCGGTGTGAGCAAGCGAGATAGCAATAGTCCCGAATTCCGGATTGTTCGCGTAGGTACGAGTAGATACACGAAGCTTCCAGAGTAGAATGCGCGGTATAAAAGCCACGCTAACCGCAGCGACCGACAGTTCGGTTTTAATTTGAGTGAAATGTCAACAGAAAGAAATAAGCGCGAAAATACAAAGCGAAGTAATAAGTGATTGAGAATAAGTGCAGTTTAATAGTGTTTTGGGGAGGCAATAGTTCTAGTGTAGATTTTAACTCGACTAGCCGGTGTCATATATTTTGATCCACATTCAACGTAGATTTCCTGTTAACCCGTCAAGTGCCGTGTATAATTGTGTTGAGAAATCGTAAGTAAAACTCTGTTATTAATAAGTGTTTCCCTACCTATTTAATCAATTTCAATCAAATTTAGCTTTAATGTTGGCCAAATATTAAAATAAAACAAAGAAATTACTATTTTTATCAGAATTTCTCTAACTGTAATAATTACGTCATTATTTCAGATATAAAATCTGTATAAAAATCTTAAAATTTCTGAGGAATTTAATCAATTATTTTTGATAATTTAAAAAAGAATGGGCAATTTAAGTAGATACTGTAATTGTTTTTAGGTTCTGTGTTAATCCTAGCCAGGATTAGAACGCAACATGGAGAAGCCAGGACCTAGTAAAAAACGTAAGGTTAAAGATGAAAATCGGCAGTTTCAAGAAATTTGGACTGAGAAATACTTTTTTATATGGTCGCATAACAAAGTCGTTTGTTTAATTTGCAAGAATTCTGTTGCGATTGCAAAGGAATATAATGTAAAAAGGCACTATGAAACGCAGCATCGTTCTTTTACCAAGTTTACAGGCGAATTAAGAAAGCAAAAAATTTTGTCTTTAAAACGGGAGCTTATTGGTCAGCAAGCTATGTTTACAAAACCCATTCAAGATTCAGAAACAGCTACAGAAGTTAGTTATGAAATTTCTTGAATGATAGCAAAGCGAAGTCGCCCCTTCAATGATGGCGATTTTGTAAAAGAATGCATAGAAATTGCCGCTAAGAAAATGTGTCCAGAAGCAGCAAAAAAGTTTGAGAAAATTCAACTGAATCGTATGACTATCCAAAGACGAATTATGTCTTTGTCAGGTAATATTGCGGAGCAATCAATTGAAAAAACTGAGATCATTAAATTTTTTTCATTAGCGCTCGACGAATCCACTGATATTAGTTCCACAGCTCAACTTCTAATATTCATACGAGGTGTTACTCAAGATTTTGAAGTCTTAGAAGAGTTATTCGGAATGTGTTCATTGAAAGGTCAAACCAAAGGAGTTGATATACTCAATGTACTTTTGGATGAGTGTTCAAAAACTGATTTGGACTTATCAAAATTATCGTGAGTTGCGACTGACGGTGCTCCTTCGATGATTGGTGTCAATTCCAGGCTAGTTACTTTGCTGAAAAAGCATCTGCAAGGAAAAAACATAAACGCTGAAGATCTCATGCAGTTTCACTGCATTATACACCAAGAAACCCTCTGTTCTAAAAAAATTGAATTTCAAAATGTCATGAAAGTGGTAGTTTCGACTGTAAATTTCATAAAATCACGAGGACTCAATCACAGACAATTCAAACAATTCCTTGATGACATCGAAAGCGAATACGGAGATTTACTGTATTATACAGAAGTAAGGTGGCTAAGCCGTGGATTGACACTGGAACGATTTCTAAGTTTAATAGAAGAAATTGGAATATTTCTGGCGGAAAAGCAAAGGGATGTCCCGGAACTTAAAAATCCTGATTGGTTGTGTGATTTGGCTTTTTTAGTTGACATTACAAATCATTTGAATGTCTTGAACACACGGCTTCAAGGCAAAAATCAACTGATATCTCAGCTCTACCCTCATGTATCATCCTTTCAATGCAAGCTGACACTTTTCAGATCACAATTGAATTCTGGAAATTACAATCATTTTCCGAATTATAAGAAAATGGCTGAAAAATTCAACAAAACTGCGATTAATTTTAGTTATGTAGAAAAGCTAGATATTTTGATTCAATCTTTTCAAGACAGATTTTCGGAGTTTAAAAAAGTGAAACTTCTGTTGGACATATTCAGCAATCCTTTCACGATTTCAGTTGAAAATGCGCCAGAGTCAATGCAGTTAGAAATTATCGACATTCAAAACGATCAAGATTTACGCAACAAATTCAACGAAGGAGACTTGCTGAACTTTTACCGCTGCATTGATAAAAATATGTACGAAAAGTTGCGCATAAACGCTCTGAAATGTGCCAGCTTATTTGGTTCTACCTATATATGTGAACAAACTTTTTCAATACTAAATAATAATAAAACAAAAAATCGAAACCGCCTTGCAAATGAAAGTTTGGAAACAGTTTTACGTGTTGCTACAAGTAAATTTGAGCCAAATATAAAAAAGATTGTAAGCACTATGCAGTGCCACGCTTCAAATCAATAAATTCTTTTTGAATTTTAATAAATTATTATCAATTCTTTATTGTCTTTAATTACCTATACTTCTGGCGGCCGGCCCGCCATCAGTTCATGATTTGCCCGAGTGGCCTCTAGTTTTCATAAGTCTGTGCAACCATGCTTTACGGTAACAGTGATGTATATGAGAACCTCACATTTCAATAGATTAAAAGACAAGAAAGTAATATCGCATAGATGTTTGTGTTAACTGGGATTGCGGGTGCAACCTGTTAAATGATCAAATCGATTTAGTTTATTCGCCGATTTTTAAATTGGCAGATCCGCATTGTAAACTGTATCAATCAAACTCAATCAAGCCAATTACCTCTATTAGTACCTAAAGGAGTGGTTTATAATAGCTAATGTAATGAATCATTGTTAGTTTATTGTATAAGTTTGAAAATATCCGTATAGGACGAAACTGTAGTAACGTTAATTACAAATAAAAGTGGTAAAAAACATAGAAAATTTCATTTCTCTTTTCATCAAAATGGAAGAATTGGATATGCCTGACATGTGGTTTCAACAAGACGGCGCCACATGCTACACAGCACGCGAAACAATGGCCCAATTAAGAGCATCATTCGGTGAACAGTTTATCTCATATTTGGGACCCGTCAATTGGCCGCCTAGTTCGTGTGATTTAACGCCTTTGGATTATTTCTTGTGGGGTCATGTTGAGGCTCATGTCTACAGATATAAACCAGCAACGACTGACGCTCTGGAAGCCAATATTGAAGCATTTATAAGTGAAATACCGGTCGATATGTTAGAGAGGGTGTGCCAGAATTGGACATTTCATTAATTTTTTCAAATTTTTTGAGCTGTTTCGAAAATCAAATCCTTCACCTCTTGGAAAATCACCTGTTATGTCATTGAAGTTGAATTATTATAATACTATATATTATATAAGTGTTGTATAAATGAGTTATATATTTATAGAAATAATAGTATTTACCATATAGATCACCAATGCCAAATCATTCCTGAAACTCGGTTTTGAATTTCCTGCTTTCATAATTCCAGCAATTACTTCCAGAATAAAGAAAAGATTAAGTGAAATAATTATGAGTATACGATCTCCAAACAAATTGTTGAACATTTTGATAATATCACTGATATTTCCATAAAGCCTTCCAATTTTTCTTACTTCGGTAGCTGCTATATATTCATGAATACATAAAGCAGTAGACATTTTGAGAAATTTCTCGATATTCCGATTGATTTGGGAATATAAATTCCTAATAAATATTATGAAAGTGCATATAATATATATATCGACAAATATGGTGACTATTACAACTTTGAATTCGAAATGGGACACTTCTGTAACAACAGAGAACGTTATTCCCAGGATAATTTGGATGTAGGGTAAAGTATTTTTGTTAATACTGCTGTCAGTGTGATGAGAAATTTGGTCCAAATACTGTAAAAGTTTCAAAAATTTACCCCATTTCACACTGAATCCTATAAACTGGTTCCAAAGAATTATAAGCGAATAGTAGAAATATAAAGTGCAGATACTCAAGAGTAATACACCTTGAATATTGTTACAATTGACAGCAATGGCAAAAGAGGCGTAAGCAATAACTGAAATGAAATATGCATATGTGCATGTTAAAAATATTCTATGTATTGAGGTATAATTTGATTTCGGTTCCCTTCCTCTTTCAAAGTTGTACCACGGGATGATTCCTAATAAACTTCCAAATTTCAAAGAGAAACGTAGTGAATTCATTTCCTTTTTGGGTGTTTTTCCGAACCCGAACATAACTGAAATACTTCTCACCTAAATACAGTACCAAATTCAACTGAAATCATTATTGTTCAAATATTTAGAAGGTTCATAACTACATTTACCGACATTAGTGAGTATTAAAAAGACATTAAAAGTCCATTATTTCCGAATGAATATTCACTGTTGAGAAAACTAGCATATGTTGAAATATTAATATTTTGAAAGTGGATATACAGGCTGATTCACGGTGGATGGCACATTAGACGTTTCTGGTGAATCAGACAACGGATCACTTTGAAAATTTAATGGAGGGCATATTCGGACATTCTCTAGCCAACTAAAATATTTTCGACAATGCGGTGTTGCCGCTTCTATTAGAAAGCAGTAGCAACTTTGATTTTTCAAATGGAACACTCTGTATATAATATTATTTTTGGAATCTCCAACAATTGCCCGACAACTTTTCTTGATATTTTCCTATACCTATCTGTTACCGTTTTCGAAATAAAAATTAATTTCAATTTTTTTCTTTGAAAATCATGACTTCTAAAAATGCCGATATCTTTTAGTTAAGAAGTACTATGATATCGAAATTTGGTTTGTAGTTAGGTGATACTTGGACACTTCCCACACGTCAGCCTAATCTCCGTTACTTCAATACAGGGTGGTAAAAAAATACAGTTTTTTCGTTTGCTTGAAAAAGTTGCTGAAATTTGATTATTTTAAATGAAACACCCTGTATATTATTAAAAATTCGGAAAGCTGCTGAAATTTGCTTTCTTTCTATGTATATCATACCTATACCTAACTAGTCAAGTTTCGGACTTATGAACATTTATTTGTGAAAATGTCCCTTCAGAATGGTATTTCCATTCGGTATTTGGTAAGCAGGCCATGATTACTATTTGACAGTAGCGTTGTGACATTCTCCTAATAATATCGACATTTTCGTCACTTCAGAAGTTGCAAATACCTTCAAAACGATGGAACAAAACTATTCAAACGAAGTTATTATGAACTTGTTTATTATTTTTGGACACTGTGACAAAATTATCAGCAGAACATGTAGAAAGTTCAATGAAATGTATCCGAATCTACCGCCAATGAACCTCAAGAAATTTATACGAATTCAGAACAATTTCAATGCATTTGGATCAACTTTAAAAGCACCAAGAAACTTGCCTCGACACGTAACTTTCGAAGACAACCAGATTAATGTCTTAGCATATTTTCACGCATTTCCCGAGTCATCGATAATAAGTGCTGAAGAAGATTTGGGTATAAAATATTCATCGGTTCAAAGAATCTTGCGAAGACATAAAATGCATGATTATAAATTCACCAAAATTCAAGCAATGAAGCCTCAAGATCCTCAACAGAGAGTAGAATTTTGTGAAATGTTGTTGACACGCATTCAAGAAGATCCACTTTTTTTAAATAAAATTATTTGGACTGATGAATCGAAATTTTCGAGAGAAGGGATTTTCAATAGAAAAAATCGTCATTATTGGTCCAGTGAAAATCCTCACGTCATAAAAGAAGCCGGATTTCAAGAAAAATTTAGTTTTAATGTCTTCTGCATGTTGATGGACAACAAATTGAGGTACGTGATATACGAGGAGTCATTAACATCCAGAAGCTACCTGAATATTTTGGAGAATACTGCAGACAGTTTCGTGGATAATCTGCCACTCGAAGATTATCGAAACTGTTGGTACCAACTAGACGGAGCTCCTGCACATTGCACAAGAGAAGTGAGCGCAGAACTGGATAGACTATTTGACGATCGGTGGATGAGGCGCTTGGGACCATGGAATTGGCCAGCGAGATCACCCGATCTTAATCCATTAGATTTTTATTTGTGGGGAATGTTTAAAGAAAAAGTTTACAAAATACCCGTGCGTTCGAGAGATGAATTGTTAGAAAGAATTGCCCAAACATTTGAAGATTTGGATCCCAATGAAATCAGATCTGCCACCACGAAAGCAGTCAACACCCGCATTTTAAAGTGCTTGGAAGTGAACGACCAGCGATTCGAACATATTTTGAAATATTCCACATGATTGTTTTACTTTTTTATAATTATTCATATCAATATTTCCAATTTCAAGTTTCTTGGTGCTTTTTTAAAGTTTATCCAAACATATTGAAATTGTTCTGAATTCGTATAAATTTCTTGAGGTTCATTGGCGGTAGATTCGGATACATTTTATTGAACTTTCTACATGTTCTGCTGATAATTTTGTCACACTGTCCAAAAATAATAAACAAGTTCATAATAACTTCGTTTGAATAGTTTTGTTCCATCGTTTTGAAGGTATTTGCAACTTCTGAAGTGACGAAAATGTCGATATTATTAGGAGAATGTCACAACGCTACTGTCAAATAGTAATCATGGCCTGCTTACCAAATACCGAATGGAAATACCATTCTGAAGGGACATTTTCACAAATAAATGTTCATAAGTCCGAAACTTGACTAGTTAGGTATAGGTATGATATACATAGAAAGAAAGCAAATTTCAGCAGCTTTCCGAATTTTCAATAATATACAGGGTGTTTCGTTTAAAATAATCAAATTTCAGCAACTTTTTCAAGCAAACGAAAAAACTGTATTTTTTTACCACCCTGTATTGAAGTAACGGAGATTAGGCTGACGTGTGAGAAGTGTCCAAGTATCACCTAACTACAAACCAAATTTCGATATCATAGTACTTCTTAACTAAAAGATATCGGCATTTTTAGAAGTCATGATTTTCGAAGAAAAAAATTGAAATTAATTTTTATTTCGAAAACGGTAACAGATAGGTATAGGGAAATATCAAGAAAAGTTGTCGGGCAATTGTTGGAGATTCCAAAAATAATATTATATACAGAGTGTTCCATATGAAAAATCAAAGTTGCTACTGCTTTCTAATAGAAGCGGCAACACCTTATTGTTGAAAATATTTTAGTTGGCTAGAGAATATCCGAATATGCCCTCCATTAAATTTTCAAAGTGATCCGTTGTCTGGTTCACCAGAAACGTCTAATGTGCCATCCACCGTGAATCAGCCTGTATACGAGTAGACACAAAAGAGTTCTTTCATGGGAAAGAAAGTTTTTGACTTTCTACTACTCCATCTTAATACAAAAAAAATGTGGGAATCTTCCAAAGGAAGGAAGGAAGTAATCAATTTGAAAATAAGTAACTCTATACATGGATGTGTAGATCATGCAAAGTTCTTTCATATAGTAATTATTTTCGTGGAATTCAAACTGGAAAGTCGCATAAATACTTATTTGTCGCTTGAAAATTTGAAGGTACGTTATAGATATGTCATAAATAAAATAACAGCAAGTTTGAGAAGAGAGTATTTTTAGGAAAGATCAGTTTTTGAGGATGACTTTCTACCACTTGTTCTACCCCAATAATATCATGCACAGTTTGTTTCAGATACAAATTAGAAAATAAGTTTATATAATGAACTACCTAAGATTGAAGAATTACCTAAAAAAACCTCTTTTCATTCAAGAAAAGAGAAATGAAACTTTCTATGTTTTTAACCACTTCTATTTGTAACTAACGTTACTGCAGTTTCGTCCTATAAGGACATTTTCAAACTTACACAGAGACAATTGAGGGTTTCTTCAGAAAAAACAATGTGGAAGTGGCATTCAGACCGCATGTCAGGTTATTTCATTTCTTTTTCACTGCCGAAGATAATGTGGACAAATTGTAAAAATCTGGAGTTAATAAGCTTGAGTGTTCGAAGAGTAATGGTGTTTATGTGGGACAATGTGGCCGAAATTTCCAAAACCGGTATGCTGAACATGAAAGGTTCTACAGACTAGGAAAAAATGATTCGAAGTTTTCAAACCATTCTTTGGCATACAACCACAAGTTTCCGAATCTAAACGATACGGAAATTTTGCACTGTGCAAGGAAGGGTTACAAACTCCATTATTTAGAATCCTTGGAAATTCACAAGCATAAACATTGTGGGTGCAACCTGTTAAATGATCAAATTGATTTAGTTTACTCACCGGTTTTTGAATTGGCACATCCGCATTGTAAACTGTAAATTCAGGTACTCAATCAAGCCAAGTAACTCTTTTAGTACCTACAGGGGTGGTGTATAAGGGCTAATGTAATGAACCATTGTTAGTTTAATGTATAAGTTCGAAAATGTCCATATAGAAGGAAACTGCAGTAACGTTAGTTACAAATAAAAGTGGTGAAAAACAAAGAAAGTTTCATTTCTCTTTCTCTCATTGATATTTTACTACCATGTAGTAACGGCTACATCCATCAGTTTATCTTATCATTCAGTTTGTACCCCAAATATTCGTCATGTGATGGATTCATACACTTTGAACAGCGTTACTCTATATACAGAAACTCAGTATAACTTTAGGCTCACTCTCGATAACGCAGACATTGACTGGGTAGACAGTGCTGGAAATCTTGGCGTAACCATACATAGCTCTTTGTCTTTCCATGAACATGTGACAAACATTTTCAAAGTATCATTCTTCAAACTTAAATCGCTATACAAAGTCAAGTATCAGTTATCAGAAGAAATGAAACTCAGGTTAGTTAAAACTCTTATATACCCCCATATCGAGTATTGTTGTTCGGTGTATTACAATTTTTTGCCGCAATGTAACAAGCAGAAGTTACAACGTATACAAAATGCTTGCATGCGATTCGTATGGTGTATACCATATGGTGAACATAGCACACCATTTTTGTTACAAATGAAGGAGCTGAATATGAGGTACAGAGTCCAATATTAGATAAAAATTTGTTTGTTTAAGTTGCTTCAAACTTAAACACCTACTTATTTATATTGTTTATTAAGCAGGCATTCTGACATACATATGGTCAATTTGAGAATTAACCCATTCAACATACCTAGGCACCGTACTTCCAAATTTCAAGGATGTTTTTCTGATATAGTCCCTTCTTATTTGAATGAAATTTTACCACTTTTAAATCATAATATTCATCAATTTGAGAAGTTTTCTCAAAAATAGCATGTAAAACCGTCTCAGCAACCTTTCCAGAACGAGTTTCAAATCTCAGCAGTTTCCACGTTTTCACTCTATAGTTGCACATTATGAGACCAGCAGCCTTCGATATTCAGGGATTTGTTGTTGAGAAACAATTCCACCCCAAATAGAATAAGATCGGTAATCAATGCAATCATTTGTAATCTTTGAATGTAGGACTAGACTCTCAAATGAAGGAAGGTGACAAAATAAAGTATTTAGAAATCATTGTCGATCGACATATGAAGTGGAATATGCAAACAAAACAAATATCAGAAAAAATAAGAGGTTTTTTATCTAAATTCAAATATTTGAAAGATTTTTTGAACATTAACCAGTTGAAAACTGTTTATTCTTCCTTGATAGAGTCCTTACTATCCTATGGGATTTTGGGCTGGGGCGGGGTCTTGAACCAAGTACAGGTTCTACAGAGATGGGTTCTGAAAATTATGTATGGCAAAAAGCTGACATTTTTTTCTGACGCACTCTATAATGAATCCCATACCAATGTAGAGATGTGAGACAAATATTTGTTAATTAAATTTTACTTTATGTCAAAGCTAATAAAATTCAATTCACCCCTCATGAACATTCTTACAATACCAGAAGAGCTGATGCAATTTTCTTTCCCAGAAGTGAAAAATGTATAGGTCAACGAAGTTCAAATTACCTTGCTCCAAGAATATATAGTTTGTTACCAAATGAGCTGAAGAATATATCTGTTTATAAGTTTTTCAAAAAGAAAATAAAAAAGTGGATTATCAGTAATAGACCCATAGTCAATACAATTTTCAAGCAAAAACTATAGAGATGAAAAAAACTGAATTACACCTGTTTGAAGGTGATTGACAGTCATCCCAGTCATCACCCGAAGACGATTGTAGATACTAACAATCGAAACGTCGTGAACTAACGTGACTTGGAATCTCTCCACTTTTTATTTTTATTTTCTTTTTTCTTTTCTTCATTTTTATTTATTCAATGGTTCTATTTTTACTTGTATTTTATTTCATTTCAGGTTTATTTTGGTTAATATAATTCTTATTTTCAGCTATTCATTTTTAATTCTTCTTTTTTAGTTGTTTCAGGGATTTCAAACCATTTTATATAGTAGACAATGGAAGTCCGAACTAGTGAATTACACCTATTACAACTGATTACAAGTATCTGTGTCTATATGTCGTGTTATCCAGTATTAAACGACGTTACCCCGAAAATGTAAAATTAACCGGATTGTGACTTAAATATAACTGATTTGACCCGGAATATAATAACAACCCTGAAGAAAATAATAACCCTGAAGAAAATGACGACCTCGAAAACTAAATACCTGTAGAAACCATTCAATAAGAATTCAATGCATTTTCCAATCTATATAATGCCGTGACAATTTCAATTATGAACGGATTGAGTGTTTTTCTTATAATGTTATCCGTATTTGCTACTGAAGAGGCAATAAGGCAAGTGTCTTTCGGCGATACATAGAATGTCTAGCAGTGTGGATGACAGTGTTCCATGTGAGTGAAATTTTACTTTTTTCTTTGATCATATTGTGTAGAAATCCTGTGAATGATATCTGATTTGATTCCATTACGAATGTTTGGAATACAAACGGAACATAGAAAATTGTTTTTCGTATAATTCAGCGTTCATATAAAAGTATTTGTTTCGAAAGTATTTTTTTTTTTCGTGTAGTTCAATGTTTATATGAAAATAGTTGTTTCAAGAGGCATTTTTTTCAGTTTGTGTCCGAAAGTTATTTCTTTGTATGATTCACATCTTTGTATAGAGTTGATTTTTTGAAACAGATTCCTTCCTTTCTTTGGAAGATTCCCACATTTTTTGTATTGTTACATTTTTTCTCGTGAGTTCACCAATAATTGACTACACTGAATATTCAAACTTAATTTTATTTTTATTTAAATATAACGAACACTTCAACAAAACTTTCTTCGTAATAAATTAGAACTCGTTTCTTACTTTTACGTTATATTCACTTGCTTACATTCCATGTTAGCATCTGATAACACAACCATTAACACGGAGAACAAAGAAACGTTTTTTCTATATAATTATTTTTCCCCAGGCTATTACTCTTCTTGTTTTTTCTTCATTGCTAACACTTCATTCATACCACCTATGAAATACAAAATAGTCGACATCTACCAATCATACGTATACAGGGTGTAACATGAGTACGTTAAAATATTCAAGTGACGTATTTCTGAGACAATTTCAAGAAAAAAAGTCTTTATGAACTTGTGTCCGAAAATGTTTCGTTTCGGAGATACGGGGTGTTGAAATTAAATTTTTTAGTTCGCTTTTTGGAAATAACTCTTGCAAAAAATATGTTATTTGCACGAAATTCGGTACCCGGGGTTTTTTAACATGGGAAATCATAATTTCGTATTAATTTTCATGTAACATCTATAGGTCGCTGCGTACGCTGTCATTATTTATTTCAAATTACCCTAACTTTTTTGACAGTAAACTTTTGGTACTTTTCATGAAAAAACCTAATTTCCATACCTGTTCCAAGTAAAAAAGGTACATCTCCTCAACAACGCTGGAGGTGATCGTTTTCGAGATATTTACAATTCTCTATATCGATGCATATTACTTAGCTCCTAGGGCGCTAAGTGAAATTGCTGAGACCATTACAGAAACTAAGTATGTGGTGGATATCGTCAAAATAAACAAATTTTTCCTATAGAATGTTCAACGAAGAATAATTCGTTTTCGCAATACAGATTGTTGAACTTTTTCAAAACATGGTAGTTTTTTGTCAAAAGTTTTTTGCAATTTTAGTTATTTCCATCAAACTTTATACGCAGTATTGCCGTACAGAAATCTTCTAAACTGATCATTATCGAACTGCTTGTTCAATCCAGATTAAAAAAAATTGTCAGGTTTAATTATTCAATTCGAAAGTGCTACATTTCGGAGGTTGTAAAAAAAACAATTCGGAGAAGTACTATGTTATCTATTATGAAAATTGAATGAAACAATTATTACAACAACTGTTCAAAGTGACGACCCCCAGCAGTCATACAAGCTTCTGCTCTCCTCATCAAAGAATTCCGCACCCGTTGAAAAATGCCCGGAATGTTTCTTATCGTTTCGCTGCAAGCTATGATGCGATCCCTCAACATTTCCTCGTTTCCAATGGGGCTAGCATAAAGTAGTGATTTTAGGTGTCCCCAAAATAAAAAATCGACGTGGTTGAGGTCCGGTTACCTCGGGGGCCAATGCTCGGTGCCTCCTCTTCCTATCCATCGTTGGGGATATGCTACGTCTGACAAATTTTTTGATATCACACTGAACTGAGCAGAAGCTCCATTGTGCATAAACCAAGAGTGATTTCGGATACCAATGGGAACATCTTCCATAAGTTGGGGAAGCTCGTGTTCCAAAAAAGTAGGTAAGCATCTCCATTCAACCGTAAGGGGGGAAAATAGGGCCCAATTAAATGATCCCCAATCATGCCTACCCATCATACATTTAAAGGAATCTGTCTTGGAAATGAGATTGCGTTATCGCATGTGGATTATCTTCCGCCCAGATGTGGTTGTTATGGAAGTTCATGATACCATTTCTTGAAAAATTAGCCTCATCTGTGAAGGGGATTTTCGATAAAATTTGCGGATATTGTTCGACTTTTCTTTGACGCCATTGAGCAAATTCGATACGTGGTTGGAAATCACGTAGCGAAAGTGCCTGGACACGCTAAATATGATAAGGATATAATTGCGGTTCCTTTAGAATTTTGTAAACTGTCATGTGACTCACATTTGAAGTTTGACTAATTTTTCTAGTACTTGTCTCTGGGTGTTCACTAATTTCTTCGAAAACCGCCTCCTCCATTTCTACAGTTCTTTTAGTCCGTGGCTGTCCTACTGTTTGAAATCTTCCAGATTCGGAAAGTCGCCAGAAAAGATTCGCAAATGTCGCTGCACAAAGAGTCGCGCGTTGGGGATACCTTTCGTGATAGATGCGTTTGGCCTCGCTTGAATTTCCGTCAGCCAAGCCGTATGCAAAAACCATATCAGCCATTTCAGCATGGGACCTACTCGATTTAACTAACTTGATTGGCAAGCGGAGAGTGACAAAAATTATTGAAATCAAATTTGGCTATAAAGTAATATGCATCGATATAGAAAATTGTAATATCTCGAAAACGATCACCTCCAGTGTTGTTGAGGTTCACTTGGAAAAGTTGTGGGACTTTTCATGAAAAGTACCAAAAGTTTACTGTCAAAAAAATTTGGGCAATTTGAAATAAATAATAACAGCGTACGCAGCGCCCTCTAGATGTTACATGAAAATTAATATGAAATTATGATTTCCCACGTCAAAAAAACTCCGAGTACCGAATTTCGTGCAAAAAACTTCTTTTTTGCAAGAGTTATTGTCCAAAGCGAACAAAAAAATTCAATTTCAACACCCTGTATTTTCGAAACATTTTTTCTTAAAATTGTCTCAGGAATAAGTCAGTTGAATATTTTAACGTACTTATATTACACCCTGTATAATAGAATTCGAGAAAATCATTACAACCAAGCAATTTATTTCAACAAACTTTGGAAGGTTCAAGAATTCCATAAAATAAAATTATATCCTAAGAATTTAACAACATATTTTTGACCATCCTATATAATCTTTCTTTGTTTAACAACCTGATCTGCTGTTTGATAACGGAATAATTCATATGGTACTGATTAGTTCATTATTTGAAGCATTCATCGTATATCGTTGTGTTGACTACTAAATTTCAACGTTTCCATCTACCAGATACCTATTAAAGTAACAAATGCTGAATGAATTGAATACCGAGATCAAAAGAGAAATCTGTAGTAATTACCAGCAGTTTTTCTAACTGCAACACAGATGGCAGTAAATGGGTAATTGATTGACTGGAGCTGCAACGTTGTTTCAATGAAATAATAATTTGTTTGTCCTACTGTAAATAGTTGAAATTTGTCTACTATATCGGTGGACAAGAATTTTTTGATAGCAATACTTTTTCATCTGCAGTAAACTTTGAGTGTTGCGAAATCTACATTGTTGGAAATAAACCAATAATGAAAACATTTTTGAGTATCTACAAGTTTTTATTTACCAGCGCTAAATGGAAGAAAATGAACTCTAACTTAAATTACGCTGATCAATTTATTACATTACATAATTTATATGATAGAACGTCTTTTCGCAAGTTTTTCATAAAAAAAAAACAAATTTTTTTACAAATTACTACTTGTGACAAGATCCAGTTATCTACAAGTCATGTTTTTACACAACTAAATCTCGTGACAATCTTTTATATAATATAACTTGTGTAGAGTAATAAATTTGATTTACATTTGAATCGAAAACAATTTTAGGTGTTTAATTAAAAAAATATCTGGTTATTATTTATGCGAATGTTCATATTTTTGTTACTCTCCGTACCTATACAACTGTTGTAGACTATAATCCGCCGTATTGGTGGTCCGCCATTTTTGATTCAGAGTGACGCTAGGCCATTTTTTATATTTTTTTAAAAATACTTTTTATTTGTTAACCATATCATGGGGCGCATGAAAAAATCAGTTCGCTATATTGATTAGTCCGCCATATTACATTTACAGTGACATCATGTTACTTTTCGTATTTTTTCAGAAAACATTTTCATTTGATACCGATATGATAGGAGTACATGAAGAAACTGGTGCACCATCAATTGTAAACAATTCAATATTTATACTTAGCTTTTTTAAATGGTCGACAACTTTTCCGTTTGCCCTTCATCACACTTCAGCAGATTCTCTAATGATTTAGCTTTGTTCATTTATCAGATTGGGGAAGTGTATATACCTAAAAAACGGTAAGAAGTTTTGAGTCCTCAACAAAAAAATGTCTTTCAAAGAATACTTGTTGATAACGAACAGCAGTGTTTTTTTATGCGACCAGAAGTAAATACAGGAAATCTTGTACATAATATGTACATGGGCATGTACATATGTGTACTGTAGAACATTGAAAAAATATGACAGTTTATTGAAAGTGTGATAATTCAATCAATACTCACAATGTCACGGATTTTTATTTTCGCCCAATTTCAATGGAATGGATGAAAACCCTTCTGTTATTTTATTTCTACAACCGATTTCGAGTATTATCCGATTATCAAGTATAAAAATTCAACACTGGAGATTATAGAAATAACCGGGAGTGTCTCATAAATCCAATACTGGAGACCTAGACAAAAATGTTTTCATTCAGGTCGGTAAAGTGATCATGAATTTCTACAAAATAAACAAGTCATCAATTACACAAATTTCTTTATAGTATAAAAATTCGAAAACTTTTTAAATGAGTTTCTTTTTTATTGCACGCTTTATATTAGCTTCACCTGTATGTATCACCTGTATTTATATTAGCTTCACCTGTATGTATAAGTTTGTATGAATTTTTGCTTGTAACTCTCAAGCTCGGGATCTGTATTGACAGAATTATCGCTATTAGTGCTTGATCTATTCGCGAGCAGATGGCGCTGTATGTAACCGACTTGATATTTCTCGATCTATTCGCGGGCAAATGGCGCTGTACGAAACCTACTTGATATTTCTTGATCTATTCGCGGGCAGATGGCGCTGTAATGCAACCTACTTAATATTTCTTGATCTATTCGCGGCAGATGGCGCTGTACGTAACATACTTGATATTTCTTGATCTATTCGCGGGCAGATGGCGCTGTACGTAACCTCCCTGATAGGTTGTTCAAAAGAAAATCAAAATAATAAATAATAGTCTGGTTCACATGTACTCAATTTAGCTCTTTTTGGTGACATTTTTCAGCCCTGTCCAAAAATTACGACCAAGGTGTCATTCGATTCGTATTTTTGCCTAGGAAGTTTAAGGAAAGGTCCGAAAACGCGCCGATAAAAATTACAAAATTTTGGAAATTTGAAAAAATATTTGAAAAGATCAATGAATTTGCGTAAAAAAAGTCCCGACTTCCGAAACTGTATCTCGATTATTTATAATTTTTACAGATCCCTGAAAATAGAGCCAAAAGCTGGTAGTTTGACTTCCGCGCGCCTTTCGTCACTCTGACATAAAAACAAAAAAATTATTTAAACATATTAAATGTGAATATTAAGGAATGAAAAAATTCATGTGATGTTGGGATACATCAATAAACAATAATCCGCAGTCATGAAATTTTTATCCCAATTTCAACGTTAATTATAAATTTGTTAATTAATAACTTTTTCTGAATTGAAAGTTAATAGAAAAATCCCTATAATTATTAAACTAAAACTCTGGCATTTTTTTCCTTTGCTGAAGTTATCCTTAATAGGCAAGAAAATAGATCACTGTTGCCAAAATGAAAAAATTGTCATTTTCTATTTTTTTATTAACAATTGAAAATCATAATTTTATAAAAAATACATTACAATTTTTTTTTGATTTTTCACTGTTTCAATGTCTCATAGCTAAAAACTAATTATTAATATATTTTTTTAATTTTTTACAGCTATTGTTAATGAATTTATTATAAACAAATACATTGTTTATAAGCAATTCGAATTTTTTTCTGCATTATGTTAATTGAAAAAATCATGATTTTCAGAAAAAAAATGGGTTCTTAAAAAAATTTCTTTGTTGCTGAAAAATGCGTTTGTTGATTAACAATCGTTTTTTGCAAGTAAATATTAAAATTAAGGAACCGTTTTTTTTAAATCATAAATTCTATTGTTCTTCAAGGTTTTGAAAAAACTTTTTTTTATTCTTTTTTTAATTGTTTATTTAAAAATTTTTTTGTTATAAACAATTTTTTTTTCTTGAATACTTTGTTCTATAATGAAAGTAACCATGTGTTTTTGTTTTAATATCACAATATCAAATGTTTTATTGAAAATAGAATTGAAAAAAACACACAGTTACTTTTATTATAGAACAAAGTATTGAAAAAAAAATTGTTTATAACGATTTGTTTATGATAAATTCATCAACAATAGCCGTGAAAAATTGAAAAAAAAATTATTAATTAGTTTTTAGCCATGAGACATTGAAACAATGAAAAATTAGGATAAAATTGGGATAAACATTTTTTGACTGCGGATTATTGTTTATTGATGTATCCCAACATTACATGAATTTTTTCATCCCTTTATATTTACATTCAATATGTTTAAATAATTTTTTTTTTATGTCAGAGTGACGAAAGGCGCGCGGAAGCCAAAACACCCGCTTTTGGCTCTATTATCAGGGCTCTGTCAAAATTATAAATAATCGAGATACAGTTTCGTGGGTCGGGACTTTTTTTACGCTTTTCAAATCTTTTTTCAAATTTCCAAAATTTTGAAAATTTTCCGAGATATTAAGAGAAAACTAAATCCCCATTTTTTTTTCACTTAATTGTTTATACCTTTTGTAATTTTTATCGGCGCATTTTCGGACCTTTCCTTGAACTTTCTAGGCAAAAATACGAATCGAATGATACCTTGGTCGTAATTTTTGGACAGGGCTGAAAAATGTTACAAACAAAAGTACATGTGAACTAGACTATATAGTTTTAAAAAATGAAAAACACGCTTTTAGAGAACAAAAAGTTAAAAATAAATATGATTTGAAAAAAACTAAAAAACACGAACCATAAGTTAATTTTTTAAAAAAAAAAGCTCAAAACAATAACGATAAAAAAATACTAGTATTATTGTGACAAAAGCGTGGGCGCTTTGTGCCATATTTTCTGCAATTTTTCCACAATAATACTAGTATTTTTCGATCGTTATTGTTTTAAGCTTATTTAAAATAATTTATTTTAACTTTTTAGTTCGATGTTCTTCAAAAGCGTATTTTTTAGTTTTTTCAAACTATATTCATTTTTTATCTGATAATTCAGCATACTTGGTGAAAATAGGGGAAGGTGGTACAAAATGATCCCTCGAGGTAAAATGATCCCTGACTCCTTTACCGACTTAATAGCGCCATATAGGATATTTTTTGTGAATTTCTGGTTCCTACGGCCTAGCTGTACAATCTGTATCAGTGTCATGGCGTTGTTCGTTGTAGAAACGTTTTTATCACAAAAAATTCAAAATTCCTGTGTTCAATCTAAGGTAAGCTGTTATTTGACATTATGTAGCTTTAGTCTATGTAGGGTAGACTGGGTACGGTTGTGACAATTTTTATTTGACAGCTAATAATTTCGTTTGGATTAAAGTTAGAAACATGGAAGATATTTTATATTGTAAAGCGTACATTTGGCTAAGTAAAAACATTATGATTTTCTTTCTATGTGACATACATAACACATGGGAACAAGTTATAGAACAAAAGGGAAAATGTCACAACCGACCACATGCCAGGGGCGGTTGTGACAGTGCATGGGGTCGATTGTGACAGGCTTAAATAATACCAAAATGATCACCATAACTTTTATTATCTGCAATATCGAAGTTATACTTTCATTTACTACTTATTATTACGAATAATCATAGTACAAACTATAATCAGTCTTAAATCAGTCAAAGTCAATAATCAGTACAAACAAAATAGCAATTAGGTAATTCTTATAAATGCTAAGTATCACAAGCAACTTATTTAATAGAAAAATATCTTTCATTCTTAACAACTTAACAGTCACTTCAGAAGTTACCATATAATTATTTTAATCTATATCACATTCAAAGTTTTTTTTAATTAGGAACATTAGTCTTACTTTACTAAGAGATGCATGGAAATGTTTTTATAATATCTTCAATTTTAAATTAGGAACGCAAATTTTTTGTAGTCATCTAATCGGAGTCCTCACAGTTGTGGCAAATATAATGACGACTACCATCTGTACACTCCAAGTGGGACCATAATTTACATTTTCCTTGGCATTGTATCCATTTCTCGCCAGATCTGCTATCAGAAAATGATCCCACGCATACCAGACAGAAAGACTCCTCCTCATCAGATGACATTGGTGTTGGAGTTTTCTTAGGTTTGTTGTCTTTGTTTTTCCCCTTTCCCTTTCCCTTTCCTTTTCCTTTTCCTTTCCCTGTTGATTCATTGAAATTTTTCTTCACCTGTTTAGCCTTCAATCGTCTTTCTTTTTCTTCATATTCCCGTCTCACTGCCTCTTTTTCAGGGGTGTCTGTGTATATGGTTGATTTTTTGGTTCTGCGGCCGCTTAATTTTCTTTGAGAAGCCTTTGGGAAAGGCCGAACAGTATCAGGGCAAAATACAAGCGGTATGGCCGAGGACGACGTAGATGGCTGATCATTGATTTGATTTCCATTAGAAGATTCGTTCAAAATAGAAGGTGAAAGTGGTGGTGTCTCATCATTAGGCCCAAGATTGTTCTCTTGTACCGAAATGTCTAATAGTCGTGGTACAGGTGTTATTTCTCTGCTAGATGCACTATCGTTTTCTTCAGAGCCAGGATTTCGTCTATTATTTGCAAAAGATGACTCAATGTTATCGGTGGATCCACTCGCAATGATTGGCCTGTCAACTTCAGCAGATGATGTTGTAGGAATGTCCTGTCTTGTATCTGGATTTGGTCGGTCTGTTACAAAAGATGGCGCAAAATCAATTTCATTAAATAGGTTACGATTGAATGGAACAATTCCGGTTTTGCAAAATCCAGCCTGTATATTGGCCTGTGTCAAAGCTAGAGGCATCGCAGTCTTTAAGACTCCTGGAATATCGTAGATGGTCATTGTTTTTCCAGGGTGACTTCGCATCCAGCCATCGCAAGCAGTGTTTATAGCTTTTTTTAATGGGCCGAAGACAGATCTATCCAGAGGCTGTAGTTTGTGGGAGCAGTGTGGTGGAAACGAAAGCAGAGTGATCCCATGTTCCTTGCAAAAATCTAAAGTGTTAATGTGGACATGTGAGGAGTGATTATCTAGAACTAGCAAGACTCTATGTGATAGTGAAGCATTTGAAAATTTCTTAAAGTGTTCAAGAAACACTAAGAACGAAGCATCTTGCATCCAGCCTGAAGGATTTGCAGTTCCTGTCGATCCAATGGGCCCGTCTCTAACAAAATGATCTTGATATCGAACCCGAGGAAATATAAAGAAAGGTGGCATAGTATTTCCCAAGGCATTTACTGCAAATGTAACAGTGACCAATGTCCCTCGTTCGGCTGAAGTAAGAGCTCCCACTTGCCTTATGCCACGTCTTGCTACTACCTTATCGGGCTTTTGGACGGTAGTGACGCCTGTTTCGTCAACATTATATATATCTTGCGGTTCATAGGTGTGTCTATCCAAAACAGTTTGCAAATTGTCATAGAAAGCTTCCACGTTTGTTTTATTAAAGCTTGTTGCTCTGGAAAGGCTAGTAGCTTGAGCTACACGAACAGAGAGCGAGGGATTCCTGTTCATAAATGAACGGAACCATTCTTCACCAGCCATCTCATTCTCAACCCAAGTCGCAGGCCGCTTAAGATCATATTTAGTTGAAAGCTCAAAAGCTAACTTTCGCACTTCTTTTGGGGAGAGACCAAAATATATTTCAGCACAGCGAGTAATATATTTTGACAGCACTTGTTCTTGCCCTTCAGAGAAAACTTTATTATGTGCAACATACCCCATGCTGATGTTGTTTGTATCTTCGTCTGCGCCAGCTGTATCACGTTTATTAATGTACCGCAACAAAGACATTCTATTAACTTGATGCATTTCTGCAGCACCTCTTATCGAAGTTCCTTTTTTTACTGCTTCGTAAGCTTCCTTATATTGATTTAACATAGATTGACCCCTTTCCGTCTTCCTCAAGCGTTGTCTTGGCATCTATAAGAAAAAAAAACACTTTAATTTTGTCACAACCGTACCCAAAAAAAATGTCACAACCGTACCCAAAGAACGCTTTCGCAAAATAACAATAACTATGGCAATACTAAATAAAGAATGTTATAAAGTAACCACAGGTATTTAATCACTAAAGTATATATAATAAACATATGAATAACATATTTCGCTATCTGTACATAGATAACAACAATCGTTAAATTAAATAGAATGAAAATACTTACTTTTGACTCCCAAAAAGCAAGGAGGGCCTCTGCTAACGTACACGACGCGCGCCGGCTGACGCAATACTGTGCGACACGTTCTGACATGCAAGGCGCTCGTCTTTCCCCTCCCCGCCCCCGCGTATTCTTTACAGATTCGGTAATATTACGACTGTCACTACCGTACCCTGGCACAACCGTACCCAGTCTACCCTACATATAACGTGACAGGTATGTTTGTCTCAGGTTTTGCTGTCAATTAGCTATCGATTTAACCGCCTTTCATTACAGTATTTAAAAATCATAGGTTATGTTTTGATATTTTTCTTTAATGGGGCATTTGGGACAAAATGATCCCTACATTGGGTGGACAAAATGATCCCAGGATCATTTTACCCCGTGCCAATTGTGTTCAGTGAATTTTCAATAAATGGGTGTATACATGTTTTAAATAGGGGAACCAATCATAACGGATATCTTTCTGGGCCGATTTTGGTTTTGTAAATGTTTGTTGTAGTTCAAGGAAGGTTTGAATGGTGAGAATAAAAAGTAGGTATGTAGGTAGTAAGTAGTGTAGTGTAGATTTATATGTTGCAGTGGAGGTTAGGGTAGTGTAGTGTAAAGTAGTATAATGGTAGTGTGTAGGGTAGGTTAGTGTAGGGAGGGGTAGTGAAAGGTAGAGTAATGTAGGGTAGGATAGGGTAGCGCGTACGGTAGTGTAGAATAGATCAGTGTAGGGCAGTGTAGTAGTTTATATTCTGAAGTGGTACAAAGTTCCCTAGGGGGCAGCTAGTATATGAATGTAAATCATGCATATAATAATCTGATAAGTATTTAAGACCCCTTATTTTCTTGCTAAAAAAAGCCGGACTAATTCAAAATTATTTGCTTTTAGAAATCATGCCACGAAATTATATTCGAAAAACCGTACGCCAAAACTGGAATGAAAACGCCATGTTCAACGCCATAAATGCCGTGAAAGAGGACATGCCATATAAAACCGCCTCCAAACAATTCTCAGTTCCACTTATGGCACTTAAAAGAAGAGTTGGAAAAAACGTTCACGCTGTGGGTGCTTCTAAAGTTTTAGGGAGCTTAAAAAGAGTATTTACAGATGAACAAGACTTGGAACTTGTACAACATATTCAAGATAATGATGAGACTATGTACGGATTTACAGTTGATGATGTCCTTAAGTTTGCTTTTGAGTTAGCTGAAAGAAATAACATAAAACACCCGTTTTCTACTACATCTCGAAAAGCTGGTAAAGATTGGCTAAGGGGGTTTCGACAAAGACATCCGAATATCACTCTACGTGCACCGGAATCAACTTCAGCGGCACGAGCGCGAGCTTTTAATAAGCCGATTGTTGATAAATTTTATGACAATTTACGGAAAGTTCATGAGAAGCATCCCTTTCCACTTCATCGCATTTTTAATGTCGATGAGACCAGTTTGAACACTGTCCCGATCAAAAATACCAAAATTTTTGCTAAAAAAGGGCGCAAGCAAGTAGCTCGCATAACGTCTGCTGAAAGAGGCGAATCAACTACAGCAGTAATTTGTGGATCAGCAGGAGGAAACTTCATTCCACCAATGTTAATTTTTCGTCGCTTGAGAATGAAAATAGAATTGATGGATGGGACTCCGCCAGGTTCAGTTTATGCGTGCAATCCAACCGGTTGGATGAATATTGAGGTGTTTTCACAATGGTTTGAACATTTTTTGTCGCATACTAAACCATCTTCATAAGACCCCATACTTCTGATACTAGACGGCCATCTTTCACACACCAGAAATTTAGACGTCATATTAAAAGCGAGAGAAAACAACGTCACAATTTTGTGCTTGCCTCCACACTGCACGCACAAACTTCAGCCACTCGATGTTGCCGTAATGTATCCACTGAGCGTGTACCATAATCAGGCTTTAGAAAAATGGATGAATAATAATGCGGGTCGTGTAGTAACAGTATTTCAAATAGGTAAAATTTTTGGAGAAGCATATTTAAAAGCTGCAGTACCCTTAAACATTATAAAAGGATTTGAAAAATGTGGAATATGGCCACTAAATCCAGACGTTTTCAGTGATGTAGATTTCGTTGCTGCCAACACTACTGATCAAGAATTGAGAAGCGAAATCGTGGAGCCACATCCGACAACAACTGCAATATCTAATAGAACCCAAGCTACCGATGAAAGCATTCATAGTAACTTATCAGGTCCAACCTTCCGGAGTCCCGTTCTTCATGCGGATCCATCGACAAGTGTACCAGCTGAAGAAATAACAATCCAAGGCTCTGTGTCGCCTTCTATTCCTTTGTCCTGTGTAGCGTACGATCAAACAGAGAACAGCGAATCTCTTGAACCACCACCTTTCATAAGTGTTCCACCTGATACCGATGAACGTATGGATCGCAACCTGACAGCAGCCGTTATGGATCTCGGCTTACGTACCATTTCATTGCCGTGCACACCAGTTAAAATACCTTCCATCTATGACAATATTTCACCTTCAACATCTATGGAAGCAACACGATCGCTTACACCACCAAGACATACAGCTTTTGAAAATGTTCTAACACCATCTGTTGCAGAAGCCGCCCAATCGTCTTGTAATATTTTCTGTAGAGACAATAGCTGCTCTTTGACATCTCCAATTGCGTCCACGTCTTTTAGCGTCCCTCCAAGCCAGATTCGACCTTTACCAAAAATGACAGGAGTACGTCAAAAAACCAACAAAGCTCGGGTCTCCACAGCTATTCTTACAAGCACGCCTTATAAAAGTTTCTTAGAAGAAGAAATGAATAAAAAAATGAGAAGATATGCAAGAAAAACAAACGCAACGACAACAAGAAAACAACTAAATTAAATTCTAAAATAACAAATGCAAAAGTTTCTTTAAAAGGAAAGGAAAATGTGACTAAAAATATTAAGGGACCAAAACCTAAAAAAAAGGAGGAGTGCATTAAATGAATCATCTTCAGAAGATGAAGATGATGCAGAATGTTTGTTCTGTAATGAGCTGTTTTCAAATAATAATAGAGGTGAAGGATGGATCCAATGCTGTGTTTGCTTAAAATGGGGCCACGATGCTTGCGCTGGAGTTGATCCCGATGATACTGACGAATTCACTTGTGATTTTTGTGCTGATAATCCGTTTGCTAGAGCTCGGAAACAATTAAGACTGTAAAACCTGAGACTATAGTCCTATTATTATAATGATCAAGACGGTAAATTATACTGGTAACTAAGAGAACTTTGTTAAAAAAATACTTTATATTTTGAAATAATTTAAGACTGTACCAATTAAGACTGCACACTAGTTAATAAGAGAGCATAAAGCATTGTTGATTGAGATTATATTAAAGACGATGTTAATAGTTATAAGAGCGTTGATTGCTTAAAATTCTATTTTGGAAACACTATTAAGGCCGTAACGACAGTTGATATTATTTGCTAAAAAACATTATTTTTTGTTAGTTTTTTTTATTTGAATAGGTATAATTTTTAAGGTTGTTATGCAAATGATACTTGTTCTATCGAGTTGTTCTTCAGAATGGTTATGTTATAGTAAAAATAATAATATAAATACGATACAACTGGAGTTAATGTTATAGAGGTAACAATATTATTTGTTTTTGATACTAAAACTGATTTTACAATAAAACTGTTCGAAACTTATATTTATTTTACTTTTATTTAACTTATGTTTCATTTCTTGCTTGAACTTTAAATGATGGGGGTAGAATGATCCCCGGATCATTTTACCCGCACACTGGGGATCATTTTGGACACAGAGGTGTTCAAAATGATCCTTACGTAGACCTTAACGAAAATATTAATAAGAATTATTCCTTATAGCTTAAGCGACTCGACGCATACTCAATTTTTGTTCGATTAAATAGCTACTCATTTAATGTTTTAAGTTTATCTTAAAGCTGTAAACACTAGTTATAGAGCTGTTTTCTCTTAAGGGGATCATTTTGTACCACCTTCCCCTATATGTTTTTATGATTGATATTACACCGGGAAAAATGATTGAAATCTACCTCGGAATTTTCATTTCGCACGAAGAAAATTACTTCAGTTTTATTGAAAATATACTCACTCTATTGAATAATTCACATCCCCGAGCGTAATTTCAGTAGGCAATGTACTTTTCATTGAGAATTAAATATTCATCTAATATATATGTGAAATCATAACGTATTATTTCATGTGAAGAGAATTACTAACTGGACGATGGGTATTCCCCCTTAGTGAAATGTAAATTTTCACCATCTCTTTATCGAATGTAAAATTACGCTTGTATTTGTGAGCGATTAGTGTATTGTTCATTCTTATCTACAGAAGCGCATCGGTTTGTCTGACGTGTGCATTAGAATATTTTTGTTGTTGGTGATAATAAGTAAAGAAGGTGAGTACATTTCTTGTAAAATTTCAATAACTAGTCCAATAAACAGATGATTTCATTGAGTTTTCTCGTTATGCATTATAGAGTATTTTTTTATTACAAGTATATCCTAACCTCACATCGCGAATTATTTCATACTATATGGAATAGTACAACATATATTATTTTAACTGATTTTCAAATAATTACAGAACATATATTTGAAAATGTTTGTGATAATTACTGAATGTTATTGAGAAAAAGAGATATACTCGATAGCAGTGGCGTGACTCATCAGTGACGCCGTATGCACGATCCATTTTAAAAATGAATTTCGATGAGGAATAAAGTTTCGTATTGGTGATTGCAAATATCGGACAATGTTAAATCGTAATTTTATTCACCTAAAAAATATATGAACTTTAGGACCTTTTTGTTTCTGTTGAAGAGGTGAACAAAACATTTCATCACCACTTCATACCATATCATTATAGCTATATTTCAGAAAATGTTGGAAAACATTTGGAAAAATCTAATTTTTTATTTAAACGGTTGAATATGTACCAAAAATTTTTGAGAAATATTAATATTGAAGTCAAACTAGTAGTAGTTTTTCTCTAGGAATGTGTGTTCGTCAACTTACTGTGTTTTTAGATTTCTAAACCTATTCATTTGATGATATTTCATTTCTCTTTTAGGATAATAACAGCAATTGAGGAAAAAAGAAAAAGAAATATTACTTTCATTTCTCTTTCCGAATAATACCACCATGAGCAAGAAAGAAAATGTGTTAATTTGAAGAATGGTTTTTTTATTTTGTAGTATTTTTGTTTTGTAGAATTTCATTCCAAGAATGTATATGAACTAATTTTGTATATACATATTTTTTTAATATATCAATGTATAATATGTCTTGTGCATTCAATTATCTAAAGTATGAGGAAAAATGGCCACTTAAGAGTCAAGAGTCAACATCCGATTGACGTATCATTATCTCCAAAACTACTCTGAATACGGACCTTCTTACAACGGAATATCCCAAGGTAATATAACCCGTAAATGAAAAATTACACCGTAAAATTTTATCAGAGTATATAATTCCACTGTGAAATTATATAAGAGTGTAAAATTCTACTGTAAAATTTTGTCAAGAGTGTAATATCTCGATATAAATTTATATCGCAAATTTACCCTATAAAGTTTTATTTCAACACAAAAGTACACTCAAAATGAAAAATTACAATGAAAAATTCCACACTTGTCTTCGGAGTAGAATTACAAAATAATATTCCGCATGGAATGTGAGATCACACACGAAAGTAATTTCTCGCTAATATGGGCGGTAATTAAATTGCCACCGGTACCGGTGGAAAAATTTTTACCAGTGTAGGTATACGGTTATTATTGATATTTGAAAAAAAATGAGTCAAGAGATATTTGGGTAAATAAGTATCACAATCGATATCTAACGTGAGTTTTTGACGTTTTATGAACGGTAAAAAGAATACACAGGGTGTTTCAAATTCGATCCTCAGCATTGGGATCTCGGAAACTATGAGAAATACGAAGATGGTTAAATTGGGGCAAAGTTGCACATTTGCCTGACAGACAATATGTCTTAGAGTATACTAAAATTCCGAGTATATCCAGAGACATTCGAAAAAAACAGAAATTTCGGAAAATGGTTTTCATTTTTTTCTAGCTTGAACTAGCAACTTAAAAAGGCAACTTCACACTCGCTATTTATTAACACAGAAAAATCTGAAGTTATCATTTTCGGGTGAAAAATCAATAGGAGTAAAATCATCAATTCAGTTGAAATTCACATAAATGCAGATACACTTCATGTTGTTGAGGAAGCCAGAAACCTTGGCGTTTCATTTGATTCTCATATGAGGTTTGAAAAACACACCAACAAACTCATTCAAAGAGCCTATGCCTTCCTCAAACTAAGATATGGTAATAGGCACTGCCTATCAATTGAATTGAAAAAATGTTGTGTGAGAGCTTAGTACTAGCGCAATTGAATTTCGCAGATACTCTTTATGGGCCGAACCTGACAAGTCACTATAAACAAAAAATTCAGAAAGTCCCCAATTCTTGTTTGAGACTTATATAAGGGATAAGAAGAAGAAAAAGAATATCTTACAAGCTCAAGGAGGTAGGATGGCTAAATATGGAGAATAGGAGAAAAATACATGCTGCCTGCCTCTATCACAAGATTCTGTTATATAAAATCCCTTCATACCAGCATAGAAAAGTGACGTTTCGAACCGATGTTCATGATATTAACATCAGGTTCAAAGGTTCTTTAACACCTCCCATTTCCAAAACCCAGTTATTCAAACGCGCCTTCAGTTACCAGACAGCTAAAGTATTCAATGCTATTCCTGAACTTTAAAAAAAAACTGCCACCCTCACAGTTTAAAATTAAATTGAAATTATATTTTTTTCAAAATCAATAACATGATGAACGGTTCACCATTCCGCTTCTCTATCTTCTTTCATTCTTTCCTCTTTGAGCTATTCCCGACCAATAATAGTTTGCCTAGTTTTGTATCATCGCCAGTCACTGATCTGTATTCATATACTTATGTTAATGATATGCTACTTCAATACCTATGCAGAGACTTTTTTAGGTTAAGTGGAAGAACAATTTAGCATTTATTTGCATAGCTGCGAAAATTGAACTTTGCCTTTTACTTTAACTTCATATATGTAGTTAGGACTCAATATTGTTTTTTTTTGTGTTTTTTTTGTGTGGTTGTAGTAATAAAGACGATCATTATTATTATTATAATTACTATTTTTCGATGGATTCGAAAATTAATTGCACTTCCACATCGCTACTTTTTCCCTGCTACATAATTGTGTTTTCAGATTTGCTGTTCGACGTTTCGTCTTCCGGATATACTCGGAATTTCAGAACTTTGCGGAATGCGCAACTTTGCCTTGATTTAACCATCTTATTCGTATCCCTCATAGTTTCCGACATTCCAATGGTGAGGATCGAATTTGAAACGCCCTGTATACTTGAATTCAATGTAGGAGAGACTGATTTTTAGGAAAGAAAGGTTTTCTACTTCTCCATCTTTGAAAAATGTGAGAATTTTCCAAAGAAAGAATATATACTTAACACGAAATTTGCATTATTAAAAATTTGTAGAAAAACGACAGAAATTGAGAGTAAACCGGTTTTCAGTCTTTTTGATCTGGTGCACCATGTAAAAAAAATTGAAAAAATGTGTAGTTATACAATATATTTCGATAAACATGAGAAATTTAGATCTTTAGCTAATATACTGCGGCTCTTAGATTTTTTTTTATTTTCAAGGCGATTTTGAAATTACCTCTGTGCAACTTTTCACTTTTAATCATAATTGTCAAAAGTACTTTTTTGAAAATTCAAGTGATACTCATATTTTCTATTCGAAGTTCCTATTTTTTACCGTCTAGAAGTCTAGAGCTTTCGATATAGATATTTCAAAAATTTTCTGAGAGACGATTCAGTTCATACACCGCCTAATGTGATATACCCGTTCTTCAATCTGAATATTTTCCAACATACCATATATTTGGATAAAATTACTGACATCATGAACCTTCATAAACCTCTCCACAAAACGGTAAAGTATCCGAATAACCTCGAAAGAAATATTGAGGTGGCCAAGTGGCTTTTTACTAATTTGTTCAAGTGGAGTGCTTTAGGTGGAATGAATTATTGATCCCTATTTTACGATTTATTGGTCTATAGTTCACAAGTGCCATTTCACAAAATTTGAGGTTGCTTTCATAAAAAATCATGAGTGAGGTGTCATGCAATCCATTTTTTCGACCAAAATAATACACGATTTTAACCAAGTTGGGCAAACAAATCATTCAAAAATCATAAATAATAATGTATGATGGAATTGGACGATACTTGATGAAATCCATAATGTGAACAAGCAACACTTTATTGCATTTCATCAGTTCGGACTTCCATCTGTAAAAATCTGTTCAAACAATCTGTTTGAACTTATGATGTACTGTTTGGAACCTTTGGTGTAGAAATGAATATTACTGGAGTTTTTTCCCAACACCAAATCGTTATTTTTAACACTTCGACACGTGTTTCGATCACCAAGTGATCATCTTCAAGAGGAAGATAAAACTGGAAACTTCGCGAAACTAAAGCTATTTATGCTATATAGATATATCATACAGGTAAACCATACAGGTATACCACCCTAAATTAATTTTACAATTAGCCTTATCTATTATTTTACGATATGCCTTTATGTAATGTTTAAATGTTATAGCTATATATAAAATAATTTTCAGTTAGATAAAAATTAATTTCACACTATTGCCTATCTAAATATATTTACAATGTGTCCTTATGTAGTAATCAGTAAACCCAACAATATTATTTTAACAAGCTATATAGTATGCTATTTGGAGTTGATCACTCTCTCAACTCCGAATGATATTTTCGAATCCATTATTTTGAAAATTGCTCTTGGTATTACAATTTTGGAAAAGTCTGAATGGAGTCTTCTGAGTCTCTTTCTAATGATTCACTTTCAGAACATCAAATTGCTGACCACCAGATTGAATGAACTTTCAAAACACGTTGCATTCGTTGCGATTCCATAACTTATGTACGCCCTCAGATTTTCCCCCACTTGGTCAAGTCAGTTAGAGTTTGACAATATTGATAATTTACTTCGCAACACGATGGATTATGTTACCAACAATCATTTCAATAATGATTCATGGCTCCAAGCAACGCTTCCTGTAAACCTTGGCGGACTAAGGCTACGTTAGGCTTCTTTCTTAGCTTTACCAGCTTTTCTGTCATCAGTCAATAGTGTATCTGATCTTATCGATTCCATCCTTTCTTCCATATTTATCAATAAAAAAGACGGTTTTTATGTTGGAGGTGAATCATTTTGGCATGACGCAACTGATGTTGCTCCTCCTACAGATAAAAAGAAAATACAAAGTGCATGGGACCGACATATTCTGAACATTATAACTGATAAACTTCTGAAATCTACAAATGTATACGATAAGGCTCGTCTGAAAGCAGCAATTATCAAATCGGATGCTTTGCTGAATGCTTTACTTGTTGCATCTCTTGGAACACTATTAGACGATGTATCTTTCAGAATAGCAGTAGGACTTAGGATGGGTTCATCTATTTGTGTGCCTCATACTTGTGTTTGCGGTAGTATACTTGATGGGATAGGTACACATGGTTTGAGTTGCAGGAGAAGTGCAGGGCGTACAAGTCGACATCACCAAGTGAACGACATATTGAAACGAGCTATGTTGTCAGCGGATGTTTCTGCAATTCTGGAATCCTTAGGCACCAGTCGAAATGACGGTAAACGACCAGATGGTATGTCTTTCATATCATGGTTGCGGCTTCCCATCTAGCCGGAAGTTCGAAGTCTGCTGGAACCGCAGAATTGTCTGGCAAAAAATTTAAAAGAAAAAAAAACTAAAATCTTGGTAACAACTATCTGTTCCATCTTGTAGCGGTTGAAACTTCTGGTGTTTATGGCCCGGAGTCTCTGTTATTCGTTCATGAACTCGGAAGGAGAATATGCCAAGCAACGAAAGTTTACCGTTCTACCTCTTTTTTGATAGAAAGTAAGTATTGTTATTCAACGTGGTAATGCTGCTTCGGTCCTTGGAACTATTCCTCTTTCACATAATTTCGATGAGATCATGCATTGCACCAATTTCAGCATGGAACTGAAATCTCTTCGAAACAAAACCTGTCTATATCCATCAGTCTCCTATCAAGGCTAATTCACGAGTGATTGATCCACCTTCTTCTTTTTCAGTGCGGTCAGTGGACTCAGGTTATTCTTACCCCCCAAATATGAGTTGCAGTCCTCGTGGTTCTGGTTCGCTTTCAAATGAAGAGCTTCATGGAACAAGAGCCGAATCGATCCCTCTATGAAACCCTTCTTCACTTGGAAGGATCGATCGCAGCTTGGAAAATGGTTCTTATGCAGATTATGTAAAACATGTTCTTCCGTACGAATCAGTAGAGAGTTGTCCTGAAAATTATGAGGAAAAATTAGATTAGATAATTTAGGAAACAATAGCATTTTGCAAATGTTGTTTATGACAAAAAATTTCAAGAACGAGGTTCAAATGATGAACGAGAACGATTCCTACTTATTCACCAAACTCAAACACCTGTTCATGCAGCTGCAGTTCCGTAGGAATATATCATCTTTCCCATCGATTTCCTGGAGTCTTTGAAGTCCACTAAATACTCGTTAGGACAACAAGAGGATTGCTCTGAATTCTTGGGGTTCTTATTGAATACTCTTTGCGGACAAAACAATAGTAGAATCAATACTCCTGGCCGCTCTGGATTGAATGATTCCGTACACTCTATCTCGTCTTGTTTTTGTAAATCTTTTGCTGGAAAAATCCTCACTTGTTTAATTTGTAGTGAATATTCAAGTAGCAAAAACGTATATGAATTTCTAGAACTTCATCTAGCGTTTCCGGATATGACTAATAACCATTCCGTGCAAAGCTTATTGTTAAATCATCTGAAAATGGAATTTTCAACTGGTGATGATCGACTGTATTGCCAAATATGCGCCAAAGTAACTGTCTGTTATAAGGAAACAGGTATAGCTGAGGCACCTGTCAATTTATTAACAAGACTGAATCTCTGACGGAAGCACCAAACTCTTTCGAAGGTTCGAAATAGATGAACACTTCAATCTAGCAGACTACTATTATAATATTCATGCAGTCATTGTTCACTGTGGTTCTGGCGTTGAATTTGGTTATTATTACGCCTTGGTCAAAGACGAAACGGACTGGTTTAAATTTGACGATAGTCGTATCACGAAGTGCTCTGGCGATGTATTGAATTCATTGGAGCCTCTGGAGACACCTAACATTTTGTTTTATGAGAGAGACGACATTGGGAGAGCAAGATCTACAGATGATGTGGTGCTGCAGGTTTTTCCGGGTTTTCCTCCAGCTGAAAAATCAAATGCGCTACTGGAATCAATGAAGTCGCCCCGGAGGGCAAATTGATTTTTATTGTTATTTTTATATCATACTACTAATTTAATAAAAAAACTAACAGTAAAAATTAATGAGATCTCAAAATGAAGCATTCGTGATCTAACACTAGAAAGCGCCGTTACAATTCGCCACAGCTGTCACCAGTGGTGCTAGGTGCTGAACTGCGAATACATTGCTGGGCTCAACTCTCCTCAATACACAAGCGTGAGTAAGTAAGAGCGATGACATTTCTATCTAAGATATTGGCATAAGATTCAATCCTTGAACATCTAAGATGAATGCTTCCCAAGGCGGTCAGTAACAAAACCAAGCCTCGACATCGACCACCTAACGAGATTCATCCTCTTCGCAAGTTGAGTTTTCTGTCAATTTCATAGATGGCGTCTCCTTGAAAAATAATTAAACGGGAAGTGAAATCTTTCAATCCGACATACGCCTACAAAATACGAAGGTTTTTTTGTGAACCTGGAAACTACTCTCCCTCTTGACTTTCAAACAGGACTATATACCAGGGATGGACACAACTCATGTTAAAAAATATCATTCGGAGTACTTTTTTGTGAAGAGTCTATAGTGTGACGTCATCCGTTACCGTTAAGGCATAATAACTTTTTTCAATAGGAACAAAGGGCTTGTGATGGCTTATTTGATTTTTCATTCTAGAGTTAAAATTTTCATATTCTGTTCAGAATCTGCAAATCCAGACATGATAAAATCTGTATACAAATTAATTTTTCACACGTTGGAATGTTGGCATAAAGAACTGAGAATAGGTCAACATATTGTCCCCAGGAATAAGTTACACATACCACCATTAATGGAATGAATAGAATAAAATCTGAAAAGTTATTCAGACAAACGAAAATGAGTTTTCCCATTGACGTTAAGTTTCAGCTAGACGGGACATTTCCTCAATATAATAGGCTGGCTGAAGTGTGTCTGATGGATAATAAATGTTGAATCGGCAGACGAGGGTTATTGTTAGAATAGTCCGCTGGAACACCTGATATGACTCCCTCAGATATTTATTTATTTATTTATTCTAAATTCGGGACACATACAGGTAAAAGAACCCAAACAAGTATCCACTAAAATACAGATTGTGCTAACAAAACTGGCGTTCAACAGGTAAATGATCTAAATGCTTAATCTAAAACATAAATGATTAAAAATTGAATATTTTCCTTATGTTACTTTTATACATTTGTAAGGACATGGAGAAAACGTCCAAATTGGAACAGTATCTGTTGAATGAGTCTGTAATTCTATTTATAGGAGAGTTTTTCCCCACATTGGTGTTATATGTGGAAGTAGCTAATAAATATTTATTCCGTGTGTTTCTCTGGGGTACATGAAAGGACATCATTGCTATCAACTCAGGCGAGTCAATAAGATTCGTTAAAATTTTATAGCCAAACACTAGGTCCGAAGTGATTCTCCGTTGTTCTAGAGGCTGAATGTTATAATAGTTACGGATTTGATTAATACCGTGAGTTACATAGACATTAGTGATTCGGTAATGAAGATGTCTAATAAAACCTATTTTGCAGTCGTTCTAAACGCAATTTGAATGTATTATAGCAAGGATTCCATATAATGCTAGCGAAATTCAACTTGCTATAAACAAATGCATAATAGATAGTTTTAATAGCGACTTCGTTGTTGAAGTCTCTGCACATTCTATTGAAGAAACCCAGTGTTCTGTTGCTTCTATTTATGACATATTCAACAGGGCGATTGAAATTCAATTTTGTGTCAAAGTATACTCCAAGGTCCTTGATATATTCTACTCTATTTAATGCAATACTATTCAACAAATACTGAAACAATATGGGTGAATGATTTCTATAAAAACATGTACATTTTTCCACGTTGAGTTTCAGCTTATTCATGTCACAATATATTACAAATCTAGCAAGGTCTTCCTGAATTTTTAAACAGTCTCTTATGGAGGTAATTTTTTTAAATATTTTCTAGTCGTCCGCATATAACAAAATATTAGAATAAAGGAATCATGACTGTATGTCATTTATGAATACTAAAAACAACAGTGGACCCAGGTGTGAGCCCTGAGGTACCCCTGAGGTAACCACGAAGGGCGTCGACTTGAATCCATTGATGCTAACAAGTTGACTACGATTAAATACATAAGAGGACAGCCACCTAAGAAGATCGCCTTGTACACAAATTCCAGCAAGTTTCGACATGAATACGTTATGATCAACCTTGTCAAAAGCCTTGCTGAAATCAGTATACAGTGAATCAACTTGTTCACGGCTGTCCAGTGCACTCGAGATATATTCGGTGTAAATGACTAAATTTGTTTCGATGGAACGTTTAGTGAAGAAACCATGTTGAATGTGACAGAGTGAGGTCTTTAAACTATAAAATAGTGAATCATAAACTATGCTTTCAAATACCTAACCTACTGAAAATAGAGAGTTTACTTATACCCCGATAGTTATTGACTAGATTTCTACTGCCTGAGTTTTTATATATCGGGACGAGAAGAGCCGTTTTCCAAATCTTTGGGAAGATACCAGACTGATAGATGTATTGAAAAGTTTACAGAGTGGGAGGCATAAACTGACTGCACAGCTTTTAACAGAATACGTTGGATAGCCGTCGATTCCTGCACCTTTATTGACGTCTAATGTGTTCATTTTTCCAAGCACTAATTCAGGATAGAATGGATCAAATTGTTGTTGCTAAGATGCGCGGAGAAATTATAAGATTGTTGAAATGGACTATAAACAGAACGAAAGTAGTTGGCAAAAAGTATACAAATATCTTTGGCGTTATCTGCAATGGTATCATTAAAATTCATTAAATGATAATTGTTGTGAAGGAAATGTATATGCTTGATTTCAAAACGTATCGGCAAGTTATCCAAAATTTTAATACAGATTCATTAAATATTTTGAGTTGTATTTGTATCTAAATAATTATAGCTCTGATAGAGAGATAGATAGATAGTCCAAATTTCTGTAGATTGATTCCTTCAGAAGACGTCCGTACCATAACCTCTCCACCGCTATGGTCAAAAACATAAGTGCTGTGAACAGGTATTGAAGTTGCTCACCGGACTACCATAATGAACCATGGAAAAGGCAATGGTTTCTCGTACGAGTTACGTATGCGATATACGAAAATACTTTTTCAAAAAGACTTTATTTTGAACAAATATAACATTACAGTACATGCAAGGTAAGAAGAATGAATGATTATTAAATTAACAATAATTTATAAGTTTGGTTTTGTCGACTTAGCATGTAGTCGCGTCTGGAACAGCGGATGTAACTCTATCCCTGAGTGATTCTGGGTCAGCGAACTCGGGTTCATAACTCCTCCATCCCTAAGACGAAAACAAGAGGGATACTGGTTTGTTTTCGATATTTTATGGACGGGTCCTTCCTCTTTCATGTGGGTGGTCCTTTTCTTATAAAATTTCCAGATTGCGAAAGCAGCGGCAGCAACCATCAAGAGGGTTGTAAGGATGCTTGCAGAACTGGAGACTGCAGGGTGAATTACTTTTGTGTCTTGGATTTGAAGAAACTTGAACTTGATTTGAAGAAACTTGAAGTTCATGATTTTTCTTTAGGTCTATAGATTTCAGATGAATTTTTCTGGGATCCAACTCTTCAGAGTCAATTTTGTTTATTTTGATTTCTGGAATGGTTAGAGGATGGCCTCCCACAATTAATTTTTTGTTCCATTATTTGAAATACCCGATTGTGAATACGCAGCTGGGATTACGAAAACGTGTTTGTAGATCCCGATGATGGCGGCAAATATGTATGTTTTCGATTGTTGGGCACATCTCATCCTCGTACTGTTGTTGGTTTTCTCCAAGTAATAGGAACGGGTGACTTGGGACGATTGTGGAGTTATTAACTGGTATAGAAAATGGGCAAAACATTTCGAATGAGTTTTGAGAGAAAATTGGAAAATATATAGTAAATATAAGTTTGTTTTCTGAAAAGGTAACCTGTGTGTCAACTAATTGATGATATGAGATATAACATTTGAATTGAGGAATCCCATCTTCATTGTATAATGAAGATAGATCCCCATTATCTTTTCTAGCTCCGTAACTGAGATCACAGTGCTGTGTAATGCATTTAATTTTGCAAATGTGAATGAATCTTCAAAATTGTCTAGAAAGGTAATTAAAGTTTGACAATTCAATATAATCTGATTTAAGATATTCCCAAACATTCTATCAGGTATTGACTGATATTTAATTGAAGAAAATCTAGCCGTTTTTTTAATTACTTCCTGATTGATAGTAAGAAGAGTGACTGCATTATTGTAATTGTCTATCAGCTTTTTGAAAGAGGTATCTGCATTGTGATTTCCTTCAGAATGGAATTTCGGTTACGCTGGAGTTCCTGAATAGCATCGTTATATTCAACTTCATCGTCTGAGTCCAGAGTACCTAAAAGCCATTTGGAAGTTTTTTCCACTAAATTCAACAACCTTCGAACGCTTTTGAGGTACAATATTATTAATTTTGTTTTCTACTTCTAGAATAAGATACTCGGCGTGTTTCAGTAGATTAGACAAAAGTGTTTGCGGAAGGACATTTTCTACTATTTCATCTACTATTTCATGTGGGGCGTTTGCTGATTAGATTTCGCTACTTGATGACTTCTAATGTGGTCGGCAATTTTATTATAAAAGGATCGTAGATTTTTTAGTTGATTTAAAATTGGAGATATTTCGACAAAATGGATGAAGGTGTGTTTGGTTTCGATTAGTTTGGAAGTTCCAAGGTGGAAAGGGAGCAAAGGAGTTTTTCAGTGGTAATACTTTTATGTCACTAGTCGTTAGGAGTATAGCTACACGAAGCAATGAAGCCATCAGTTTCATTGTCCTGTGAAAGAACAGATAATTTTTTTGGTCTTTTCATTTGTGATTTGTGTATAAGTTTGTATTATGTATTTTAGTCCCTAGGTCTTCAATTACTGTTTTCTTTCTGTGGAGTGGTTTGCTTTTACAGCTAGTGTTGTCCTCTCTTCTGATAACTTTCGTATCTAAGAAGGGAACGATTAGTGTATTCTTCTTCAATGGTGAACTGTAATTTTTCTGTAATTTTTCATGATAGGAGTTGAAAACTAGTAACAATTACTGCAATTTGTCCTGAGGGCACTTAATATAATATCATCTACATATTTTTTCAACGGTATTTCAAATTGAATTTCGTTTAAACAATCATCAATGAGATCATCCATTACATATTTGGCATTAATAGGAGAGACTGGTCTACAGCACCAGATAAAATGTGATTAATATCATATTTACATATACAGTGAGATTTAAATGTGAGTGAAGAATTATTAGTGATCTATAACTTTTCTTGTTATAATGAATTTATTTGTTTAATTTTATTGATCAAGAGTTAAAATATAATTGTCAATTTGACTTAAATTTTGTATTTCTGATTTTTTGTTCAAGTTAGTATTATTTTTACTAATGTGAATCATTTTCAGAAATAGCCTTCCAACTTTATTATTTTCAACTGCTGAAATTTTTGTATTTTCTGCATGATCTGCTGCAGTCACTTTTATGTGACGTGATTCTTCCAGATAGATTACAACTGGTCCCACCAATATAAATTTAATTGCAAGAAGAACATGGAATACTATATACAGGGTGATTCAAAAGTACTTTGACAAACTTCAGGAGGTGATTCCTCACAATATTCTAATATGAATTGTCCAAATAAATAAATGCCCGGAAACGCTTCGTTTCCAAGATACATGATGTTGAAATTTTATTTTTATTTTCGTTTTTTTTCAAATAACTTTTGAAATACTGAACTTAATTAAACGAAACTTGGTAATAGGAGGTCTTTGAGGTGTCGAATTCGAATCTGATGTTCTTATTGCTCTTACTCGTAGGGGGCGCCATCTACACGTCTTTTTCTTTTTTAAAGATTCATAACTTTTTTGGGCGTACTTCTAGCACATTTTTCAGTAAAAAATCGATTCCTCTATCATATCTACGTAAATAAGCTACCCTTGTTACTATTCGCTGTAAGCAACCGTTTTATAAATATTTAGACTTGAAAACTTCAAGTCGATTATTTGATAATCGATGCATGTGGAAGTTATTACGAATGTTTTGCATTTTTCACAAGAATGCTTTGGAAATAAACTTGACGTTTTTGAGTAGTTTTGGTAATTAAATATTTTGTGACAGTTAGACGTTTTGATGAAGTTTCCGTAAGTAGAAGTAGTAAACACTTATTTTGAAAAAATGGATTATTTAAACAATAATGCTCATTTAGCCAATATGCATTTCGTTTATGGCCTTGCGAATGGCAATGCGCGCGAAGCAAGATGTATTTACCAGGAGCGATTTCCTAATCGAGTACTGCCTTCAGCTCCAACATTTGCTAGTCTTCACCGTCATTTGGCAGAAACGGGTAGCTTTAAGAGGGCAGCTGATATTATTGGAAGACCACGAGCAGTCCGAACCCCAGAATTGGAAGAAGCTGTTTTGAACGCTCTTGAGGAGAATCCAGAAACAAGCACAAGAGTAATTGCTGAAGCTGTCAATTCTACTCAGTCCACAGTTTGGAGAATTATCCACGATCAATAGTTTTATCCATACCATATTCAAAGGGTACAAGCTCTTTCGCCACGAGACATTCTCCAACGCATTACTATGTGTCAATGGTTTTTGAGAAAATTGACTGGAAATCCTCAATATTTAAGATATATACTCTTCACGGACGAGGCAAACTTCTTCCGAAATGCTATCACAAACTTTCATAACAACCATGTTTGGGCTCTCGAAAACCTGCACGCAGTTAGTGAAAGGCATTATCAGTATCAATTTTCTGTAAATGTATGGGCGACAATAATTAATAATTACTTGATAGATCCTTTCTTTCTTCCGCTCCGACTGAATGGCGCAACTTACAGACACTTTTTAGAAAATGAATTGCCGGGACTACTTCAGAATGTACCATTAGAAATTCGTATCCGCATGTGGTTTATGCATGATGGGGCTCCGGCCCATTTTAGCGTTGTAGCCAGGGAATTCCTTAACACAGTCTATCCAAATCGATGGATCGGTAGGGGTGTAGAAGAACCTAACCAGGCGTGGGCACCAAGGTCCCCAGATCTAAACCTGATAGATTTTTATTTTTGGGGACATTTGAAGTCACTAGTTTATAAGACTCCAGTAGTGAACGAGGAAGATCTAAGAAACCGAATAGTAGACGCCTGTGAAACAATAAGAAACACACCAATAATTTTTGAGCGGGTACGAGATTCAATGACTAGACGACTGACTGCCTGTATCTTCGCTGAAGGTGGACACTTCCAAACATTTATTTGAATACAATTTAGTTTCGTTTATTTTAGTTTATTCTACATATCCAAAATTTCCCGAAATGAAATGTTGACATTTCTTGCAAATTTTATTGAAAAAATTACTGATTATGCACCCTTGATACAAAAATAACTATTTCGCTTAAGGATGTCATAAAGGAACGTACCCAACAGTAATGACCTCTTCAAACGAGTAAAACGTCAAATTCATTTCCAAAGCATTCTTGTGTAAAATGCAAAATATTAGTAATAACTTCAACATGCATCGATTATCAAATAATCGACTGGAAGTTTTCTGGTCCAAATATTTAGAAAGCGGTTGCTTACAGCGACTAGTAACAAGGGTAGCTTATTTACGTAGATATGATAGAGGAATCGATTTTTTTTACTGAAAAATGTGCTAGAAGTACGCCCAAAAAAGTTATGAATCTTTAAAAAAGAAAAAGACGTGTAGGTGGCGCCCCCTACGTTTAATTAAGTTCAGTATTTCAAAAGTTATTTGAAAAAAACGAAAATAAAAATAAAACTTCAACATCCTGTATCTTGGAAACGAAGCGTTTCCGAACATTTATTTATTTGGACAATTCATATTAGAATATTGTGAGGAATCACCTCCTGAAGTTTGTCAAAGTACTTTTGAATCACCCTGTATAATATTAGATTTTTATTTATTGCTGAGAGGGGTTTTGATTTTGGAATATAGGAATAAAATTGTTTAATAATTTTTGGCAGAAATTCAAATACTTTTTATATTTCGAAATCTATTAAGTAATTTAGGGGTTGAATTTGGAATATACATATTTTGCAGAATAATTATATATAATTTGACTATTCTCATTAGAAAATACAAAATTTAAGTCAAATTTGAAATTATATTTCAATTTTAGATCAATAAAATTGTCATGTTGAGCTCAATTTCAGAATTTATGCAGTTCTCTTAGTTGAGTTCCTCAACAATTTTTTATACGATTACAAAATTATAAGAATTACAAGATGATTGTAATAAGTTTTTTATTCTATATTAAGAAAGAATAACATTTTCAGATTTCATGAAGGATCACTGCTCTAAAGAATTATTTAACTGATTTGTTTTGTTGTCACTATTTTATATTTTTAAAAAAACATATAACCTGATTTCTCTCACTCACTTCCTGTTACGCTGGCTTTTTCATTAGAAATTGGTATCGGTGTTTCAATAACACCAACTCGAAGTTATGGAGCAATGCTTCAATTTGAATTAATCACGAGTAGCTTTCAACACTAAGTTAAGTGCTCTCGTCGGCAGCTCGTAACTCGAGAAATGAAAGGCTTTTTCTGTGTTCTTCTATCTACTCAATTGCCTTATTTATAGAGGGCATTTTTATTACAAGTTTAGCTGAAGCTTCATCATATAGTCGCATTATCGAATTCATTTTTCAAAATTCCAAACATATTTCTGGAATAGTATAAATAGATTTGGGTAAATACGTGGATTCTCTTCACGGCAAATAAACTGTGATTTTAATATGCGTAAACAGTTGGGAGTATTGAATATGTGTTAAATATAAACAGCTTTCAATTAATATCGCTATTCAACATCCTAATTGTACGTGTATGTAATACTATAAAAAAAGTTATGAACTACCGTTCATTTGAAACAGGTTGAGTAAAATCATAATATACTTCAACAAAGAATTGATATTTAATCTTCATAATTTGATGTTATCGCGGAAATAATTCATTCCTTGTTTGAATTGAAGGGGTTATATTTTTAGGAGTGACTAATTTTTGGGAAAAAAGTTTTTGGCTTTCTACTACTACATCTTGATACAAAAAAAAGGGATGAGGGAATCTTCCAAAGAAAGAAAGGAAGCGATCAATTTGAAAATGAGTAAGTCTATACATGGATGTGTAGATCATGCAAAGAAGTAACTTTCAGACATAAACTGAAAGAAAATCCTCCTGAAACAGCTACTTTCATATAAACATTGAATTACACGAAAGAAAAAAATTCTTTCGACAATAAATACTTCTATATGAACACTGAATTATAAAGAAGATACTTTTCTCTACTCAGTTTGTATTTCAAACATTCGTTGTGGAATAAAAATCAGATATCATTCACATGAGTTCTACTTTGAATGAATGGTAATAAATTGCACTTACATGGAACACTGTCACCCTCACTGGTATACACCGATGTTTCGCCTTAAGACACATGCCCCAAAGCTCTTCAGTACCAAATTGGATAACATTATAGAAAATACACACAATTCATTCATGAATTACGATTTTTTAATGTCATGGAATAAGCTTGATCTGCTTATGTCATCGATGACATCGTAATGACATTCATTCACCTATTTGATTTAATCCCAGCCAAGAGGAATCTTATTTGAATTGAAGGGGTTATATTTTTGAGAGTGATTAATTTTTGGGAAAGAAAGTTTTTGGCTTTCTACTACTCCATCTTGATACAAAAGAAGGGATGAGGGAATCTTCCAAAGAAAGAAAGGAAGTGATCAATTTGAAAATAAGTAACTCTATACATGGATGTGTAGATCATGCAAAGGAGTAACTTTCAGACACAAACTGAAAGAAAGTCCTCCTGAAACAGCTACTTTCATATAAACATGGAATTATACGAAAGAAAAAAAATCTTTCGAAACAAATACTCCTATATGAACACTGAATTATACAGAAGATACTTTTCTATACTCATTTTGTATTTCAAACATTCGTTGTGGAATAAAAATCAGATATCATTCACATGAGTTCTACTTTGAATGAATGGTAATAAATTACACTTACATGGAACACTGTCACCCTCACTGGTATACACCGATGTTTAGACTTAAGACACTTGCCCCAAGGCTCTTCAGTACCAAATTGGATAACATTATAGAAAATACACACAATTCATTCATGAATTACGATTCCGTCATCCCTTTTTTTGTATCAAGATGGAGTAGTAGAAAGCCAAAAACTTTCTTTCTCATTCATTGTGTTTTGACCCACGATTGTTTTATCGTGAGTATGAATGCGAAATGCACACAAGAATTACAATAACTCTTGTGAAAAGATAGAATAAGAAAAATATCTAGCTAGATGTAGTGTAGACGAGACAGGATTCAATTCTAACTGTACTCTTACAAGGTTTGAAACTTAATGAATGAATTTTACGAAATAGCAATATTTCACATCCGTAGGTATTTTAGAGAAGGGGTTTCAGATTGGTCTTTGGTACTCCAGTCATTTAAGCTTAAATTAGGTAAGAATCTCGGAATTCGAGATATCCAGCTGTGAGTCTGTAAATACTTGTATATTGACACCCTTAAACTTGTCTGAAAACCTACATATTGTAGGGTGTACGCAACTATTGAATTTCAAGGTAAAAGGTCACAAAAATCGGTTTTTTGCGCTTTTTTTGCAAATATCTCATTTCCTATGGGTTTTTTGCCATTTGTATTCATTATCAATATTGTAGAATACAAAATTCTCTACAAATTTTGTTAAAAAAAAATTTTTCATACGGTGAACCGTTTTTGAGATAGAGGGCGGAGAGCGCGCAGTCACAGGATCACTTTAGGTCAACCTTCAATATGAAATGAGTCCGTATCGAACAGCTCTATTTGATAATGATGGCATAAGAAAAACAACAAAATCGTCATTGTATGACAACATGAGCCCAATTGATTTTGTTCTCAATGAAAATAATGTGACGTAAATTATTGATGGCGGATTTCTTCTTCATCATATTGTATGGAGCAGAGAAGATAATTTTTCTATTATTTTTGATAAATACATGAATTATATTTACAAAGGCAATACAGTTCTGAAATAATTGTTGTATTTGACGGATATTCAGACTACAGTAAAAACCTAAACGCTATGGAGCAGCAGGAAGAACTGCACTTTCAAAAACGTATGAAGTCTGTTTCGATGAAACAATTGTTGTACCAGTTACTCAAGAAAAATTCATTATTATGTTAATTGGAAAATTACAAGCTGCAAATATTACTACTAAATAAGCATGAGATGATGCGGATGTTCTTATTGTTCAAACTGCAATTGAAGAATCAAAGTCTGAAAAAACTGTAGTTATAATAGGACAAGATATTCATTTACTTGTCATTTTAATTGGGCGTGCACTGTCTTAAGAACAAGAAATTTTCTTTAAAAAAGTTGGGAAAGGAAATGTAAAAACGGAGATGTACTCGGCTAAAAGTTTTGATAATTATCCTCATTCCAAAACACATATTTTATTTCTGCACGCATTAAGTGGCTGTGACACAACTTCTGCGCTTTTTAAAAAGGGAAAAAAATAATTTTTAAAAGTTTTTGAGAAACTGACAAATTTGGATGAACTAGCTGCAACATTTGAGGAAGAAAATTGTTCGGCCCAGAGATTATTAGAGACTGGAACTCAAACCTTATTGGTAGTCTATAATGCTCCGAAATTTGTGAAAAGTCTCGATCATCTTCGTTATATGCATTACGTCAAGTCTGCAAAACTAAATAAACCTGTGCAGCTTTCAAATATTCCACCAACAAGTGCAGCTGCTCATCAACATTTCAAACGTGTATATTATCAAGTTCAAACTTTGTTAGGGCATGATTTGGAACCCCAGGTATGGGGTTGGGCAATGCGAAACGATTTTCTGAAGCCTATCATGACAATTTTACCACCTGCTCCAGAAGATTTGCTAAATACAATTTTCTGCAACTGCAAGAGTGGTTGTGGTTCGCGATGCGGATGCAGGAAAGCGGGCTTGCAATGCTCTTTAGCTTATGGCCAATGTAATGGGCAAGCTTGTCTCATTGCTCTACCATATCAGAGCGACATTAACGAAGATGGAACCCGAAATCATGGAAGAAGTTGAGACAAGTATCGTTGAAGACGATAATGAAGACCAGTTTGAAATTTAACAGCAGCCGGAAGACGACGATGAAGAGGAAGAAGATGATTAAAATTATAAATTATAGTTTCTTTACCTTTATTCCATTTTTTTACTTTTAATAAAAATAAATGTATTGAATATTTTTTAATAAAAAGATTAATTCATAATTTATTTGTTTTTTTTTTCATCATGTAAGAAGTTATTAATTAGGTTAAAACTCAAATATAATTTCTATATTTTCATTAACAATTCTCCAATTACATGGGCAGGTAAGTGTTGTTGAATAAATTAATACTGAATAAAAAGTAGATAGGTTAGGAAAAAAATTATAAAATATAATATAATAGTTTATAAAAATTGACAAATATTTATAATCATTGATTTATTGATAGTTCAACTATATATGACGCGTTTTCGACCGGAGGCACCGATTGACCTGAAGTGATGCTGTGACCGCGTGCTCTCCGCCCTCTATCTCGAAAACGGTTCACCGTATAAAAAATTTTTTTTACAAAAATTGTAGAAATTTGTTTATTCTACAATATTGATAATGAATACAAATAGCAAAAAACCCATAGGAAATGAGATATTTCCAAAAAAAGCGCAAAATACCGATTTTTGTGACCTTTGACCTTGAAATTTAATAATTGCTTACACCCTACCATATGTTAGTTCTGAGACAACTTTTAGGGTGTCAATATACAAGTATTCACAGACTCACAGCTGGGTATCTCGAATTCCGAGGTGAACTTACTATAATGACTGGACTATGGAGGGATTACCAAATGTTTGGATTAACATAGGTAGGAGAGATCATAATAGCGGGTAATTCCCAAGATAAGGGATACAAGGAATAATTAAGGATTCAAAAATGTACAGGTTGCTTGAGAAAAGATTTTTGGGAATATTGAATTTTATCAGCACAAGTGGATTAGGAAGACTCGTAAATTTGAGACCAACTGAAAAACCCCGTTTATGAATGATGAAAAATTAAATAATTCAAACAAGATCAGTTAACAATACATAAAATAAAAATGAAGTCATAAAACAATCTGTTTTGTTGTACAAATTTCAGAGCTGGCAACTCTAGGCTAAATACTAAAACATTAAGGTTCACTTGAAAAACATGATAATTTTGATAGCAAGATTTTGAGTCCGAACACATTGTACTACTTAAACTTTTATAGACTCAACGTTAAAGAAAATTGAAAATCGAAAGAACTGATTCACAATTTGAATTTCATAAACCTATTCCATGTAAGAGAAAAGTTTGGAACATTGAATTAAAATCAAGTGGAATGTACTCATTTTATAGTAGTAGTAATAAAGATTTTGAAAGTGAAGTACTTTGAAATCATTTATTGAAAAATTTGTGTTTTGGGATAAAACTTTTTGGCGTAGACTTTTTTATTGGTGTATCCCATGTTAGGAATCACACGTTAAAAGGTAAGACCTCTTAAGTCCTTAGCTCCCATAAGTTTCGACTTTTGAGAGTTGTCGTTCGTACGAGGGCGACTGATGGTTAACGGAAAAACAGAACAGATTTCAACAGACAGACAGATGAAGAGTGATGAATTTCCATATGAAGGAAGGAAAAAATTTATGGAAATATCATTTGAAACTCCAGACAAAGACGTTCGTATCATGTATAGGGGTTTTTTATATACAGTATACCTAGTATAAACTTCAACTTTTCATATATAAATAAAGAAATTGAAAGGTAAACATAAAAATGTCACTATCTAAAATAGCTAGCGTCCATCAAATGCAACTGCAAATCTTCAAATCTCAAAAATATCGAAAAGTATAAATCCTTTTTTTGGGAGAGAAAGTTTTTGGCTTTCTACTACTCCATCTGATACAAAAAAGGGGATGAGAGAATCTTCCAAAGAAAGGAATGAAGTAATCAATTTGAAAATAAGTAACTCTATACATGGATGTGTAGATCATGCAAAGAAGTAACTTTCAGACACAAACTGAAAGAAAGTCCTCCTGAAACAGCTACTTTCATATAAACATTGAATTACAAGAAAGAAAAATTTTTTTCGAAACAAATACTTCTATATGAACACTGAATTATACAGAAGATACTTTTCTCTACTCAGTTTGTATATCAAACATTTGTTGAGGAATAAGAATCAGATATCATTCACATGAGTTCTACTTTGAATGATGGTAATAATAATTCACTCATGTGAATGATATCTGATTCTTATTCCACAACAAATGCTTGATATATAAACTGAGTAGAGAAAAGTATCTTCTGTATAATTCAGTGTTCATATAGAAGTATTTGTTTCGTTTCGTGTAATTCAATGTTTATATGAAACTAGCTGTTTCAGGAGAACTTTTTCAGTTTGTGTCTGAAAGTTACTTCTTTGCATGATCTACACATCCATGTAAAGAGTTACTTATTTTCAAATTGATTACTTCCTTCCTTTCTTTGGAAGATTCTCTCATCCCCTTTTTTGTATCAGATGGAGTAGTAGAAAGCCAAAAACTTCCTCTCCCAAAAATTAATCACTCCTAACAATATAACTCCTTCAATACGTATAAATCCTTTTCTCTAATTTATCAAAAATAGTCATTTTTGGCTTTTGTAGAAATTTTTTGGCTTATCAAAACATGTAGTTCAACATATTTATGTTTCAGAATTGTCAAGTATAGAAATAATTTCAGTTCATTGCATATAGCATGTTTTCAGTATCTTTTGATTTTTTCAATTCGCATACTTTAATTACCTTGACACTTTACAATATTTTCCATTTACTTATGATAATATTGTTATTTTTCTCTCAGATTTTGCATTTTCAATAAATATACCAGCTGTTTGATTATGTGCTAAGTTTTCACTTTGTTTTATTACACGCACATTTTTATTACACGCTTTATATTAGCTTCATCTGTATGTATGTATGTTCTGTATTGACAGAATTATCGACATTATTGCCTGATCTATTCGCGGGCAGATGGCGCTTTACGGAACCTCCTTGATATTTCTTGATCTATTCGCGGGCAAATGGCGCTGTACGTAACTATCGACATTTTTGCTTGATCTATTCGCAAGCAGATGGCGCTGTACGAAAATATCAATGGTCATTTTTCTAAACAATATACGGCTGATTGATCCCAAAGTTTGGGTAAAATAAATATAGTTTAAAAAACTAAAAAACACGCTTTGGAAGAACATCGAAAAAAAAGTTAAAAATAAATAAAAAAAAACGCTTTTAAAAAACATCGAACTGAAAAGTCAAAAATATTTTCTTAATAAGCTTGAAACGATAACGAACGGAAAATACTAGTATTATTGTGAAAAAAGTGAGGGCGATTTGTTCCATATTTTTTGTATATCAGGCGCCCGTCACTAGTAAAATCACAATGTGGAAATCATGATCGTTCTTTAAAAGGTGACACGAGTAGGTGGGATTGATCTTCTTCAGTTTAAAATTTCATTTATGTACGGATATGATCGGTTCTGGACTCAAAGTTCTCCAAAATCTGTCAGCAGTCATTTGAGGACATCATTAGGTTAGGTTAGGTCCAAGGGTTTATTGTGGCTCACATCTATTCACACTCGGCCAAATAAACCCAGCTTCTCAACGAAGCCGATTCAATTGTATGGTGAGTGGTCTTCCAGGTCAGATGGTGAGAGTACTCTTAAGAACTGATTCGGTCCCCAGCGGGGCAGGCACAAAGTATATGCTCTGTTAATGAGGTAGTCGGATAGTCAAGTTGGAAGGTTTCCACCTTGATACCCAGAACAACCTGCCCATATGAGGGTATTTGCACGTCAGCTATACCTGAAGATGCCTTAGTTTAGCCATGAAGGGCTTTTGCACCTCTGGTTTTGGTGAATTATCACTTGAGCGCAAAGGTTTGCTAACCTGCCCATTTTTTTAGGTTTCAGTTGTTGGATCAGGAGTTGGGGAGTTAAGAAACTCTCGCTCTTGAACAAAATTCACAGGAAGGTCCGTTGGGGTCGTAAACTCGACATCCATGTCCTCTGTAGACTCGCTCCTGAACTAAATTTACAGGGATGTCCGTTGGGGTCGTAAACTCGACATCCATGTCCTCTGTAGACTCGCTCCTGAACTAAATTTACAGGGAGGTCCGTTGGGGTCGTAAACTCGACATCTATCTCCTCTGTATACTCGCTCCTGAACTAAATTTACAGGGACGTCCGTTGGGTCGTAAACTGGACATCCATGTCCTCTGTAGACTCGCTCCTGAACTAAATTTACAGGGACGTCCGTTGGGGTCGTAAACTCGACATCCATGTCCTCTGTAGACTCGCTCCTGAACTAAATTTACTGGGACGTCCGTTGGGGTCGTAAACTCGACATCCATGTCCTCTGTAGACTCGCTCCCGAACTAAATTCACAGGGACGTCCGTTGGGGTCGTAAACTCGACATCCATGTCCTCTGTAGACTCGCTCCTGAACTAAATTTACAGGGACGTCCGTTGGGGTCGTAAACTCGACATCTATCTCCTCTGTAGACTCGCTCCTGAACTAAATTTACAGGAAGCTCAGTTGGAGTCGTAAACTCGACATCTATCTTCTCTGTAGACTCGCTCCTGAACTAAATTTACAGGAAGCTCAGTTGGAGTCGTAAACTCGACATCCATGTCTTCTGTAAACTCGCTCCTGAACTGAATTTACAGGGAGGTCCGTTGGGGTCGTAAACTCGACATCCATCTCCTCTGTAGACTCGCTCCTGAACTAAATTTACAGGAAGCTCAGTTGGAGTCGTAAACTTGACATCCATCTCCTCTGTAGACTCGCTCCTGAACTAAATTTACAGGGAGATCCGTTGGGGTCGTAAACGCGACATCCATCTCCTCTGTAGACTCGCTCCATTGAGGACATCATACTTCTGAATCGGTTCTTAATGAATCGTATTTTTACAAATTTTCTTCCGCAGGGAACTTGAGTAACTAAATAATCAGGTTCGGTAGATGATATGAGTACAAATAGCGTTTGCACACTGCTGTGCAATATTCCACAAGGGCAGCGCCGTCTTCAGTGGTGTCAAGTTGAAAACCAGAGCTCAACCCGTGAGTTGGGCTACCTATCGGATGTACAATAGGTCACATGAGGCCTAAGTGTTGTGGGTCTACACTCACCCTTCCTATTCTACAGATACAGACACAGAAATCCAGAGCTCAATCATGAATGAGTTGTGTTTGAGCTCTGATTTTCAACTACTTGGCTTGAAGTGGAAGCTGCAATGGAAGATAGAGGACGAATCTCGTCGGCAGTTGAGGTCAAAGCTTGGAGTTGCAACTGACTACCTTGAGAAGTCTCGTTTATCGTCAATTCGAGGATTGACTTCTCTGTCGAGCCATGGTTGGCATATTCGGAAGAGAAAATTAAATCGACCTCAGTAATTAACGCCTGTCTTTGAAAGACAGTTGAGTTCAGAATCACATCAGTGGTTCAGCCTAGCACCACTGGCGGTTCGAAACAGCGCTGTCTGGTGTTGACCCATGAATGCGTTGTGCCTTGCACTGAAGGCTGCAGTGCAAGGCAGAGGACTATTCTTGTCGGCTGTCGAAGTCAAAGCCTGGCTTTGCCATTTCATATCAGAAGCGAATGTTTCACATACGTATCTGTACTCAAATTATACTGGATGTGTGCTTTCGGTACGACTGAGTCGGGATATATTTTTAAATCAATTTATCGAGCAAATTACGTATTACAGCTTTATCAGAATACTCTTATTTTTTATGCAATAGGTCATAATGAAAATATAAAAAATTCTAACTTCAACTAGAAACTACACCAAATTGCCATTTAGATCGTTCCACTTCTCAACTAGTTCCAGATTGAACTCAGGTCATTCTCGTTCTTAAGAATATTTTGATTTATTTCTACTCAGAGTCTAATCTTAATGAGCGGCACGTGTTATTTACTTTTGATCTTCATGAAAATTTTTATAGAAGTAGTCGAATCATAAGTAACATTAATTTTACCTGCTGGCTACTTGTTCTAAAAACTACCTGTTCACCAATCAATAATCTCTACTAATTGAGGTCGGTGATTTGTATAAATTTCATTGTAAATTAGTGTATACTGGTAGAGTAACAGTTCGACTGAGGAAACTTATAATATCTTATAATATCATCAGAGATTTATATTGTACATCAAATTCTAGCTCTGTTTGATGAGAGGTAGAACTATAAACTCTGTAAAAAATATTGAAGGTCGTGTAATGTGTAATTTCTAGTGCCTCCAAAATTTAGCCAAAGTCTCGGTAGATAATAACATTATCCTGAGGTGGGTCAAAGGGCACGATAGGAGTAAAGGTAATCGCATTGCCGACTCTTTAGCCAAGAAAGCGGCTGGATTGAGAATTCAAGGACCCAGTGGCACCTACTCAACAGTGGCACCATGCTCAATCCCTAAAGAGATAGGATGGAATCAAATGATTCAATCTTGCCAGGATCACCCTGGGTGACCTTGGGAAGCTGACGCCGAAGAAATATCTGGCGATGACCATGAAAAATCTACGCTCAACAATATGATTTCTGACTGGTCACTGTCAACTAAGGAAACAGCTTCATAATATGGGGCTCTATGCAGGATGTGTGAACAGGAAGATGAGACTGTCAGGCATGTCCTATGCGAGCGCTCGGAGTTATCGTCAGCCTACACCTGCCGATATAAAGGAGATGTCTCCATCAGGTGAAGAAAATTTCAATCAAGTATCATTATTTTCTACTTGAGTAAAACTCAGAACAAATTATTTTTGTCAGTTGTTCAAATAATTCATAAGATGTGAAACTTTGTGTAATATGTAATATAAAGATCATTTTCAATAGATGTTATGTTAATGTAGAATATAAATACACAATAGAAGACATTCTCCAGAATAACAAATTTTGAGTCTACGTCCGGGAGTCACCCTGTGTATATTATCACGAATCATTTAAACTCACGAGCTGGTAGATCAAGAATACGTCCAGACAAAGGGTTCACGTACTCCACGTGATGACGCATTTTTTGCGGCTAGGATTATCTCTTGGTAAGATAACCGATAGTAAGTTTGAGCAGATGTAGAAATTTATTAAAAATAATAGTGAATATAACAATGATTGAGTAATTTCAGGAAACGGTTCTTTCATAATAATTATGATTTTTATGTTCACACAAACAAATGAAACAACCACTATAAACAAAACATTGTGAATGACATTATGACTAAATTTAGATGAAGTAATGACTAGACAGCGTGAGTTTTAATGGTCTCTCGATATGAAGTGAAATAACCACCAGGTTGTTTCAGGTGTAGTAATATTGATTTATTAGTGCCTCAATATTATGAAATTTGTAGCAAATCCATACCATACCGATACCATAACACACTTTTTTGTTTGAGATTGTCGTTGTAAAACTGCATACAATCACTAGAAGTCAGAATACTCCAAATAACCTGCTGCTGAAGAATCGATTGTTACTTATTTTTCATTTAAATTCAGAAAACACCAAGATTGAAGATTTCTATGTATTTGTCAACCGTCAACAATGACGAACTTGATCAAAACTAACCACAGTATTCATTTCCCAAAACCGAGAAAAAAATGTAGTTGAAATTTTATATATATATATATATATATATATATATATATATATATATATATATATATATATATATATATATATATATATATATATATATAGATATATATATATATAAATATAAATATATATATATATATATATATATATATATATATATATATATATATATATATATATATATATATATGTATATATACAGCTAAATGGATTAACGGGGTCTCTCAGTCGAAAATTCAAAAATCAAATCTCTACTTTGCCAAGCTTCCGCTTATAATGGGAAGCTTCTTCAGGGTCTATAATTTATTAAGTTATTATCATTTTTCAACTCATTTTTACTGTAAGTATGATTTGTAATGTTTTTCAATGGCGAAAAAACTAATAACTGAAGAAGCTTCCCATTGGAAGCGTAAGCTTGGCAAAGTAGAACAGAGTGTTGATTTTTTAATTTTTGACTGAGAAACCCCGTTATTCCATTTTACTATACATATATACATACATATACTGTATATATATATATATATATATATATATATATATATATATATATATATATATATATATATATATATATATATATATATATAAATAAATATAATATAATATATATAATATATATATATATATATATATATATATATATATATATATATATATATATATGTAATATATATATAAAGCTTAATAAGAAATCATGTGCATTAGCACAACATTCTATAAACCAAATTACTCCAATATCAAAGTTTTACATACAAAAAAATATTTCCAAAAGCCTTTTTTTTGAAATGGTTGAAATTAATAAGTCTTCTGATTGTATGAATAAGAAAACTGACATTGATAATCTCAGAAGTATATACAGCAACTTACTGGAACTACAGCAAAAACATAATAATAATGAAAATTGTATCAATCAATAACTCTTTCTTCAGAGTCAAAAATTATGAAATCATCATACCCATTGAAAAATGACATTTATGTGAAGATATGATATTTGTCAAACCCACAAAAATCCTATACATGTACAACTTTCTCGTCAATTTAATGTTAAATTTATTTTTTTTTTCGCCCATTTTTACTGTAAGTATGATTTGTAATGTTATTCAATGACGAAAATATTCACAACTCATTAAATTATAGGCCCTGAAGAAGCTTTACATTAGAAGTGAAAGCTTGGCAAAGTAAAGCAGAGTTTGCACATTCGCCTCGGTATTTCTACGAGAAATGAAGTGAGTTAGGGAAACATTTTTAGGACAGTCATATGTGGATCCATGAGAGGAGCTTATTCCAAAATTATTTTTAAATATATAGGCTGACTCCAAAAAAAAGTTACATACCAAAGTTATATTTTTTCTTATGGAACACCCTATATTTCTTTATATTTTTAGATACTATAGACATAATAAACGTGAGTTACTAATATCTTCTCCATACTTAAAGCTGACCGTTTCTGAGAAATTTTGGGAAATGTAAACATACAGACCATATTTTAAAAATTGTTTTCACCCTGCAACGTGTAACGAGCTACTCGTGATTAAAAGTACTGCTCAGCTCAAAGATTTAAATTAACTACCACATAAAATTTTCAATGCAATATTATTCAGATTGGCGAAAAAAATTGCATCAAAATTTGGACACGCATATAATTCTTAAAGTTGAATGGAACACCCCGTATGTAGTGGCGTAATTTGACGCAAAAGTAGATTTCCTTCAAAACTATATCAAGGTTCCCTATACCTATCTCTTCTGCTTTTTACACAAAAGGCGTTTTTATATTTTACTCATGAGTAATTTTGTCATCTTAAACATGGAACACCCTGTATTGTAATGAAAAGCAGAAAAGCATTTTTGAAGTCTATTTATCAAAAAATTAAGAATCTTTTTGATAGTTAATTATTTTAATAAATGCTCAAAATGCTCGATGCATAGGCGAACTCTTTCTTGAAATGAGTGCTGAACTCTGGATATTTTCCAGTTAACGGTTTTTGCCGTTCTTGCATATGATAAGATACACTGCCTGTGCTGCGGAAAAGCTGCAACAACTTTTTCAATGAACGTTTGTTAGGATGACTCCTGTTAAGATACTTTTTTGGCATATACTCTTGTCGCTAATAAACAGTTTTCTTCACACTCACCGATTATCAAAATCATATCAATTTCACTGGTTCGGACTTCCATTGTCTACTATATAAAATGATTTGAAATCCCTGAAACAAGTAAAAAAGAATAATTAAAAAGAATAGTTGAAAATAACAATTATATTAGGTAACAATAAACCTGAAATGAAATGATAGTTTTATTATTTTCTTTTTTTGCATTCTTTCAATTTTTATTTATTCAATTATTATATTTTTACTTGTAGGTTATTTCACTATCATTTCATTTCAGGTTTATTGTTACTTAATATAATTGTTATTTTCAACTATTCTTTTTAATTATTCTTTTTTACTTGTTTCAGGGATTTCAAATCATTTTATATAGTAGACAATGGAAGTCCGAACCAGTGAAATTCATCACGAAACATTGTCAATCACCTTCAAACAAAATCATATCAATTCGTTCTTCCTGGGGATAAGTTCTCATTTTACAATATTTCAAACTGACAATGATTTTAAACTAGTTAAAACAATGATAATGGTTTGATTAACAAGTTGTGTCACTGTCAAATACTTTTTGTTTCATAATAATTATTAACGTCATCTAGGCCAGAGCCTACTATTATTGAAAAAATAGTAGAATCGGTTTTATAAGAAATCGTAAATGTATTTTTTTATTGCCCCTATATCGTAATTTTGGTATTTATTTCACTATGAAGTCAAATATATCTGCTAAGAAACAAGCGAATGTAACATATTTTGCCTCGATAGTTAAGGCACATTGGTCTTCTTATTTTGAAGAATGCTTTTTAATATTTCAGAAATGACAATAAATTTGAGTTTTTACATTTGCCTGCATTTTACTTCAGATACACCTCATTTTCAAAAATTCAAATTTGTGCTTTGACGAATCTACACATTCTTTGATAGGAAGTTTTTTAAAACGTTTTCCAAGGTCTTCATCACAATACAGCTTGTTTTATTTTAAAAATAAAAAAATTACTCATAAGTAAAATATAAAAACGCCTTTCGTGTAAAAATCGAAGAGATAGGTATAGGAAACCCTAATATAGTTTTGAAAAGAATGTACCTCTGCGTCAAATTACGCCACCTAAATACGGGGTGTTCCATGCAACTTCAAGAATTTATTTAATTAAATGTGCGTCCTAATTTTGAAACAATTTTTTTCGCCACTCTGAATAATATTGAACTGAACATTCCATGTGGTATTTAACTTCAATCTTCCAGTTAAGCAGTATATTTGATCACGTTACACGTTACAAGGTGAAAACATTTTTTAAATTATGGTCTGTATTTTTAAATTTCCCAAAATTTCTCAGAAACGGTTAGTTTTGAGTATGGGAAATATAATAGTAACTCACCTTCATCATGTCTATAGTATTCAAAAAATTAAAAAAATATAGGGTGTTCCATAAGGAAAAATATAACTTTGGTATGTAACTTTTTTGGGATTCACCCTATATATTTCAAAATAATTTTGGAGTATTCCTCATGAACCCACATATAATTGTGCTAAAAGTTTTCCCCTAACTTTCTTCATTTCTTGTAGGAATATATCGAGGCGAATCTGGTGGGCCACCCTATATATACAGAGCTATTCAAATTCTTTTCTGTACATGGGGATCTCGTAAACGATAAGAGATAGTGTCGGTTAAATTGTGGTGAAGTTGCGTATTTTAGAGATCTATTCAAAGATGTAATAAATCGAATATAGCTCTTTTGGTTCTGGAGATATACAGAAAAAACCAAAAAGTCCTAAATTATTTTTTGCCTATATCTTCTTTATTTGCAGACCTTTTGAAAATGTCAATGTCAAGTGGGAAAATTCAGAATTTTCCCACTTGACATTGTCAACCAAAATTTTTATCAACTGTCATTATTTAATGTTTTTTTATCTGTTTTTGAACCATTTTATATTTTATTCTCCCGTTATTGTCCTGACGAAGGTGTGAAATATATCGAAAGCTTGACATATAACAAAGAGTTTTCTTTGTAACAGCCCAGCTATTGACTGCAACCTCACAAATTGAACCGATTTATAGTTAAGCCAGTCACTAATTATTCTGTTATATATATATATATATATATATATATATATATATATATATATATATATATATATATATATATATATATATATATATATATATATATATATATATATCAATTCCAATTTATATATTTGGAATTAAATAAATTGGAATCAATTTAATTCCAATTGATTCCAATTTAAGAGCCACCGATAGACAGTTGTTTCAGCCTATTAGGCATCGTCAGTACCGGGCAGGCGGTTCTCAATTGGAGACAAAATGAGAAAAACCAAAAAGTACTTGATAAAAATAGATGCGTAAACGCAAGTGAAATATAAGTGGAACCATCATGCCCAAGCATGAGTCACTTACTTCAGACCGTAAAAATATAAAAATAAGCATTTAGTGAACCCGGATGACATACTTTCACAACAGTTTTACATAAAGCTCGGCCTAATGAAAAATTTTGTGAAAGCTCTGCGCGAAGATCGCTCTGAATTTTTATATCTGAATGAGAAATTTCACAAACTCAGCGAAACAAAAATTAAAGGGAATATGTGTAGGCCCACAAATACGATAACTAACAAAGGATGAGAGCTTCGAAGGAAAACTAAATGATCAGAAAAAATCGCCTGGACATGTTTTGCGAGTGCTGTCCAAAACTTACTGAGTAATCATAAAGCGGAAATCTGCAAAGACTTAATACCTAAACTTTAAATGTCATATAGAGCTTTGGGGTGTAATGTGTCCTTAAAAACTTATATTTGGACTCTCATCTGGATTTCTTTCCCGAAAATTTCGGTGTTGTGAGTGACGAACAAGGAGAGGGGTTTCATCAGGATATTTTCTTGATGGAGAAGCTTTATCATGGGAAATGAAGTCCAGGAATGCTGCAGAATATTGTTGGTGACTTAGAGGACTTACCAGGAGCCAAATATTCACGAAACTCATGAATATTTATTATACATAAGGTAATAATTTCTCAGAGTGTAGTTAACTTTTGCTGCTTCCGTGGTGATTTTGATAGTTTTCTTGTAAACACAAGATCTACTAACCAAACCACAAATGTGAGGCTGGCTCCTGCTGGTGGCTCCGTGCATTTGTATTCTTTCCTTTTGGTAACCAAGTGTTGCCCGAAACACGTGTCTATGGTTTGCTATTAGGGAGTGCGCGCCAGCATTACCATCCAACGACCACTCCTCACACCGTGGAGTAAGTGATCATTGGATTCGAGAATCATGTGCCCTAAGCAAGGGCAGTGAGCCAAGAATGACAGTTTTCTGCATCTGTCTGGCTGAGATTCCTGCCTTAGTGCGACAAACCGGTATGATTATAAGATTCGAGAGTAGAGAGGACATCATTCCACCCCGATACATTCGGAAGGGCGCGCCAGCATTATCAACCAGTGACCACCCCCCACACCGTAGGGTAAATGATCAGTGGGTCCAAGATTCATGTGTCCTGAGCAAGCTCAGTGAGCCAAGAATGACAGCCTTTTGCATCTGTGCGGCTGAGACTTCTGCGTTGGTGCGGCAAGCCGGTATGATTTTAACATGCGAGAGTAGAGAGGGCATCATTCCACCAAGGACTCCAATAATCAGAACAACCATCTTGACAGAGTGATCTGGATACAGTCTGCGGAGTTCGAAAAGGAAATCTTTTTATCCATTTTTCCCCCTCTGTTCTGACGATATTTGTCGCGGCAGGCCGTACACCTTGGGTCAGGAACCTCTACACCCATCACGTGACTGCGGTGGACTGAGGTGTTGAAGACACCATCCTGGTAAGCCATGATGAACCCCTCAGTATCCGACTTCAGCCCACTCGACCTGAGAAAAGCGAACGTCAGGCGGGTTGATAAGCCAAGGACTCCAATGTTATTGAAGAAGACCCTCTACAGGAACCTCTACACCCATCACGCGACTGCGGTAGACTAAGGTGTTGAAGACACCATCCTGGCAAGCCATGATGAACCCCTCAGTTTCCGACTTCAGCCCACTCGACCTGAGAAAAGCGAACGTCAGGCGGGTTGATAAGCCAAGAACTCCAATGTTATGAAGAAGACCCCATGCATTGGCTTATCCTTGTGTTAACGCAGGAGTAAGGTGATTTCTGCGGCTTCTATCTGAGCTTTTTGCTGAACGGTTCCCAACTCGGTGACAGAGTTGTGGTCACGTCATTCTTCTTTAGGGCAGCTGCCCTAAAGTACCGGATACCTTGTGAGTGCGGAAAATCCTATATTGGTGAAACTAAGAGGCTATTGAATGTTCGCATTGCCGAGTACAAGAAACACACACAGCGAGGGGAAACCAGCAAATCAGGAATAGCAGACCATGTTTGGACCCATCAACACAACATCGAGTGGTCCCTAGCTGAGATCTTGCACAGAGAGGAACATTAGTTCAGAAGGAAATTCAAGGAAGCCGCATACATGTTGTCCAACAACGTATTCAGTTAGGCCAGCGTAAAAATACGTAACATATGGAAACCTATCATCAAGCGAAAAATGGCCAACTCCCGCCAAACGGTCATCTACCACGGAACCAGTGAAGTGGAAAATGGAAAGCGGGGATAAGTGAAAGTAATCGAACGACCTATAAATAGTCATCTCTCGGAGAAATCTGTCCAGTCATCACCCGAAGACGATTGTGGATAGTAACAATCGAAACGTCATGAACTTACGTGACTTGGAATCTCTCAACTTTTTATTTTTATTTTCTTTTTCCATTTCTTTATTTTTATTTATTTTTGTTCAATTGTTCTATTTTACTTGTATGTTATTTCACTATTATTTTATTTCAGGTTTATTTTGCTTAATATAATTGTTATTTTCAGCTATTCATTTTTACTTCTTCTTTGTAGTTGTTTCAGGGATTTCAAATCATTTTATATAGTAGACAATGATATTATCTTTAATTTCACCAACGTTTCGATTTGTCATTATCTAGGTGTACTATAACGTTTTCGGAAGTCGGTTGACCCTGCTCGAACCGCTTTTTACTATAGTGGTAAAATGGTATTTGTTACGTGTTCGGAGATAGAATGTCCATAAACGCTCTACTACTTGCTACTTGAATGTTGTTGAATTTTATCTGAGTTCTTCTTCTTCTCAGTTAAGGTATCGAATGTTAAATCTGGAGTTCTCACGGATAGGACTTCAATATAGTCCAATCCGCATATATATGCTGCTATGCTCTGCAGCATATACATGCTGATAGCATAGCAGCATAATCCAATTCGCATATATATGCTGCTATGCTATCAGCATATGTATGCTGAAGTTCAGCATCGTGAGAACTCCAGATTTAACATTCGATACCTTAACGGGGAGATAAGGTTAACTAAGAAGAAGAACTCAGGTAAAATTCAAAAACATTCAAGTAGTAGGTAGTAGAGCATTCATGGACATTCTACCTCCGAACACGTATCAAATACCATTTTACCAGTATAGTAAGAAGCCGTTCGAGCAGGGTCAACCGACTTCCGAACACGTTATAGCACACCTAGATGATGACAAATGAGATATACAGTGTGTCAATTTGAAAACTTCCCACCCTCAATATCTCCCTTCCAGTACATAATATGAAAAAATGGTCAGACAGGTCAACTTTATTTGCAAGGGGGACACTCTGAATGAATATTTTCAACCCTCGGGGTTCAACCCCCTAGGAGGGGTGGATGTTACCCTCAGAATTTCAAATGGAAAGGGGGGTCAAGTGGCACATCATTTTGAAGGGCATTCAATTCTCTTGCCAATGATACCTTTTTCATTAGTTTTTGATGAGCAGTTTTTGAACAATAACGTTCCAAACGAACGGTGATTAGAAGTGAATAAGAATAAATGATTAAAACTCGCCCGCACTAGATGTTTGGTATTCAGGTTGGTATTCAAAACAAATGATTGTAATGGACTATTGGAAAAGGTGAGCATCGTACTAGGTAGCATCGTTCCAACCCTTGAGTAATATTCGAATTCGTGGATGTGAGAGGAATGTAGAACTACTTAGTTAACGAAATACGCATCGAGTGCAAACAAAAAATACTAAATTGCAAAAAACAAATTTCAACCATCTTGTTACGCTTTATCTGATAATATGTTCAAAATGTTGTCCATTCTGCTCTAAACAGTAATACAGTCTGTTTTCGAACTCCTCTCGAACATTTTGGAAAACTTCACCACTAATTGACCGGCATGCTGCTGTAATTCGTCCTTTGAGGTCATCCATATCAGTGGGCTGTGTTTTATAAACGACAGATTTGAGATATCCCCAAAGAAAAAAATCTAATGGAGTCAAATCCGGTGATCTCGGTGGCCACTCAATTGATCCCCTTCTGCCAATCCATCTCTCCCGGAATCGCTCGTTCAACCATTGTCGGACGGGGCGAAAATAATGAGGTGGCGCACCGTCCTGTTGGAAATGTAACAAATCTTCCTGCAACAGTAAATTACCGTGTGCATCAATTTGAGTTTCGAGCTCGTGAGTTATAAGTGGATCGATAGGTGCTTGAAGCATATCTAGGTACAGATCACCATTCAAGTTTTCTTCAAAAAATAAAGGTCCGATAATGGCATTTCCAAGAATACCAGCCCAAACATTAACTTTTTGTGGGTGTTGTGTATGTCCTTCTCGAAAATTGTGAGGGTTTTCGTCACTCCAATAGCGACAATTTTGCCTATTAACATTGCCATTCAGGAAAAATGAACATTCATCACTGAAACAGATATTGAACAGAAGATTAGGTAAAGCATTGATTCGAAGAGTCATGATTTCACAGAATTCTATTCTTCTGTCATAATCATCCTCATGGAGCTCGTGGAGAATCTGCATTTTATATGGATGAAATTTGTGCATTTTCAGTGCTTTCCTTACAGTCTCGTGTGACATTCCCGTCTGTTCTGCTACTGATCGTAAGGAGCTAGTCGGCTCTGCAGCAAATGTTCCCAACACCTCAATTTGAGCATCCTCATTCAGTACTCTGGGGTTACTCCTTTTTTTATTCTTCACCGAACCAGTTTCGGAAAACTTTGTCACCAAATCAAGCACATACCGGTGACTTATATTAAGATTTGGATTTCTTTCATTGAAAAGAGATGCCGCCCTTCGTGCGCACTTGCCCACCTCTCCATAAATAAAAATTATTTCAATTCGGTCTTGGATAGTGTAAACCATTCTTACAATTTATACACTTTCTAAGGTATCGCTGATCAGCTCAACAAATGAAACTGAAATGATAGTACTACCAAATGGCTTGAATGCGATGAACACCTTTTTTGCTCAAAAAACGATACTTTTTATAGCAGAAGTAACAAAAAAGGGATAAGAGTTTTAAATCCGATAATAAACCCAAATGAAAGTCACCGAAATCAGATAACTAATTAATGTAAATTTTTTGAGGCTTGTCTAATTTTACCCCTGATGGAAAGTTGAAAAGCTGACCCGTCATCACAAGTTTTACTTATAAGAGAGTCAATAAATTGTATTTCTTTGCATACTAACTTGCAGTGGCGGATTTAACAGGTGGGCAAAAGCGCGCTTGCCCACTGGGCCCCACCGACGAAAGGCTCAGGGCCCCTCATGCTAAAAGTTACACCTTCCCTTGTGGACCGCACAAGTTCAATTGTCATTCAGGGCCCCCTGTTATCAGGGGTTATTAAATATAAAATCAAATAACTTTTGTAATAAATCAGTTATTTAAACCGTCTACGATTTTCTCAGAGTTTGTCGAATATTCTGACTTATCAAAAACGTTCTAAAGGGGCCCCCGGGCCCGGGTGCTCCCGCGCATGCGCGGGAGCTATCACTATGCTGTTCAACAACTTAGAGAAGGGGAAGGCCGATGTGTAGAAAAGTAGGGGATCGGGTGGATCTTTTGACATACATCAGCCTTCTCCAAGTTGTTGAACAGTACTGTACTGGAGTAGTTTCTACAAGTTCTGTCGACTTCCGTGTCAATCGAAATCGTTTATCATTTATCCAGTGTTTATTGACAAGTGCCGCAGTCGTTTGAAATGTAAATTGTGAATTCATTCGATAACAAATAACTTGATTCCAGATACTCTAGGTATGTACATTAAATTTATTTATTTATATAATTAAGCACTCCACTCATTGAGAGCACATGTGCAGATTTATTTTTTAGAATGTAGTGAACATTTTTTTACCCAACGCATGCTATTGTTATTATTGATTGACCTGAAGCTATCAACATCTTTATTTCGAATAATTAGATAATTTGAATTTTTTTATCGGTCCCTTCACCTTCAGATTATCCAAGTTCTACTGTACCTATAATATTATTTCTTCTCACAACGAAAATGATACCTTTAAAAAATCCTTAAATAGCATTAATTATCGCTTGAAATTATTTTTTTATTGATTTTCGATTTAATCGATTTTTTCTTCAACAAAATTAATGTCCAAAACGATTCTTCTGGAAAAATCAACTAAAATCGAAACCAATTTTTTTCCAAAAATCAACATCCCTAACCCTCACTTTTCCTCGCCTCGGTAGCCTCGGTGAAATATTTTGTCACTAAACAGTTGTTCCTTTGTAATTCAAAAATTGTGTATTAATGGTTTTAGCTGACATGGAAAAAACAAAAGAAAAAAGTGGATTTGAAAAGAGGAAAAATAGAGAAAAAAGAAAATTGGAAAATGCAGACTAAGCAGACTAAAGTCAGCAAATTCTTTCCAACTACAACTTCAACACCAAAGTCAACATCAGTAGAATTTCAAAACGACGATGATCAAAGCTCCACGGAAATCGAATTTCATCCAGCAGAACAAGAATCCCTATTCGCCAGTTCATCTACCAAAAGACATACCGAATCAAGCTATGAAACATTGGCTACAAAATCGCCGCTAATCCACCAAGAAATTTGTAATGACGAAGGTATAGTAGAAATCAAGCAGGAGAACGAACCGGTAAAAGCTGGACCTGAGACTAGTGTTAGTCGAGAAAAATCCTCCGTCGGCCGAAGTGTTAATGACCAGTCGTTTTTCAATAATGAACATAAAGATAACTCCGCACTCACTGATTCATTTGATAAAGAACCAATGTCCGAATCTGAATTATTATTTTCTGCGAATGCACCGCTAATAGTATCGAAATTCAACAATGACAAAGCAATTTATAAGAATCGGATTTTGAACGAAGATCAGAAAAGAATGCTTTTACTTGCTGGCCCTTGTCAACCTACAGAAGCTGATATGCCCAATGGCAAATTCAAACTCACAGAAAATGGGCGCCATTTCAACTCGCAGTATTATTATAAACGTATGCAGAAGCCTTTCGACGAAAATGATCTTAGCCCTTGGTTATCATACTCACCGACTCTACATTATGCTTATTGCCATTATTGCTGGCTATTTGGAAATGAGGTTACGAAAAAAGGTATATGGTGCACTGGTTACACGAATTGGAAACATGTTCAGCGATCCATTTCAATTCACAGTTTGAGCAAGGCTCATCTCCAGAATGCCGTTGCAGCAGCAAGTTTTCTCAAGAAAGCTGATATCAGTCATCAACTAAATCAACAAATTAGCGAAGAAGCGAAAAAATGGCGTTACGTCTTGAACATTTTTTTTGATACCATAAGAACTTTGTCTGGCTTGGGTGTCGCGTTTCGAGGTCATCGTGAAAAAATGGATGAAGAAAATCCTGGTATATATTTGTCTATCATCAAACTCATCTCCCGACATAACTCGACTCTACATGATCACATCGAATCCTCGAATCGGATAAAGTACTTGAGCAAAACGATTACATTCGAATTATTGAATATCTTGGCTGATCAAACGCGAAATTTTATTATTAATGAATGCAAAGAAGCAAAATTTTTCACATTGATCGCTGACTCAACAACTGATGTTGCTCACTTGGACCAAATGGCTATATTGGTGCGATACGTTACAATCCAAAAATATGAGACAGGAGCCAAGGAACTATGCATCAAAGAACGTTTTTTATGTTTCATTCGAATCAAAAAAGGGGATGCTGTCTCGATTTCTCATGATATTATTGGGGTCTTGTTTGAAAAATATCTATTTGAAAAAATTCATTTATGTGGTCAAGCTTTCGATGGCGCGCCTGTTATGTCAGGAGAGCTGAATGGATTGCAAGCACTTATCAGAAGATATGTTGGAGAGAAGGCCTTCGTTCCGTACATCCATTGTACAGCGCATCAACTCAACCTGGTTCTATCTCATGCAGCTGAAAAATTCGCCAGCCCTTCAATCAAACTCTTTTTCGCAACATTACAGCGAATTTTCAACTACTTCTCGCAGTCTCATCGGCGATGGGAAAACCTTTTGGATGAAAGCAAAAATTTGTCTCAAAATACAAAATCTTTCGGCATTCAACTTCTGGAAGAATTGAAACTAGAACTTTTTGAGACCAACTCTGACTGTCGAACAGAGACACGAGATGAACAGTGTGCTGTGCCACCGGAAGATATCGAAAGCGAATCGCTATCACAGAAACGAAGACTCCACATCAAAGGCTTGAGTGATACTCGTTGGTCTGCACGGTTAAAAGCAGTAGAAGCAATCATCCAAAATCTTGACTGTGTTGTCAACTGTTTAGAACGAGAAACATCGAGAGAAAGGGCTACCGGAGAAGATATAATGGACGCAAATTCTCTACTTTCGGCGATCAATTGGCTATTTTTGCTAAATCTGACATGGTGGCATTCAGTCCTATCATTCATTGACATTGCTGAAATGCAATTACAAAAAAAAGAAGTTGATCTTTTGATGGCCCAAAATTGTCTTGAAAATGTGATGAAGAACTTGCAAAACTTGCGTCAGGAGAGCAAGTATGATTCTTTCGTTTCGAAAGCTAAATCTCAATGGGAGAAGATGGGATGGAAGAATCCGGATTTTCCGATCATTAGACAACGACGAACGAAAAAAATGCCAGGCGAGAAAGCAGAGGACAGTTCTCTGGATATGGCAACGAAACATCGCATTGGGTACTTCGAAGTTCTGGACAGAATGTGCAGTGAGTTACAAGAAAGGGCCAAAGGTTTTGATGAGATTAACTCACTTTTCGGATTTCTCGAACCTGAATCATTCAAAAACATGGAAGAAAAAGAAGTTGAAAAAAATGTGTGCAATTTGATGGAGAAATATCCAAGTATTTTTACAACTGCCCTGAAGTATGAGCTAATCAGTTTTGTTGAGATATATTTCTCACAAGAACAAGATTCTAACAAGCATAGTCCATTGCAATATTTGAACTTCATAGTTGAAAAAAATTTGATCAGCAGTTTCCCGGAGTGCTGCAGTTTATTGCGTTTGTTCTTAACCCTTCCCGTCAGCACTTCCAGCGCCGAACGAACAATGAGTTCATTGAAAAGAGTAAAAGATCGTCAACGTTCTACAATGAGTGCAGAAGCATTGGACGATTTCAGTATACTTTTTATTGAACAGGAAGTCGCCAATCAAATTGATCTGGATTCAACCATCGACGTTTTCGCGGAGAAGAAAGCGAGAAGAGGTTTCAAAAATTAAAAATTTATTTTGGTTTCGTAAATTCTAAAATATGTAAATTTTCTCGATGTAAATAGAATACAACTTTTATAATGCTCATTTATAATAAATGAAAACATTTTTATATTCAATAAATTCTTAAAACATATGTCTTTCACTTTCCATGCAACACCTGACACAACATAATTTTCTAAGGGGGGGGGGCCCTAAAGAAATTTTGCCCACTGGGCCTTTTTCCTTAAATCCGCCACTGCTAACTTGACAACCAGGCATTTTAGTATAGGCCAATTCTAATTACTTCTATTAGTTTAGAACTACATTTTCGGATACTGCTGATCGGAAAATAATAAATGAGGGCACCGTCGGCAAGCGAATTGAATGCCCTTCAAAATGATGTGCCACTTGACCCCCTTTCCATTTGAAATTCTGAGGGTAACATCCACCCCTCCTAGGGGGTTGAACCCCGAGGGTTGAAAATATTCATTCAGAGTGTCCCCCTTGCAAATAAAGTTGACCTGTCTGACCATTTTTTCATATTATGTACTGGAAGGGAGATATTGACGGTGGGAAGTTTTCAAATTGACACACTGTATATATATATATATATATATATATATATATATATATATATATATATATATATATATATATATATATATGTTAAATTCTACGAATATGCTTCAATTTGAGAATGTACAAATTTTTGATGGTGTAATGAAAAAGAACACAATTTTGCACTTTTAATGGATCACATTGGATAGCAGAGACACAAGAATTAATATCAGCAAGTCAGATTTGATTTAATTTGCATTCTGCATTTCTCATAATTATTATTCTAATCTTTTTTTCGTACTAATAGTTGGAGATCATCTCCCGAAAATATTGACTCGCTTAGCAAAACGCACATAGAGACACAGTTTTTTAGTTTCGGTATGGGAAAAGTATTTTCTTCAGATGCCTTTGATCTGTCTCATAAGTTTATTACATTATCACATATCATCACATTATCACATGAACGAAATTGAACATACACGAACGTGTTTTTGTAAGCAAGCACATCAGAACATATCAAAAGTCAAGTTCTATTTGGGTCACGATTCATTTCTTATGATGTGTCTCATAAAAAAGTACAGATTTGGAAATGAAATGCATGATGTATGGAAAAACGTATATTTTTGTACATAAATAAAAGATGACATAAACGTAAATTGAATTCAAAATTTAAATACAAATTTTTTTGGTAATTCCAGCTGTATGATTTCAACCCTAGTTTGAAGGTTATCAAAACATAAATACATAAAAACAATAATTTATTTGAAAATGTGTATCTTCAACAATACTACAAACTCTAGCTTATATAAGTCTATGTACAATTCGAAATTTCGGTACAACTTAAAATAATAATTCTATTACCGTTGTTACACTTCATAACAATCAACCTATTTATGTCACATGAATTTCATAATCATCAAGTCAGTACTTGTTGGTGACTTTCCTTTATTTGAATAATGAGAAATGCATGACTCTCATTTCCATCAACCGATCTGAATAAATTGTGGAATTCGGTCAATTTTCAACTCATTCCAAAAATATCAAAATTCTTGTACTTTGCTATTTTTATGAAAATTGGCACAATTTACTATTAACGAAATGATTGAAACTGATGTCATATGACTCGCAAGTGTGACTTGAGAAAAGACATCTATACTAACATAAGTCAAAATTTGTTGATCTTCCTGATGAATGATTTATCACTTCAATTATTTTAGTCATACTATTGGGGGATGTATAGGACGACAAACAACTCCATCATGAGCTCAAAATAGATTAAACTCATAATACGTTACTCCTTCACGGTTTGATGTTCTAAAATCTAAACAGTACTACTTAAAATGACAGAGTGGTTGGGAAAATGATCATGAGAAAAAAATGAATTGTTCATCGACGTTTCGAACTTTATCAAGCACAGCCAGCTATCGAAAGCGCTCGCATATAATAAATAAAAGTTATAAAGATTCATATCCTTTCTGTGACATATGTCAATATTAAAATACCTAAAATAAAGGAAAATTAGTTGCATCATCTCCAAGTGATGGTATTAAGGTGATTTTTTGCATGAAATTTATAATATCGAGTCTTCTATCAGTAATTATAGTCAGGAAAGTAAAATTACTTAAAAAAATGCATTTCACAAAATTATGTAGTCGTAAAATTCCAATGGTAGTTCATTTGCGATCATTGAATAGTAGATTATTCTTTCTTATATCCGGAATTCACTATCTGGCTGACATTTTTCAAAAGCAAAAATCATTCACCAATTTCAACAATCCCTAGAATGTCTTTTCTGATTATGAATGAAATCCAAATCGTGGTTCATATTTTTGGTTTGGTAGTGGAAAAGATCCGAACAAAATCACAACCTGGAGTGAGGTGTTATTTTTATTTTATTTTCATATCAGAAATGAATGTCAGAACATTGAATTTTATTCCTCTTCCTCTAGTTGAAATAAAAATTTTACATATTCAGTGCACTCACATCTCACCTATTATACATTTACAGTAAACTGATGGATGTAGCCGTTACTATGTGGTACGAAAGCATAATGAAAAAAAGAGAATTGTTTTTACCACTTACTCAAAGTGTCGGCGTTCTCAAAGGCCAAAAAAACCAATACAGAGAAATAAAGCCGCTGCCAACTAGTCCTCGTGGACTGAATCATTGGCGGTTCGTATTGGATGATTTCTACTAACCGAGTTTTATGAGTGACTGAAGAGTCATATAATTAAATTTGAAGTCATGAAGTCATAAAATTAAATTCGAAGTCACTGTGTAGTGATTCCAATAGCGATGGTGAACAAGGCGAAAAAGAGATACCAGTGAATGAGATTTGGATGCATTTGAATATTGAAACACAGAGATTATGTTTCAACTTATATAAGAATCTACATCTCAAGTTTGGTTTCGAGGAAAACAAACTATTACAAGCAACATCAGACTTGACCGAAATTCCTTTCTCAACAGTACGTAAAATAGTCAAAAACAAACCTTATGAACGCAAGACGCGATGTGATACGGGATTACCAAAACCTTTATATGTTCACATAATAAAATCATAAAAAAAAACAATATACGACTGTTACAAAAGCTGTCAGTCATAAGGAAGAAATTGAATACTTCCGGTCATAACGTGAGCTACTGTGACAAAACTCTTTAGGATTGGATAAAGAAACTAGGATATATATTTGAAATAATAAACAAACGTCAAGCAGTTATGGAAAACAGAAGTATAGTGGAATTGCATAAGAAATACTTAAAAAAAAATTACTAAATATAGACAACAACGGCAAATTTTCTATTTGGACGAAACTTAGTATGATACTCACGACACAGTTACAAAAGAGTGGACTGATGGTTCGAGAATGTGTACGCCTAGCATGCCTCCAAACACAGGATCGCAACTGATATTATTGTGCATTGCGGAGGAAGTGAAGGATAGATTCCGAAATCTTTGAAATTATTTGGAAAAAAAATTGAGGACTGCGATGTTGACTATCATAAGAATATGGAAGCTAATATTTTTGCGGAATGGTTTAAAAACACATTGATTCCATCGAGTTGATTTTGGGAAATCATCAGGCGTAAAAATAATTTTCCAAAATTTGATAACAAGGTAATAGAGCTAGTTAAAGAAGAAGTATCTAATGTTACCATAGAAGAGTGGCAGAAAAGGATTAGAAAAATAATTTTAGTTGAAGAAGACTATATGGAGATTGGACACTTCCATATTACTGGTGGAAATAAATTCATTATTGATTTGGATAAATGAATGAATTTGAATGAATAATGAATTTATTTCCACCAGTAATATGGAAGTGTCCAATCTCCATATAGTTTTTTTCAAGAACAATAATTTTTTTAATCACTTTCCTTGGTACCGTCAATCAGCAGAATTATCTCAGGTACATCGATCAACTATTTTCCAATTGGAGGATTGTTGGTACACCCCAAGAATTCCTCTCATTGTTTTTCTTAAACAATAATTCGAAATGTAAAATTTATATATATATATATATATATATATATATATATTAATATATATATATATATATATATATATATATATATATATATATATATATATATATATATATATATAGTGATCAGAAACCATGCCAAAATTGAATCACTCCCACGATTTTTTTTTTGAAAATATGAATCGAAAAATTCCTTATAAACTCCTGTCGCAAGTTCAAATAAATTCAATGTAAAAAGTTCACACGTTATTGAGCAGTTTTCTGAGTGGATCTTTTCTTTCAATCATCATTCTCAGATTACTTAAAATACATTTCAAATTTCGAATTATTCAAATTATTATTTGAAAAAAAAAACGAGAAGAATTTTTGGGGTGTACCAACATCCTCGAATTGAAAAATAGTTGATCAATGTACCTGAAACAATTCTGCTTATTGACGGTACCATTCAATTGAAATAGGGTCTCATCAGAAAAAGAAAACAATCATCGATTTGCATTGGGCAGTTTAAATACTCTTACAAAATTGCACAAGAAATCATCATGGGACATGTAAAAAAATGCCCTTTGACGGATGAATTCAACTTCCAAAAGTGTTGAATTTGGAATATTTCAACCATTCGAAGAACTTCTGATTGTTTCTATCTAAGAACTTATTTGTTCGAGATCGAAATTTGTATTCTATCTGACTTACTGTCAGAACGGTTGAATGACTTTCTTCTCTAATCCGACTTCAATTTTCAAATCTGATATAAATGAAATTCTCCTGTTATTATTTTAATGAATTTCATTTTCACGATTGTTTCACTAATGCACTAGCAAGTGCATTAATAGCAATTTTGTATCGATACAAGCCACACCATAATAGCTGCTTCAACAACATGGATGGATCCAATTTACAATACAGTCAAAGTGAATTTTCGATTGAAGTTGTTATATTCTTCTTTATTATTCAAGAGTTATGTTCTCTATTTGAGTTAGTTTATTTTAGTTTGATTGTTGAAAACTTGGTAATTAATATTTTAATGAAGTAGTGTTGGAGGACATGTTTTCTATCTACAAGGTAAGTATTTTAGTTGAATGATTTATTATTACTAGCAGTTGCAAAAAAAACTGGAAACGTTTTTTTAACATCACAATTGGTTGTTTTAAAATTGTTTCATATCGCTCATAATCTTATTAATGAACACTGTTTCATTGTAACGCAACTATTTTGATTTATTATAAATAGTATTCATAAAGCAGAAGCCGTATTTTCTGACAATTTTGCAATTAAAATTGAACTACAATACTATTGGACTCCGACATTTAGTAATTGTAAATTTCTAAAATTTTTAATAATATCCGTGTCAAGACATTGGTGATTTCCGATTCTATTATCTTTCAAATTCTTGTATTATTGATAGAGTTTGTGTTGTTTTTGTTTGTACCGGCATTGTTATCGTAAGCGCTTCATAGTGTCACACAAAATGAATCTAACGATTAAAGTACAGCTGTATTCAGTTACTATATTTGTATTGAATGTATTGAATCTGTTCCTACTTTTATAATAATAATTTCTGCTAAAGCACTCTACAACTTGGCCAGTGTGAAAGTTGTCTGGACCATTGCAGTTCTATCAAATGAATAGTTGAGTCAATATTCTGATTCCAGTTGGATAATTATGTGCTTCTAAACATAGAAACGACGCGCAGATATTTTCAAGGTCATAAACGGTAAGAAAATCAAATATCTTCTTCCCAATTATTTTAAAATTGGTTTCAACAAACTTTTGTGTTGAAGTCGGTTGTATTGGTAACATTAAATATAACTGTATATTGGCAAGTATGAAGTACATTGCCTTAAGAAATTATTATCGTGGAGCATCTGGGACAAACTTGATAAAATTCAAAACTTCGGCAAAGATATGCATGATGAGTGAAAGTTGGAATCTCTGGGGAGAAGTGAATCTATTTAAAACCTTTTCTTACACCAGAACAAAAATAGTATTGCTCGACATGCATTTCGCTAACTAATTTATCCACATTTTGTCTTCAATCGAGGACCGCCTGCCCGGCACTGACGATGCCCACTAGGCTGAAACAGCTGTCTACCGGTGACTCTTAAATTGAAATCAATATTTATATGCAAATGAAACCATCAGTATAATTAGTCTTTCAGTCATATCTAAATGAAACTATCTTGGTTAGCGAAATGCGCTTCACGAGACAGTTTTTTATTCTGGTGTGGAGAAGTGTTTAAATCAGAAGAAAGTTTCAAAATGATATTGATCCTTTTCCCAGGCATTCTGTCATTGACAAGTTTTACAGTAAAGTTGTACATGAAAACAACAATTGATAATGGTATTGAATAAATAATCAGAAGAAATTCAAATAGAGAACAGGCCGGTTACAAAAAATTAAAAAAAAAGTTCTTCATGGGCGCTGTTACATTGTTGCTCTCCCTAATTCACCTATACCTAACGACATCGTAATTATATTATATTCTAGGGTATAGTTCACAAAAAAATTTACTAAATCAATTACATACTATATTTAACAGATGACTCGTAATATGAGTGTGGTGTATTTGCTGTAGGAGGTGACGGTAGAGATGACGGAATCGATGGCGGTGGAGGGCTTATGTAGGGTTTTCTATCACATTGGATTGGCTGCATTGTATTACTTGAGGGCCTCAACACTGTAATGGAAAAATATATCAGATTAGGAATTTTTATATGAAAATTTTGAAAAGGTATCGAAAATTTTATATATGTTGTAAGAACATGACAACATATATAAAATTTCATTTCATACAAATGGTTGTATATATATTCACCATTCATTGTTTCTATATATAGTAGCGAATGAATATCTCTCTCCAGATTGATCCGAAATGAAAACCCTTTGAGGCCTTTCTTGAATTTGTTTACACTTTTAACCTAATGCATACAATTTATTAAACTGATAATGGTTATGCTAAGTTTCAGAAACTGTTTCAGTTGTGTTTGGGATAACTAGAATTGGTCTATTAAGGATTCGATAGTCAAATTAACCTGACTATTACATGAGGACACACTGTTAAATTAATTTAAGACAAGTAGACATGGCAATATTGTGAAATCAATTTTATATAGCTTATAATTTTCCAATTATTAGATTCACCATTTGAGACTAGTAGATAAGGCAAATAGTGAAATTAATTTCATACAGTGTGGTCCACTAAGTCTGCAACAATTGAGAAACTTTTTTATTATTGATTTCTCAGAAAATTTTATTCGTGACAAAAGTTGGTGCATGTTCCAAAACTATACCAAGTGTACCTGAAATAGCTTTATGACAAACACCATACAGAATAGGCCAAAAAATATAAATTTCGTTCAAGAGTAAAGTACCCTTATTTCAAAAAATATAGAAATAAGTTAGACAGAAAAGTTGCTTGGAATTGATAGTTATGTTCAGATACGAAGTCATGGCCTGCTATTCGAATTTTGTTTTTTGTAAAATTTTGAGTTACCCCCGTGTGATACATATTTTTAGTATTTTGATTCAATATTCATTCATTCATTTATCCTGAATATATACAGACAGAGTCCAATTACATATAAACAGTACTTAAACTACACTAAACCTAACACATATATAGATAAAAAGATACAATCGACAATAAAATTATTGTAAATATAAAATCCCTATAATGAAATATATAAAATCATTGCAAATAGGTGTTAAAAAATATAGGAAATAGAAACGGGCTAGTGTTATATGTCATATCTGTAAAAATAAAAGAAACATGTAACATCAATATGTATTTGAAGTAGCCACAATCAAATCAGTTTTGAGTATTTTTCATCAAATTAAAGTGTCTTTGTAAAATTTACTTGGATTTGTATTTTTGTACTCTTTTTAACGAGGCAAATACTTTACTAACTAAATATTCATATGAATGAACTAACAATAAAAGTATAAAATTTCTTTTATTCTAACAACAATGCCTCAACTAGAACAGATATTGAAAAACAATCCAAAATCTATCGTGAATAGCCATGAACAAAAAACACATACGCCCTAAAACAATACTGTAGTTTGATAGTGTGGCTTTCTAAAACTTGCCTGTAAAACGTTTTCATATTTTTCCTTAATCAAAAATGCCTCGCTCAGTATTATTAACGTTAACTGAAAAGGCAGAATTAGTTTTATTCTATGGTGATGGTTGATGGTTATGAAACAATGCGCGAAGCTGCAAATATTTTCAACGAGCGGCATCCAGACAAACAAATTTGCTATTCAAGTGTAAGTAAAATTTTAAAGAATTTCAAACAGACGGGCTCCCTAGAATATAAATATAATACGGAGCGTAGGAAACCTGTATGCATAGAAGAAAACCAGCTTGATGTCCTTCAAGCAGTAGTAGAAAATCCTAGAAGGTCCACCCAAGAAATTAGTGATTATACCGGCATAAAAAAACCTCTGTGAAGCGTATTCTCAAGAACCATAAGTACCATGATTACAAACCTACATTCATTTGTACATTTCAAGAAAGAGACAATGATTTGAGATATGATTTTTTCCATGTGGATTCAGAGTGAAATAGAACAACGAGATTTTCATCGATGTATTCTGTTTGGAGATGAATCTACTTTTACAACAAATGTGGTTCTATCATCACAAAATTGCAGATGGTGGTCAGATATCAACCCAAATTTCATTCTTGACAACAAAAATCAATACTATCAGAAAACAAACGTTTGGTGTGGTATGTTAAATGATAAATTACTGGGTCCGTTTTTTTTTCGCGAGAATTCGAATCAGGTACTTGAACTTTTTGGAAACTGAAATAGGAGAGTTTTTGGATGATATGGTATTAGAAGAACGACAAAAGTTATGGTTCCAACATGACGGATGTCCTGCCCATTCTACTAGAAATGTTTCTCAGTGGCTGAATAGAACATTTCGTAATAAATAATTAGGACGAAATACCGATCTTCGATGGCCTCTTCGTTATCCAGACCTTACACCTCTAGATTATTTCTTATGTGGATACTTAAAACAAAAAATCTACAGAGATCGCCCCTTCAATAATGTTGATGAGCTTGAAACTTCAATACGAGTTCATTCCAGAAATATTATCGCTAATGTGTTGCGATCTACATTGAACGAATTTTATGAGCGAACAATTAGATGCATCGAATTAGAAGGTGGACATACAGAGACGCTTCGATAATTTTTATTGTCAGCACCTGTTAAGTTGTTAAATTACCTACTGTATTTTTATGTACTATCGCTTATTGGTTCTTTTTTGTTCATGGCTATCCGCGATAGTTTTTGACAGTTTATTCATGTGAACATTATACTTGGTAAAGTATTCGCCTCGTTAAAAAGAGTATTTGTTTTATTCAAGAGTTCTGTTGAATATCGTTGCAAAAAACATGAAGTTGACGGTCACCTAAAAAAATACAAATCCAAGTAAATTTTACAAATACACTTTAATTTGATAAAAAATACTCCAAACTGATTTGATTGTGGCTACTTCAAATACATATTAAATCAAAATAGTAAAAAAATGTATCATACGGGGGTAATTCAAAATTTTCCAAAAGAAAAAAAAATCAAATAGCAGGCCATGACTTCGTATCTGAACATAACTTTTAATTCTAAGCAACTTTTTTCTTCAACATATTTCTATATTTTTTGAAATAAGGGTACTTTACTCCTGAACGAACTTTATATTTTTTGGCCTATCCTGTATGGTGTTTGTCATAAAGTCATTTCAGGTACACTTGGTATAGTTTTGGAACATGCATCATCTTTTGTCAAGAATAAAATTTTCTGAGGAAATGATAATAAAAAAGTTTCCCATTTGTTGCACACTCAGTGGACCACACTGTATAGCTTATAATATTTCAATTATTAGATTTACCTGACTATTATATAAGAAAACATTGCAAAATTAATTTTAGACTAGTAGATAGGACAATTTGTGAAATTGATTTTATATAGCTTATGATATTTCATTTATTGGATTCACCTAACTATTACATAAGGACACCTTGTAGAATCAATTTAAGACTAGTAGATAAGGTAATATATGTGAAATACATTTTGTATAGCTTATAATATTTCAGTTATTAGATTTACCTGATTATTACATAAAAACACATTGTAAAAATAATTTAATACTAGTAGATGAGGCAATATGTGAAGTCCATTTTATATAGCTCATATTTCAATTATTAGATTCACCTGACTATTACATAAGGACACGTTGTAAAATTAATGCAAGACAAGTAGATAAGGCAAATTGTAAAATTAATTCAAGACACTCAAGACGCAGGCATGTAAACATGTATCTATGGTATAAATAAGGATAGATTTGTAAGTATGATTGGTTTGATCATCCTCTTGAAGATGATCACTTGGTGATCGAAACACGTGTCGAGGTGTTAAAATAACGATTTGGTGTTGTGAAAAAACTCCAGTATTATTCATTTAAAAGTACATTGTTTTTTTTTAAATAGTTTTTCTTTCGTGTAATTCAATGTTCATAAGACAGTAGCTGTTTCGAGAAGGCTTTTTTTTCAAGATTTTGTCTGAAAGTTACTTTTTTGTATGATCTACATATCTTTGGTAGGAGTTTATTTGTAAACTATTTGCTTTGGGACAAAAACCTTTCTTTCTCAAAATAATATCCTTTTGGAATATCAAACATGATTTTAGATAACCTCATTCGCATTCGTATTGGTAGATGCCATGAAAAAGTCACTGGAGTAATGGAAATAACTTCATATCCTGCTAATTCAAAACCAGGTTGACTTCATCAAGTCATTTTAAAATCTATCGTACGAGCATGTTTTTAATTAGTTATGATTCATATTTCATTAGACCGATGTATGTATCGAACTACACACAAAAGATCTATAAATCACATGCGGTTATAGTCATCCACATCGTTATCTGCAGTGGAGAGATAAGAATTTCCTGCAAATGCATCGATTTCAACGCTACCATCAATAATATCAATTTTCACTAGTCTCGTTTTATTATGCGGATATAAATATGAAATTACCTGTCAGCCGGCTAACCCACAGCCTGGGTTTATGTTTTTTTTCATTATTCTTAGAATTTTCAAAATTGCTGATAGCAATTTTTTTACAGCTGGCTACTAGTTCTTAAGGGAATCTAGAATTAAATTTATTGAGATACCTCCCATGTCGTGTCTTGAGGCGTTGGTTGAGTACAATATGAAGAATAAATGGGTTTTTGAAGGGACTATTTTTTACATTATTTGTATCTCAGTAGTCACTTTGATTTCAGTTTCTACCCAAGCGTTAATAAAGGTGCCAGAATTAACGCAATATTTGAATTTACCGCCATTTGTACAGTAACAAATTGGCAACCCTAGACAGCTGACAGTTTATGGTTAGTGAAAATGGAGCGTTGTACGATCAAGCAACGTGTCTTTATTGTTGAACATCATCTTAAAATAATGAAAGTTTGACGGCCGCAGTTCGAAAATTTCCTACAAAATAAGGTGGAATAGTATTTTCAGTTCATTAAATGTGAGGAGATCAACTGAAAAATCCGGGAGAACTGGATCAGTTGTGCACAGTAAACACACTGGTCGCCAAACAACAAGCCGTTCAAATGCCACTAACAAAGCAAATTGTGACACGGTTGATAAAAGTCCAGGAACATCAATTCGGTATCGTGTAGTCTCGTTCACATGTACTTTTTGTTTGTGAAATTTTACAGATGGGTCCAAAAATTACGATCAAGGTGTCATTGGATTAGTATTTTTACCTAGAAAGTTTAAGGAAAGGTCCGAAAAGGCGCTGAAAAAAATTACAAAAGTTATAAACAATTGAGTGAAAAAAAAATGGGGCTTTAGTTTTTTTGAACATCTCGAAAAATTTTCAAAATTTTGTAAATTTGAAAAAAAATCTAAAAAGATAAAAAAATTTGCGTAAAAAAAGTCTCGACTCTTGAAACTCTTTTACAGAGCCCTAAAAATAGAGCCAAAAACGGGTAGTCTTGCTTCCCCGCGAATTCCGTCAGTCTGACATAAAAACAAAAAAAAATTTAAACATATCAAATCCAAATATTAAGGAATGAAAAAGTTCATGTAATGTTGGGATACACTAATAAACAATAATCCGCAGTCAAAAAATTTTTCCCTCAATTTCAACATTATTTATGCATTTGTTAATCAATAACTTTTTTGAATTGAAATTTAATATAAAAACCCCTATAATTATTGAACAAAAACTTTGGCATTTTTTTCCTTTGGTGAAGTTATTCTTGACAGACTAAGAAATAGATTACCGTTGCCAAAATAAAAAAAAAATACTTTTCACTTTTTTTCAATAATTGAGAATTATGAATTGAAAATACATAATTTTTTTTAAATTTTCATTGATTCAATGTCACATGGTTGAAAACTACTTAATATTTTTTCACTGCTATTGTTAATAAATGTATTATAAACAAATACATTGTTTATAAGCAATTCGAATTTTTTATGCATTATGTTAATTAAAAAAAATCATGATTTTCAAAAAAAATTCTTTGTTGCTGAAAAATGCGTTTGTTAATCAACAATCGTTTTTTGTGGCTGAATATTATAATTGAGGAACAGTTTTTTTTTTCAAATTTTTTCTATTTTTCATAAAACTTTCAATATTGTGATACCTTGATACTTGTCTTCCTCATCCGCTCCTCCGGTTTTATAATTATCATAACTTTTGTTGATATGACAAATATGCTTCGAATCTTTTTTGTTAATTATGAATTTATTAATAATTTAAGCCGTTTACTGAAGTTGTAGCCCTATTATTTATTTAATCATTGATTGGTATTTATAAAAAAAAAGATTGTTTTCATGTTTTCAGGGAATTTACAAAATCAAAACCATACTGAAAGTTATTTCGATTAGTACACTCAATTATGCAGGCACAATCAACCAGTTTAAGCAAATCGTCAGGCGCCAACTTTAGTAAAAGGCTTAAATTGTTAATTAATTCATAATAAACAAAAAGACTCGAAGCATATTCGTCATATCTGCAATAGTTTAAAAGTTATTATAATTATAAAAGTGGAGGAGCGGATAAAAAAAAAGTATCAAGGTATCACAATATTAAGAGTTTTATAAAAAATGGAAAAAAATAAAAAAACACATAGCTACGTTTATTACAGAATGGAATATAGAAGAAAAATGGAAAACTGTATTTGTTTATAACATTTTTTTCAATAAACAAATAAAAAAAAAATTTTTTTTCGAAACCTTGAAGAACAATACAATTTATGATTAAAAAAACGGTTCCTCACTTTTAATATTCATTCACAAAAAACGATTATTAATCAACAAACCATTTATTTTCTAAAAATCATTATTTTTGTCAATTAACACAATGCAAAAAAATTTCGAATTGCTCATGAACAATGTATTTGTTTATGATGAATTTATCCACAATAGCAGAGGAAAAAATATCAAGTAGTTTCTAATCATGAGACATTGAAACAATAAAAATGAAAAAAAATATATTTTTTTTCAATTTTTAATTTTCAATTGTTAATAAAAAAGTAGAAAATAACAATTTTTTCATTTTGGCAAAGGTAATCTATTTTTTAGCCTATTAAGAATAACTTTACCGAAAGAAAAAAATGGCAGAGTTTTCCTCTAATAATGATAGGGGTTTATATATTAACTTCCAATTCGAAAAAAGTTTCAATTAACAAATGCATAATAAATTGGGATGAAAATGTTTTGACTGCGGATAATTGTTTATTGATGTATCCCAACAATAAATGGATTTTTTCATTCCTTAATATTCGCATTTAATATGTTTTAATTTTTTTTTTGTCAGAGTGACAGAATGCGCGCGGAAGCCAGACTACTCGTTTTTGGCTCTATTTTCAGGGCTCTGTAAAACTGATGAATAATTGAGATACAGTTTCGGGAGTCGGGACCTTTTTCATGCAAATTCATTGATCTTTTCCGATCTTTTTTCAAATTTCCAAAATTTTCAAAATTCTGAAAATTTTTCGAAATTTTCAAGGAAACTGAAGCCCCATTTTTTTTCACTGAATTGTTTATAACTTTTGTAATTTTTCTCAGCGCCTTTTCGGACCTCAAACATTCTAGGTAAAAATACAAATCCAATGACAGCTTGGTCGTAATTTTTGGACTCGTCTGTGAAATTTCACAAAAATAAGCAAAAAAAAGTACATGTGAACCAGACTAGTGGAACGAATTATAAATTTCAACGAAGTCCCTACAGTTTAAGATCTGGCTCTCCATATTTATAAAATCCAGTTGATACAACAATTTGAGCCTAATGACTATACCCAGCGAAGACAATAGATGATTGTACATCAACAAGTAGACGCTGATTTTTTGAGCAAACTTATAATGAGCGATAAAACACATTTCCATCTTGATGGCTTCGTTAATCGACAAAATTGACGCATTTGGGGTTTCGAGAACCCACATGTGATCATAGAAAAACAAATGCATCCACAACGTGTCAGTGTTTGGTGTAGATTTTCGGATGGAGACACCATTAGATCATACATTTCTCAGAATGAGGCTAGTCAAGCAGTGACTTTCACTTGTGCTGATAACACAGTACTTTTTGCTGAAATTAGATGATGTTTATGCGGCCAACATGTGGTTTCAACAAGATAGCACCACATACAGCCTGTGAAACAATTCAAATACTGTGAAACATTTCCAAGTCGTGTACTCTACTGTTTCGCTAATTAGAATTGACATCTAGACCATGTGATTTAACTCCTTCAGATTCCTTTTTGCATGCTTCACCTGTATGTATGTATGTATGTATATATGTTTGTATGTATGTTTGTTTGTTTGCTTGTAACTCTCAAGCTGGGGATCTGTATTTGACAGAATTATCGACATTATTGCTTGACCTATTCGCGGGCAGATGGCGCTGTACGGAACCTCCTTGATATGATTCGAACTCACTTTATATGTATTTCTTCTTCTGGAATTTTTTTTTTCGTTAACACGCGCGCCTGTTGCCTTATTTGTAACCCACCTTCGCGCGCCTGCTGCTTGGGCTTGGTAGCTGATTTTCAGGCTCCCTTTTCGGAATCGGAAAATATCAATGGTCATTTTCCTGATTGATCCCAAAGTTTAGATGAAATAAATATAGTTTGAAGATATTGAAAAACACGCTTTTATAGCACACAAAACTAAAAAATTGAAAATAAATATAGTTCAAGAAACTAAAAACACGCTTTCAAAGAACATCGAACTGAAAAGTTATTTTTTTTTAATAAGCTTAAAACAACAACGAACGAAAACAACTAGTATTATTGTGAAAAAAGTGTACGCGCTTTGTGCCACATTTTTTGTATATCCAGCGCCTATCGCTTTTTTACAATAATACTGGTATTTTATGTTCGTTATTGTTTTAAACTTATTTAATAAATAATTATTTTTACTTTTTAGTTCGATGTTCTTTAAAAGCCTGTTTTTTTAGTTTTTTAAACTATATTTATTATGGAATTATTTGAAGTCAAAGGTGAAAGTCAACAAGCCCACGTCCACCCGTCTATAACAAAGGAAATTCAACGCTGCATCAACAAAATTGAAGCACATTTAAGGAAAATGGTGCAAAGTCGTGAAGGCCATTTGCCCGATGTATTATTTTATGAATAACCCCATCTTGTTTACTTCATATTTCAATAAAAAATGGCAATAAAAGTACAAAAAAACATGTTTTTTTTTGTTCGAATCAAATCTTGCGTTAATTCTGGAACACCCTTTACGATTAGCGTCATGCTCATGTTTCTTGCGAACTACCGAGACAAGAATTTTTCGATATGACATTTCAATTGAACTGTTTACCACTAAATAAGTGAAATTGTAAAACAGATGGGATGAATGAAAAATAGCAAAAATAAAATGAGAAAAATATAAAGATTTCAAAGTAATCTATTTCACGATGTTTTGCGACGTTTTTCGACTAGGTAGGTAGGTCTAAAATGAGTGGGTCTATTCGACCCTCCACTGCAACCCATAAGGGTTTATTGTGGCTCACACCTATTCACACTCGGCCAAATGAACCCAGCTTCTTAACGAAGCTGATTAGTTTATATGGTGAGTGGTCTTTCAGGTCACATGGTGAGAGTACGGATCTGCCAAACTCAAAGAATCTGATTTGGTCCCCAGCGGGGCAGGCACAAAGTATATGCTCTGCAGTTTCATCATTTTCCAGACAGAGGCGACACACACTGTCTTCCGACAGTCCAAGTCTCTGCATGTGATGATACACCGTGACGTGTAAGAAGGCCAGTTAGAGCTCGTAGTTCATTCCTACTGTAGTCCAACAAGAGTTTGGAATCAAGCTTCGAAGGGTGAATAAACACCTTGGAGTGAACCAATATTGGAAAATTCTGCTAGAAGTCCATAACTCTTATTGCCATCCAGGTGTTCAGTGTTCGCCCAAAGCGATGCCAATGACAGGGTCTGATCCAATGAAGCCGATTGCAGCACCCTCCTTTGCAAGAGAGTCAGCAGCTTCATTGCCTTCCAGGCCATTATGGCCAGGAATTCAGACCAGAGACAATCTGTTAAGTTTTCCTATCAAGAAGAGTCTTTTTTGGCAGTTTGCTACCAATTTAGACGTTGCTTGGTAGGAGCCAAGAGCTTCCAACGCCGCTTGACTGTCCGAGAATATTTTTATTGTCTTGTGAGTGAGGTTGGATTTATCCAATCTCTCCGCACACAACTCTATAGCGTAAATTTCCGCTTGAAATACAGTCGCATGAGTTCCTAAGCAGGTAGATAACTCTGTTCTGGGTCTGCGACTGAAAACACCTGCACCAGAACTAGAAGGTGTTTTTGATCCATCTGTGAACCAACAACTATTTGCTCTTAATATTTCCTTCTCCCGGAGGATCCAGTCCTCTCTACTTGGGAATAGTACTTCATAAGGCAGTTCGTAGTTGCCAGTTGGAGGCATAAAGTTAAAGATCATTTCCAGAATGACTTCCAATGTCAACCAACAGTCTGTTGCACTCTGCATTGAATTGATTTGTGCAATTGGCAATATGCACAAGTCTGTATGCAGTCCATCTAGCCTCTCTTTCCGGAAAAATGTGGAGAGGAGGTAGATCTAGAAGGATCTCCATGGCCGCTGACGGTGTGGTACTGATGGCACCACTGATAACCAGACAAGCCTGTCTCTGTAAGCCAGAGAGCTTCGTTTGGGCCGTTCTCTGTAAAGCTTTCGGCCACCAAGCAATTACACCATAAGTGATCATTGGTCTGAGGATCATCACATAAATCCAATGGATTTGTTTGGGACCTAAACCCCAAGTTTTAGCACATGTTTTAGTTTTATACATGTCCATTGAGACAGTCTGGCTTTGTGTAAAACTTTTTCCAAGTGAGCGTTCCAGGTGACTCTTTTATCAAGGACAATGCCAAGATATTTCACCTGCGTTCCAAATGGAATGACCACACCATTGAGGAAAAGTGGCGTTAGATCGTCCAATTTCCTTCTCTTGGTGGAGGGGATCAACACAGTTTTGCTGGGGTTGACATACATCTGCTCCCTCACGCACCAACGGTGAACAACGTCCAACGAGCTTTGGAAGATATCACAAGCTACCCTTCCCAACGTGGACCTTGCCAGGATAACAAGGTCATCTGCATAAGCTTGCATATTAACTTTTTTCTGTCGAGGGAATCAAGCAGACTATCCACCAGGAGCAACAACAGAAGGAGAGATAGTACCCCACTTTGAGGGCAGCCTCTGGTAACCCTGAACCTGATAGCCTCGACTTGAGGAGTCGTAGTTGCAGTTCTGTTTACTAGCATGGCATAGATCCAGCCAGTTATGGTCGATTCTATACCCTTCCTAGCCAGAGACAATCCTCTAGATTTCGGTTGTACATTGTCAAATGCTCCTTCAATATCAAGAAATACAACAACCGCAATCTCTTTGTTGTTAAGAGATTGGGAGATTTTCTCAACGAGGTTGTTTAATGCTGAATCTGTCGATTGGCCGGTTTGATAAGCATACTGGTGGTCATTCAGTGGGGATGCATATAATGCTACCCTCCTGATATGTCCGTCCAGTATCCTCTCAAGTCCTTTCAGCAGGAAGGATGTAAGGCTAACAAACGAAACGTCGTGAAGTAACTTGGTTTGAAATCTTCATCTTCAGTACTTTTGGTATTTTCAATCATTTATCTTGACTGTTTGAATATACTGAATTCTGGTTTCATTTTTTCTTGTTTGTATATACGTGATGTTTCACTTATTGTTCAATCCATTATCAATTCACTTTTATTTCAGGTCACAAAAATTCGTTTTCTTTACAAATTAGCCTTCTTACAGTTTTACTCATGTTTTATTACTTCAATTTTGGTATTTTCAATAACTTCAACATTTGTTTTAATTTTATTTCATTTGCTCTTGAAGCTGTCAACACTATTTTAGAAATGGAAGTCCGAACTTGTAACATTCATATATACCTACATTTATTTGTCATAGTTACCTGAAGACAACAGGAAACAGAATGAATACATTAACTGTCAAAGTGATTCACTACGTGAAACAAAACCATTGCAATGATACTGGTTTGCTTATAGACTGATCGATTCAGTTAGGGGTATAATATTATACTTATCAAGCAGAAAAAAGAACAATTTGTGAAGCAAGAGTTTGAATTGGCCGCGTGTCTGTTGACCAATGAAATTGATCGTGTATTGGTTTTCAATATTCAATCACAGAACTAGTATATAGTGATCCAATTTGACAGACGTTATTTTGTTGTTATTGTTGTCAATTCGGTGTGAATACAACTGTTATAATCAGATTTTTTTTTCTGATTTCAAAATTGCATATAGAACAAGTAATACGTTGAGAAAGTTAGTTAAAAATAATAAAGACAAACAATCCTAGTTCGAGAAAGCAGGAGTATATAAATTAAAGTGTGGATCGTGTCCTATGGTATATATAGGTCAAACTGGCAGGACATTTAGGAATCGAATCCAGGAACATCATAAGAGCTATGTAAATAAGAAAACAAATTCAACATATTCAAATCATCTTCTAGAAGAAAATCATATCTTCAACGAGGAGTTTGAAATTTTGTACATAGAAAATAAAGGTTTGAAACTAAATCATTTGGAAGAAATGGAAATTAATAAACTTAAAAATTCAAACATTCTAATGAATGACCAACTAGATTTGAATAGATCACCATTATTGAACTTGTTTTCTTAAAAACCGAGAATTATTATTGATGTAGATGTGAAGTAATATACTTTAGGTAATCATAATTGAACCGGTACCTCAGGTAGAGGTTGAGGTAATTTTTTGGAGGTAGTCTCAATTATGGTTACCTGTAGTATATAAATATTAATGTAAGTATAACTTCATGTATAAATCACTTGAAAAAGCTAATGTCTTAGCAAAACATGTGATATATTTTCAAATAAAGTTTGTGGAGATCAAATCGTGAGGTGTAGTTTTTGAAATCATAATTTGATTTGTTTGTTACAATTTTCTAATTAAAGAACGTTGGTTTTATTTTATAAAAAGAAGGTCTCGGCAGGTGTCTATTTTCTTGCATATTCCGTGCTATCAGTTTACATTCCAAAAAATATTTTCTCAGGTCATTTTTGGATTGAATTTCAACCAACAAAATGGTAAAAATATGTTTCATACTCAGTTGTAGAAACAGATCATCCATACCAGGCAAAAATGTTTTCAGTGTTCCAAAAAACAAAACTCTAAGAGATCTATGGTTCACTCTGTCGGATATAAATCCGAAAAGATATTCATATTACTGCTGCGAGGATCACTTCGACGTAAGTATTTCTTTCACTCAATATATATTTTAGAAAATGAAAATTTCTTTTATAGTCTCACATGTGGGACTCAAATGTATTTATTTTTTTAGTTAGCAGAAGATACTCAAAATTGGATGCAATCTACAATTATTAAAGGAACAATACTCAAACTTAAGGAAAATGTAGTGAACTATCAGGAATTCTTTCTTCATCTATGAAAATTTCTGCATCTCTCGAAAAACCTTCCACAACATGAGAGAATGTCCACAGGGAGGGGTCTTATCACCCCTTCTTTGGAACATAGTTCTGGTAACCCTGATTATTCACCTCAACAATAATGGATTCTACACAATTGCATATGCAAATGGCATAGTTATCATGCAGACCGGCATATTTGTGAACACACTGTGCGATAGAGCGCAGGATGGGCTCAAATTAATAGACACATGGTGTGAGGAACACTCACTGTTGATCAATTTCAAGAAGACTGAGATGGTCTTTTTGACCAGGAAAAAACTTTATAGGGCTTAATACCTTCCGAAATTTTCAAAAGGAAACTAAACTTCTCTGAAGAGGTGAAATACATTGGTACTATCCTCGACAGGAAGTTCACATGGAACTCTCACCTACAGAGTAGAGGAAAAAGACCATATGTGGCTTATGAGCAATGTCGGAGGACAGTGGGACGCGCATGGGGTCTTTCACCCTGTGTGGTCACCTGGATTTACACTTCAATAATAAGACCTATGTTAACGTACCGAGCTATTTCATGGGGACCGAAAGTTCTGCAAGCAACGGCCATCCCAAAATTATATGAAATACAGCGACTGGATTGTTCAAACATCACAGGAGTCATAAGAACAACACCAACCGCAGCAATGGAATTAATTACTGGTCTGACCCCCCTGGACCTGAACGTTAAGGAGTTTGCGTTATTGGTCATGTTACGATTTCGCATGACTGGTGAAAACCTCGAAGTAGGAATGGGTCAGCTGAGGCTGAGCCTATTGCGAGAAGCACTTACTGCGCAACCTCTGCTGCAAGCAACCAGTGACGCAATTATACCCAGGTTTGTGTTAAATAAACCCTACAAAATACAAATGAAACAGAACACAGAGTCAGATGCTACAAATGCAATACGCATATATACAGACGGCTCAAAAACTGAAGAAGGCTCAGGATGTGGAGTGTATTCCAGATCACTAAGCCTGAGGATTGAGTGGGGAATGAGGAAAATACCAGCGTGGTTCAAACAGAACTGGCTGGTATCTCAATCGCCACAAAAGAAATAACCAGGAAAGGAATTTCTGGCAAAAACATAACAATCTGCACTGATAGCAGACAAGCCCTATCAGCCTTGAACATACAACGTGTTACCTCAGGAATAGCACTGGAGTGTCATCAAGATTTAGCCAAAGCCTCGGTAGATAATAACATTATCCTGAGGTGGATTAAAGGGCACGAAAGGAGTAAAGGTAATAACATTGCGATTCTTCAGCCAAGGAAGCGGCTGGACTAAGAATTTTAGGACCTACTGGCACCTACGGCCTGATGATTTCGACCAGCAAAAGATTTACAAACACAAGACGAGATAGACTGTCCGTAATCATTCAATCCATAGTGGTCAGGAGTATTGATTCTGCTATTGTTTTGCTCACGAAGAGTATTCAACCCCAAGAATTCGGAAAAATCCCCTTGTTGTCCTAACGAGTATCTAGAGTATTTCAAAGAGTCCAGAAAATCGGTTGGAGGGAAAGATGACACATTCTCACGAAACTGCAGCTGCATGAACAGGTGTTTGAGTTTGGTGAATAGGTAGAAAACATTCTTGTTCTCGTTCATCTTTAAAACCTCGTTCTTGAAATTCTTAGTCATGAACAACACTTGTATAATGCTATTCATGTAGCAAGTGTTTCCCGAATTATCTAATCCAATTATGTTCGCAAAAATATCTATATTCATGTCCCCAACCAGAATGTTGTAGTTATGATTTTTCTCTTGTCCGCTAAGCACTATACTAAGCTCTTCTATGAAAATGTCAATAGAGGTTGATGGGGATCTATAGAATGCATTTATGATGATTTCTTCATTATCCAGTATAGCTTTGAGGAATATCATGTTAGTACCACTAACTTCTTTCGAGTCATGATACTGGTAAATTTCCGATTTAATAAAAACTACAACTCCATCATTCTGGTTGAGCTTTCCTGAATTGTAGAGTGTTTTATAACCGTTTAAATTGTATGTGGTGATATCTGGTATCAACCAAGTTTCACTAGAGACGTATTTATTTCTTCAAGCAATATGACGAACTCATCAATTTTTTTTAATAAACTTCGAATATTATTATGCATTATTTTGAAATCATCAAGTTCATTATTGACTTTCAGGATTTCATTAGCTTCTGAAGTATTTTGAAGTTCAAATGTGTCCAATTTATTTAAAGTAAAGTCCCGTATATACGGGTCCATAATTAATTCTATGAGATTTTATCTCAATTTAATATGTTTAATTTGACTAAAATATACTAATGGACTTCTAGTGATATTATCATTACAGCCGCGTGTGTTTCTTTTTGTGATTAGTAGGGGGTTTTCCTTTTTTCTTTGTCACTTATTGACCTTGTCCTCACTTTCTCGGTGATTTGGTTGGTCGTTTGCTTCTGTAATTGTTTCCTGTTGGTTTCAAGGTTTCCGCTGTTTTTGGGGGTCCCAATGTTTTGTTTAATCTTTTCTTCCAGTACTTTGGCGGTTTCTTCCTCAAATACTTCACGGAGGAGGGTTTGGGTAGGTGTTGATGGGACACTATTTATTTTAGTGGCTTCTCGTTGATTTTCCTCGATTATTTCAGCTTCAAGTAGTTGACTCATCGTGTATTCCGCACCATCAACTACTAATTTATTTCTTTTGATGAAAGATTTTTTGTTTGGGTTTTGTCTCTGGATCTGTAGCAAATCTGTAGCCAATCAGGAGCCATTTTCATAATGATGGACTCGGAAATATTATTCGGAGTTGAAAGAGTAATCAACTCGCATTTATCAAGATTCAGTTCAAATCCAAGATAATTTGAATAATCAATGATTTTTTTCTAAATCCATTGAAACAATGTTTCAATGGAACACCTCTCTCAGAGAGAATCAGAGGTTAACCAAAACTCAAATAGGAAGCTGATTTATAACACTATTAGTTAACGTTGTTACTTTTTCCAGAAGTTGAATAATTTTTTTGAGAAAGCTCATGTTCATTAATAAAAATTGACCTGTCAGGATTTTTCAATTGCATTCATAATTACGTAGAAAATGAATTTATCCATTATTTAAGGACCTCACTGTATAAAATTCTCGTGTCAAAGTGTTTGTGGTCGCACTACTTGAAAACAATATAAAATTTTAGTGTAGGTACATCTGGTAGATGAAAATACCGCTAGGTGATTAGAGCCTCCTATCGAGATAAGAAATGACAAACTTTTTTTTTATTCGTTTTTTCATTTGGCATCAAATTTGAAAACCTTATAAGAATAATTTATACGGCAGATCAACGTTTGCCGGGTTAGTTGTGAATACATATCAATCATAATAATATTTATTTCAGCTTTATCTGTTGATGACTAATCATAATTTTACTGAGACCAAGGATGTGTGTTTTGGCAGCAGCCGAATGTGCACTGTGCAGCCTCTGGGCCACCCACAAAGTGCGGAATTATGTGTCTACTGGTAATGTCAAAAGGTCTGTCATCTGCCGTGTAAAACGACCATCTCCGATTACTGAGTAAATAATTTACCGATTAGTTAGCGCCGGCTTAGGAAAACAACAAAATTCGACAATGAACCATTAAATTGTGTTCACAGTCAGCTGAAAAAGTGCCACCCTAAAATTAGAATGTATCCGTCACATCGCAACGGCATTGAATCTTTTCGATATTTGCAGGTCTTTACCAAACCTATGATATAGTATGTTCTGGAATTAAATAATCAGCATCACTACAGAAAATTATTCAAAATAAACACATTTCGATGAGATACAAGTTTCAATCGTATATTTGATTGATTTCATTACAGTTAAAATGAAAGCTGTTTTCAAAAAGTTGTGTCTTAAGGAGACGAATTAATGCCATACGAATGGTTTCCTTCAACAGGGTGGATCTCAAAAATATAAGGCTGTTTGGGTTTACACCAGGTGGTTTATTCAACACATGTTATGATAATTTTTTTCGAAGTGTCCTTGAAAATAATGTATTCTGATAAAAATTGAAAGGAGTATATTTTTCAAGATTTTTTGAAAGATTAGATTTTTGGAAAAAATGTTTCTGGCTTCCTACTTCTCTTTCTCTGTACAAAAAATGTGTTATAGTTTTAACCGAATTGCTTTTTTCGGAGAAGTATAAAGCCAGAAAGTGTATTTTCATTTGCCGATTATAATATTTTACTAAGTTTACATACAGGGGAAAAGAAAACTGGGGATCACTGTTTTCTTTTTTTTAAATAGATATCGAGATTTTTAGTATAAGGTACACCAATAATCCTTATCCAAATAATTACCTAAAATACATTGTGCATTTAGTATAGATCGATATGGCCCTTTACAGCATGTTATTAAAATGAATATTTTCGAAGATATTACAGATTTAAAATACAGGAACAGAGCGGTTGTGGTGGTACCGTACGGGGAGGAGGGGGCGGCGCATCCCTGTAAATAGCGCGTCAAAGGCTGTGCTTTGCCTTATAGCACTTCATGATTAGCAGCGATGGCACGCGCTTATATGTATATTCAGTATCTACATTGCACCCCTGCGGAGTCAAAGGGTGGCTCACTAGTCGAAGATAAACGAGGCACCACACGCCGATCAGTTTCAAAGCCAAGTTTTGACATCGACCACTGACAAGATTTGTCCTCTGTCTCTCACTGCAAGGCAACTGGTTGTGAAGAGCCCAAACAAAACGCATTTATGAATCAACACCAGACAGTGCTTTCTGGTGTCCTTACTTGAAATTACGACTTCAACTTCAATCTTGAAATGTCGACAAACGAAATGGGTCACATGTGACCCGTTGTATATCCTCTCGAGGAGTTGTCCTCCTATGTCATCGTCCATCCTGTTCTTTCCAGGAAGGTGGGCATGTTACTGGGAGACATCTCCTTTATATTGGCAGGTGTAGGCCAAGACTCGCCGAACACACACTCTCTTATTGATGATAACTTCGGGCACTCGCATAGGATATGCCTGTCAGTCTCATCTTCCCGTTCACACATCCTACATAAAGGTGTCCACTAGCCCCATATTATGTAGGTGTTTCCTTAGCTGACAGTGGCCAGTCAGAAATCCTACTGTAAGGCGTAGATTTTTTCTGGTCATCGCCAGATATTTCTTCGGCGCCAGCTTCCCAGGGTCGCCCAAGGTGATCCTGGCAAGATTACATCCTTTGATTCCATTCCATCTCGTTAAAGATTGAACGTGAGTGTAACATTTGACTAGTTTCGCAATTGTCGAAGTCATCAGGCCGTAGGTGCCACTGGGTCCTAAAATTCTTAGTCCAGCCGCTTCCTTGGCTAAAGAGTCGGCAATGCGATTACCTTTACTCCTGTCGTGCCCTTTAACCCACCTCAGGATAATGTTATTATCTACCGAGGCTTTGGCTAATTCTTGGTGACAATCTAGTAACAGCCCTGAGGGTATACGTTGTCTGTTCAAGGCTAATAGGGCTTGTCTGCTGTCAGTGTAGATTGTTATGTTTTTGCCAGAAATTCTTTTCTTGGTTATTTCTTTTGTGGCGATTGAGATACCAGCCAGTTCTTTTTGGACCACGCTGGTATTTATTCCCATTCCCCACTTAATCTTTAGGCTTAGTGATCTGGAGTACACTCCACATCCTGAGCCTTCTTTGGTTTTTGAGCCATATTCATCTTAAAATGGTTCTTAATATTTTTGAAATATTGTGAACTAGATATTTTGTTAAAATTTCAGAATAAATTTCTGATTTGGATTTGTTTTCACTGACTTTCGCTTTCCTCAGGTCGAGTGAGCTGAAGTCGGAAACTGAGGGGTTCATCATGGCTTGCCAGAATGGTGTCTTCAACACCTTAGTCTACCGCAGTCGCGTGATGGGTGTAGAGGTTCCTGACACAAGATGCAGGGCCGCGAGGCGCCCGAGATCCAAATGCATGTCCAGTACATGCGGTCTCGGCCTATATCCATCGACATATCGTGGTCACAGATTAAATACAGATGCGAAAGCTAATCCTCCCGCCAGAACCTAGTTTTTATACGCATGTGCAGTTACAGGTGGTTTTAACTTCAACTTCACTTTTCACTTTCCACTCAACGTTCCTTTGTTATTGTTTACAACTTTTATTTCAGTAACTATTGGAATAGAATGAAATTTGTAAATAGGTGAAATATGAATTGAAGGGGTTATATTTTTAGGAGTGATTAATTTTTGGGAAAGAAAGTTTTTGGCTTTCTACTTCTCCATCTTGATACAAAAAACAAGGATGAGGGAATCTTCCAAGGAAAGGAAGAAAGTAATCAATTTTAAAATAAGTAACTCTATACATGAATGTGTAGATCATGCAAATAAGTAACTTTCAGACACGAACTGAAAAAAAATCCTTCTGAAACAGCTACTTTCATATAAACATTGAATTACACGAAAAAAAAATTCTTTCGAAACAAATACTTCTATATGAACACTGAATTATACAGAAGATACTTTTCTCTACTCAGGTTGTATTTCAAACATTCGTTGTGGAATAAAAATGAGTTCTACTTCAAATGAATGGTGATAAATTGCACTTACATGGAACACTGTCACCCTCACTGGTATACACCGATGTTTCGCCTTAAGACACTTGCCACAAGGCTCTTCAGTACCAAATTGGATAACATTATAGAAAATACACACAGTTCATTCATGAATTACGATTTTTAATGTCACGGAATAAGCTTGATCTGCTTATGTCATCGATGACATCGTAATGTCATTCATTCACCTATTTGATTCAATCCTAGCCAAGAGGAATCTTATTTGAATTGAAGGGGTTATATTTTTAGGAGTGATTAATTTTTGGGAAATAAAGTTTTTGGCTTTCTACTAATCCATCTTGATACAAAAAACAAGGATGAGGGAATCTTCCAAGGAAAGGAAGGAAGTAATCTATACATGGATGTTCATGTAGATGATGTGAATGATATCTGATTTTTATTCCACAACGAATGTTTGAAATACAACCTTCCTTCCTCTTCTTGGAAGATTCCCTCATCCTTGTTTTTTGTATCAAGATAGTGTAGTTGAAAACCAAAAACTTTCTTTTCCCAAAAAAAAAAACAAAAAAAAAGGTGAAATATCTTTTATGCAGGAAAATGTTTCGCAAAGGAGGAACAGTTTGTGTTGTTCGTGGTTGTTTTACAAAAACTGGGGAAAATACAAGGTTGTTCAGAATTCAAGAGAATTCTACAAGGTAGGTAAATGTTAATAATTTTCATTTGTCAGCATTATCTCAACTCAGTTTTTTGAACATTGTATTTATAATCATTTGGAAATGTCCGATGCAAATAAATTGATATTTTGTTGATGTTTTTTTTTCAGAACTGCTTGTTGGCTACGGTTATGGATTTATTAGGTATTCATGCCTTGCATAGAAACTATAGGGTATGTGAGAAACATTTTGCCAAATAAGTCATTTCTCAATCTGGAACTTGTAAACATCTATTCCAAAATGCAGTTCCATCCATATTTCCTCACAGTGCCACTAAGCACTTCTTGGCAGTTATCAATGATGGTAATTGCGAAGGACCTCCTAAGAAAATTGCTGTCTTGGTTGGTGAGTACCATTTTGCATGTTCTTAGTACATATTTTTTTGACGGATACGGATACCTACATTGTGTCCCAAGTTTACATATTGATTGTAATATCTTCTGCATTTCTAAATGATAATTTGTTATTTTTGGACATTACTAGTAAAATCGTAGTAACATCGTCATGCACGCAGAAACCATAACTTCTCCAGCTGTTACAGATATGTCAGGTATGTTTTTATGTAATATGAGAAAAGAAACCAATTTCAATTATTATTCTATGTAGGGTTATTTTGATTTTCTTAAAACTCATGTATTTCTTTACACGCATGATGTATGTACCAGTTTAAAAATAATTTAGAGTAAATCAGGAGTTTTATCAAATTATATATCACTGTATGAATGAATTACATTACAGTTTTTTTCCAGTCCCAGGAATAGAGTTTTTCACCTTCTTCAAGTTTTAACGTTTCTTTAACGACTGGTACTCAAACACAAGCATTTTTGAGCTGTGGAACTCCACGAAAGACGAAGTTGCGTGAGAAACTAAGAGCTATGACAAGGAAAAAATGCATGAAAACATCCAGTCATGAGAGAGATCCGACTCTAGAGGACTTCAATGAGATTTATGACAAGTTTCTGAGTAAACCTTCATCAGAAATTGTCAAAACACAAGCCAAATTGAGGAAATTAAAGTCGTCAGCAAGAAGGTATTCCACCGAATACAAACAATTTGCATTAACACTTCATTTTTTGGAGCTTCGAGCATATCATTTCATGAGTAAATTGTTCTGTCTTCCAAAAAAATGTTGTTTGGAGCTATTACCTCAAAAGCTCACTTTTAAACCAGGTTTTCAAAATGAAGCAGTTTTCAAATCTCTGGAGATCAAATCACGAACCATGTTAAATCAGGACAGGCCATACTGGTCGTACATGATATTGGAAAGGGCAGAAAAGAAATGTTACTTGTTCAAAATGCTTATGTTATTATGGTGAGAGGACCATATAATAATTGGAAGCAGCAAAAAGCATATTTTTTGTGAATACACAGTTTTCTGCTGTAGAACTACATTGTGTGATTGATGAGTGTATATCAAAATTGTTTACAGCTGGTTTTATTCAGTTATTTAATATTCTTGGTGTCACACCTAGTAATTGTAAGTTTCAAGTTGGTGACAGGAATATTATATATTTATTTGATACATGTCACTTGATCAAAGCCACGAGAAATAATTTAATGCAAAACTTTTTTTTGTTTTGATGAAAAGAAAACATCATGGTCCATTATAGACATGTTTTTTCAGCAAGTTGAAAAACAAACCTATAGATGTGCACCTAAACTCACATCTTTCGTTTAACGTAATCTGTGATCGGCGTCATTTCAAAGGCTTTTGAGATGGCAGGAGGAATACTTATAGGTCTAATATTAGAGAACTTTAAGATATTGTTACATTTTGCCAATGGCTTAACTCTAGCATGTTTTCATTTGGAGGGAAATTTACTAGTCTCAATGGCAGAGTTGAAGATATATGTTATGTATTTCAATAAATGGGGCAAAACTAAATCCCACATACGGATTGTGATTCCATCAGAGCCCATAGCATTACTACTGATTTTATTGAAGTGATTATTCACTTCATACGAGTTTGCATTGTGAAAAATAAACTCTGGTTCGTATTTAGGATTGTAATATGTTTCGCATACAACTATTTGACTGGCAGTTTTTTCAAATATTGGTATATTAATGAAATGTTCATTCATATCATTCAAATTTTTCAAGAACGGCGGAATAGTCGGAGTTTCATTATCTCGAAGTACTTCAAGAAATCTGAGAGTATTCCATGTAGCCTTAGAATTCTTCTGTCGAAGTAAATCATTGAGATAAACAGTTTTTTCACGGCGGACACCATTAGATACATTATTGTACGTTATCCAGGATTTGGGCGGCTTAGTAGCTCTAATTGTGCGATTAGGAGTATGAGTATTGAAAATTTGTATTAAGTTGTCATTTGAGAAGGAAAGGATATCATCAAAATCATCTAAAAGATAAATACTGCACCAGTTGACTAGAAATAAATCTTCTTCAAAGGTGTTTTCTTCAAGATTTCTGAGATTAATTAACTAAAAAACTTTTCATATTTTGTTTTGGGTATATCAACCTCAAGAATGATAGCAAAATAATCGGAAACACTATAAATATCAATAACATCTGAGGACAAAATGTGCTGTAAGTTATTCACAACAAAAACGTCTATTAGAGTTAGGCTGACTTCGGTTACCCTGATTGGAGATTGTACCAATTGTACCAAACTGTATGAGTTGATAAATGCGTGTTATTTAACAAACTAGAGTAAAATTTCATATTTTGGACATTACTTAAAGAAATCATACACATATGAAAAATCTCATACATTTCCTTTAATTTTGTGATATTCAAATCAAATTATCTCCATATATGGTAGAAATATGGTAAACTAGATAATTTGTTATAATATTAGAATACATATCTGATTTGGATTTGCTTTCTAATAGCGACGGAAATTCTATTTATAATATTTTGAGAAACTGGAGTAGAATTTCATATTTCAGACATTACTTGAAGAAATCAGACACAAAATTTAAAAATCACGTATACTGCCATTAATTTCGTGATGTTCAAGTCAAATTTATTCCAGATATTGTAGAAACATTGTAAAGTAGATATAATATTAGACTATTAGAACAAAGTTTTGATTTGGATTGGCTTTCACTAATAGTGAAGAAATTTCATCATATTTTGAGAAACTATATTGTTATTTCGTATTTTGGACATAACTTGAAAGGATCATACAAATAATTGAAATACTTCGAAAATTGCCTTCAATTCCGTTATATTCGAATCAGATTCGTTCCAGATATTGTAGAAAAGTCAAAAACTAGATATTTCGTTGAAATTTTAGAATCGATTCATGAGTTTGATCTGATTTCAATTAACTAATGTGTGATTTTCATTTCTCACATAACTCACACAAATCGTCCACATAGTGACAAACTTAAGAAAGTTTATTTGAGGGCTTTCCCTCAAAACGTAAAGTTTGAGATGTCACGATGACAGTTCTGTAACGAATTAAAGAATTAACTGCCCTAAACACATTTATTTTCAACAATATTTCACTATCACAACTAATTTACATAGAACACTTATTATACAACTAACGCTCAATTTATCTTCACAGTTCGATTTATTAAAACGCACGATTCACTTTCTAGATACAGACTGACTGCCGCTCGGGACGGAGAGCGGCCTTTTTATATCGTCAACGAACGCCCCAGATCTCTCTAGGGGTTTCGGCACTGGCCTAGACTATTCGCGGTGGCTTGTCGAGTGCATTCCTTTCGCGGTGACTCATTGTTTATTCGCTGGGTGAGCTATCGGTCAGGGCCGGCTTCAAATTCGTTACAGTACGTTCAGGGGGGATATTTGAATCCGAAAGGAACACATCTCTGTGAAAAGTTCATTTGGCGCTCTGTTGCTTTCTTCCTCCCTTTGAAAGTTTCCCACAATTTGATACATGTAATAAAATGGTTACTGATCCCTGTCTGTAAGCACATGAAAGATATCTGAGTCTTTATCAACGCAGCAGAATCCAATAAAATGTTATTCAGAATGTTTGCGTATATTTGTGAGTTTATGTGCGCTTAGCCGATTTGGGTGCGCTTTTCACTAATGTCTCGTAGTGAGCTTCACCTAACGTTTAGTGTAATTTATTTCACGGTTTATGAATCTTTCAATATCGCGTTTCCTTGACTATTGGAATAGAAAGATATAACCATCATTTAGAATACTTTAAGCAGAAACCTCGTATAATAAAGGTAGAAGAAAATGATGAGATTTCATTTTTTGACATTCATGTCATTGGATTGAGGAAAAATAATCACAGATGTTCAAGAAAATCATACAGCACAGAAAAATGTTTCAACGTCAACTCAGCTCATTCTTTGCACCAAAAACAATGTCGAGAAAAAAATTTTATACTCAGTCAAAGAAAATTCCACCAAAAAAATGTAATGGAATTGAAACGCATACTACTACGCAATGATTTCTTGAATATACTTATTAACGGTATGACTGTATTATGGGTATTTTATCCTCATAAGGATATGTAACGGACCAAACTTGATTATTTGAATTGAAAACGAAGTGATCATCTTCAAGAGGAAGATTAAACTGGAAAAACTTGCAAGGCTATCCATATTTATACTATACAGGTATACTACCATACAGGTGTACCACACATACAGGTATACCACACATTTGGTTTCTTAAATTAATTTAACAATACATCTAATCTAATATTCGAATATTATAGCTATATATGAAACCATTTTCAAGCTATATAAAAATTAATTTCACAGTATTGCATATCTACTTGTTCTAAATTTATTTTTACAATGCGTCCTTATGTAATAGTTAGTAAATCCAATAATATCATTTCAACAAGCTATATAGTATGCTATTTGGTATTGGTCCGTCATCGTTATTCATAATATTATTATGTTTACTTATTTTCACATTCTCATAGGCAACTAGTTGCCTGTTGTTGTTAACTTGTCTAACTAATCCTAATGAACTGAAGTCTATGGAATGGTTTTGTTTCAAAATATGATGGGCTACTGCTGATTTTTCAGGTCTTCCATATTTCAAGTGTGCTATGTGTTCCTTATATCTTACTTTGATAGATCTTTTTGTCTGTCCATAATGTTTTGCATCGCAGTCCTTACAATTTCGTAAATTCCAGACTTTTTCGAATTCTCGACTTTGTCGTTTGGACTTCCCAAAAGGCTCTGTAGTATACGATTTATTTTAAAAAGCACTTTCATACCTAGTTCCTTGAAAATCTTTTCAAAGTTCTTCGTGTGTTGTTGGTATGGAACTGAGATATATTTATTTTGGTTTTTGTTCCTTCTGAATGAAAGTCGATATTCCGTTCATTCTTAACCTAAACTTCTTCTTCCTTATTATGTCATCTACTATACCCCTCGAGAAACCGTTAGTGGCTGCTATTTCCTGAATTGTACGTTTTTCTTTCGTGAACCTCTCATGTGTTAGAGGGCGAGTCAAAAGACGACACACTTGCCGTAAGGCTCTTCAGTACCTATCTGGATAACATTTTTTTGCATCAAGATGGAGTGGTAGAAAGCCAAAAACTTTCTTTCCCACCAAACTTATATTTTTCAAATAGAATATCCAGACATTTTCACTCCATTGCATTTTTTGGGCAGAATGCTTCTTGTAAATATTTGGGTTTATATCGGGTGGATCAGATGTTATAATGAAATTCATGTCAAAAAATGGGTTCATTCAAAACTAAATATCTTCTACTCGATCAAATGAAATGAGGAAACTTCTCAACCAAATATCCTTGAGGATAGTTTATCTTCATTTCGTCTTCATGGGTTTACTGAACGGCGCTCGGCGCGAAAAAGACTCGGTATCACTTTTTTTCAGTTTTTTTCAAATAAAACACCCTACCTGATATGTACTGACTTGTCCAATTGCTTCACTGAGGCTCATTCTTATGGATCAATAAAATATTATTTTCACCGTAGTGTGCGCTGGTCAGGCCCTATCACCCAAAGCCCCGATACATTCGGGAGGGCGCGCCAGCATTATCAACCAGTAACCACTCCCCACACCGTGGGGTAAGTGATCATTCGGTCCAAGAATCATGTGCCCTGAGCAAGCGCAATGAGCCAAGAATGACAGACTTTTGCATCTGTGCGGCTAAGATTCCTGCCTAAGTGCGGCAAGCCGGTATGATTTTAAGATAGAGTAGAGAGGACATCATTTCACCAAGGACTCCAATAATCAGAACAACCATCTTGACAGAGTTATCTGGATAGAGTCTGCGGAGTTTGAAAAGAAAATCTTGATATTTCATCCGTTTTTCCTCCTCTTTTCTGACGATATTTGTCCCGCCAGGAGCTGAAAACTCCACGACAAATATCGTTTTGCTCTGGTGGTCGAGAAGAACTACATCAGGCTTATTAGCTCGTTTGAACCTGAGGGTGGGGAACGAATAGTTTCAATTAATTTGGCACTTCTCGTTTCCCACAACGGATTCAATATCCCCCAGATCGTAGGGCAACACCGGTGTCTCGTTAATACCGTAAGAGTGCCGTAGATGGTAGTATAGCACTCTCAGGGCCGTATTATGTCGATGGATATAGGCCGAGATCGCATATGCTGGATATGCTGATAGCAAGTGCATTAGGGTCTCGGGCGCCTCGCGGCAGGCTCTGTACCTTGTGTCAGGAACCTCTATACCCATCACGCGGCTGCGGTAGACTAAGGTGTTGAAGACACCATCCTGGCAAGCCATGATGAACCCCTCAGTTTCCGACTTCAGCCCACTCGACCTGAGAAAAGCGAAGGTCAGGCGCTTTGATAAGCCAAGGTCTCCAAAGCATTGGCTTATCCTTGTGTTTCCGCAGAAGTTAGGTGATCTCTGCGGCTTCTATCTGAGCTTTTTGCTGAACAGGTTCCAACTCGGTGACAGAGTTGTGGTTACCTCGTTCAGTGTCAAAAACTATACCGAATTCATCAGCTGCTCGGGCAGCTGCCCTGAAGAAAAATGCTCCAATTCCTGCTCTCTCATGGTCACGGACCATGCAGAGAAGGGGATCCGAACTTCTTATGACTTTACAGGCTGTATCCAGCACCATTCTGTCATGTAGACACTCCAAACTCAAAAGTACACAGCCTCCCTGTTGTCGGGGGAAGTACAACCGTGGAACGGACGATTTGGGATGCAAACTCTTATAGAGATGCATCATTTTTCGGGTCTTTACGTCGAGTTGATACAGCTCCTCATGAGTCCACTTCACTACTCCAAACGAGTAGAGTGAGATTGGAACGGCAAGCATATTTGTTGCAGCAACTTTATTCTGCCCCGACAGTTCCGATGACCAGATCTGTCGAAGTTTGTGCTGATACTTGCCGCGGAGAGAGTTTTCCACTGCTGTTACCTCCTGTGAGTGGCGTTGTTCCATCCTGAGGTAAGTATACGTCTCTCCGGCATCCAGATGGTGTAGGATGCTTCCATCTACGAGCTGCACATTATCTCCGTAGTCCTCGCATCGTCCTCTTTTGAGATGATCCATTGCACATTTGTCTATCCCGAATTTCATACCGATAGCATGCGTGTACTCTTCCACCACCCTCAAGAACTGATGGAGATCCTTCTCTCCAGAGGCATAAGGTTTAAGATCATCCGTATAAAACAGATGGGTGACCTTGTGCCTTCGGTTTCTGGGGGTGCCACAGTTATACCCTCGAGTGTTTCTGAGCGCAACGGATAATGGCAATAGTGAGATGCAGAATAGAAGGGGACTGAGGGAATCACCCTGAAAAACACCCCTTCTGAAAGTGACCCACCCTGTTTGGACTCTTGCTTGACCAGATGTTATGGTGAAGCGAGTTCGCCAAAGTGGTATCAGTTGTTCAATTCAATCACACTATGTTGTCGGGTACCGCAAGGCATCTGAGCAAATGCAAGATGAGCTCATGCGAAATTGTATCAAATGCCTTACGGTAATCGATCCAGGCCATAGAGAGGTTACGCTTATATTGTATCGAGTCCTGCGTTACACATCTATCGATGAGCAGATCCTCTTTACATCCAGCGACTCCTCTCTTCGACCCTCTCTGCTTATATTTATCCGTTCGAACACTCGGTCAACTGCGATGAGTATTATTATTATTATTACATACAGGGCCATTCCAGAATAATTTACATAGTGACCTTACAGAAAATGTATGAATTGACTACTTTATTTCCATGGGAAATGTATCTAATTCTTGACGAAAGTATGAAAAAGTTATTAAATAGAAGCAATATCGTTTTATTTTATTCAGTGTTAGACAATACAAGTAACAAAACGAAAACAAACCGTTTCCAAAAGCACAAATTTACAATAGATGTTCGAACAATCTTTCATTTTCAGCTATGCATACATTTAGTCTATCAAAAATTTCCCTTCCAACTTCAATTGAAGTTAATCTTGTAATAGACCGAAAAACTCCTCCAATCCTATTCTTCATGTATTCTGGTGTCATTGGTTTCTCTCGATAGACCCCTCCTTCAACATATTGCTATAGATAGAAATCTAGAGGCATGAGGTTTGGGGATCGTACTGACCAGTGAATGGGTCCATTTATTTCAATCCATTCATTGCTCTTCAAAAATCTCCTTACCCGATTCTGGTTGTGTGGAGGCGCGCCATCATGTTGGTTATGTAACCTATACCTTGTGTCAATCGGTACATCCTCCAACAAATTTGATAAATCCTTAAACATTTATCGACCATCTGTTTTAGTTTACGATTTCTCTCACCCACTGGGGTTCACTGTTGAGTAGTAATGCATATAATGTCTATTTACCATGCCATTGCTTTCAAATATGTCAGAAAACACATATTTCAGAATATTCTGAATATTCAATAAATTCGCTCAATACTTAATTCTAGTACCATAATCCGTTTCATAGAGTTCTTGTTGTAATTCAATACGGTATGGATGAACTTTATTTTTGATCAACATTTTGTTCATGGGAGTATGACTCACATCCAACGCTATTACAATTTCCCTAATACTTACATGAGGATTTATAACTGTTGAAAGCAACATCGCTAATTTATTTTCTTCATTTGTTGCAATTTCACTTACTACTTGCCTTTTCTTATGCTTGACACTTTCTGTTTCCTCAAATCTACCTTCAACTTCCCAAAACTTCTCTGGTTGTATAGACCTTGAGTTAGAATATTGAACAGCATAAATTCTACTGGCTAATAAACAATTTCTGTCACATTCCTACCTATGTCGATATACGATTCCAGATTTTTCGAAATAAATGTTTCAGGAAACAGAGAGAGTGTAAATCACAAGAAGTGAACAAAACGTGAAAACAAATTGATGATTGTAGGAACTGTTCAGAATTGGAACTGATACATTTCTGCAAGAGCAGACGTAATTTCCTTAGATTTCTATTATCTTGTTAAGGATTAGCCTTCTGTAAGAAACCAACGAAATTACAAGGAAAATAGATTGATTCAAAAAAGTTTTTTGCTCTAAAATCAGATAAACATTATTTGAAGTTCGAAGAGAAATTGAAGATAGATTGATTCAATAACTTTTTCATATTGTTCTCGAGATCTAGATACATTTCCGATGGAAATGAAGTAGACAATATTTACATTTCCTTCAAGCTTATAGTGTAGACACAGGTTGTTCCATTTGAAAAACCGAGAAAAAAGTGATCTCGAGTTTTGTTAACTCCTGTTTAGAAAAAGCGCTGTTCGATAAACTCATGAAGACGAAATGAAAATACACCATTCATTACAATTTGGTAAGTCTGGAAATTTTCTGTCAAAATATTTTCAATGTAAATGGTTATATAATCAATTTTGTACCCCTGAGAAAGGAGACAATCATTAGCTGAAACGTTGGCGTATAACAATAGACGTGAAAATCTTACTGAATCAAAGAGTTATTTCAATTTAAACAATCACATTATAGAAACACTTTGTCTGAAACTTTGATTGACTATAATTATAGTTTGTGAATACAATTTTCTTAAAAATCGAAGCAGATACATGGGGAGTTTTTGGTGTTAGAAAATTTCTCACAAACCCAAAAACTGAAATCCTCGCTTATGAAATCACAAACAAGTTAGTGGAATATACATTCAGAATAGTAATCGGTTTCAATCACTTTTGGTGATGCTCACTTGGGTTATAACAGTGAGAGTAATTTGGTATTCTTAAAGGAAAATAATTTGGACAAATATGAGCTATATAGCTGAAGAAAAACTTCCATCGAAATCAGTTGTTTCAATTAATGAGGGAGAAATTTCAAATTCTCATGTGAATTTGCCTTCTCTTCACACTTCCAAGGGTATCCAACTGCTCGGCAGTAGCAAACTTTGCAGAGAGTTCAATCGGTTATCGAAGATTCGAACTACCTGAATATTATCCCGGGTTTGGGACCATGACCATTTATGATATATTTTACGATACTCTTATCAATGACAAGGTTTGATGTTCAATTTTATCATTGTATGATTCAGCAAAATTCTTCAAGATCGGGAAACTATCACTGTCGAGCAGATTGCAAACATTATCAATTACTACAGTTGATTCAGAAGTTTGATTTCAACTTTAGCTGGCTCAGAAAATAGAAATCCAGTGGAATAATTATTAACATTGAATGCATTGGGAAGTTTGAATTTTCTTAAGGTTATAAAATTCAGGCAGACTTTAGTGCATTATTTTTGAATGAGTTGTCATTTATTCATTGAATAATTTAGCATACCTGACCGTTTTGTGTAGATCTATCTCTATAACACGTTTTTTTTAAAGTTTCGGATCGTTATGAATGAACTTTTGTAATATGTTACAAATAAAAGTCTATACATTAGAAGAAAAGAGCAGAGAAACCAGATAAAATGAAATGATGAATTGGTTAATATTGGGAGAAATATCACCTGAAAAAAATTGTTTTCTTCGCCTCCTGAAAACGCCAACTTAGTTGGTGGAACGAGTATCGATAAGAGTATTGCATTTCCGGTGATTAGGAAAAGTTTTTGTTTCGGACTGATATTTCTGAAGCTTATACACTGTATTAGAATCACAGAGAAATATTCAATCTAGTGTTTTTTTAGTTATATACAGTGTCATCCCCAAAGTATGCACCATATGGGTAACTTATTTATTAAGGGTTTTTCGACAAAATGTTATTCTTGATAAAAGTTTGTGCATCCCCTAAAACTGAACATGCACCAACAAAATACAATAAAATACACGTTATATACGAGGAGCCTTCAACTATTTGATCTTGAGACAAGAAGTACTCTTATTTTGAAAAATCTCGGGAAATGTTATTCTGAAAAGTTTTTCAGCGTTGAAAAATACATCTAGATTTGAAGTCATGGTCATTTAAGCGAAGTTTTATATTTTTACATATTTTTTTCAAATGGGACTACGAAAAAAATATTGCTAAAACGATAAATAGACAGCACCCTGTATACGACGGTTCATCTTGAAAGCCTGTGAAATTAAGAATTACACAACTATGCTGTTAACCACGGTCCATTTTTTTGAAGAGTGAAATAATTTTCAAAGTTTTTGGTGCAAAGTTATTTTTATTTTTTGTCAACTCCGAAAATTACTCAAAATTCTACTGTATTCTACTGTATTCAATAGTTTCAAATCACAAAACATCAAAATAAAATAGGTATTTCGGAATAAACTCATTGATTTGCTGGATATTTTCTTGTCCAAAATAATCTCCAGAAAATAAATGAGTTTGTTCCAAAATACCTCTTTTATTTTGATGTTTTTGATTTGATACTATTGAATATTAAGTTCTTGTTACAATACCACCAAATATTTTGAAAATTATTTTACTCTCAAAAAAATTGTTAAAAATATAGTTCTGTTATCATCATAAATAAAAAGTATACGGAAAATTGAACGTCAGTATTGAGAAAATTAGGAAAACTGATTCATCAAATTGTGATGGCAAGAATGTTAGAGCCAAAAATAAACCAGCTTCAGAATAAATATAGTTTAAAACACTAAAAAACACGCTTTTGAAGAACATTGAACCAAAAAGTTCAAAATATTTTTTTTAATAAGCTTATAACAATAACGTACATTTACGAAGTTGAATGTAAGGACTGCGATGCAAAATATTATGGACAGACAAAAAGATCTATTAAAGTAAGATATAAGGAATACATAGCACACTTAAAATATGGAAGACCTGAAAAATCAGCAGTCGCCCATCATATTTTCCAACAAAACCATTCCATAGACTTCAGTTCTTCAAGATTATTTAGACAAGTTAACAACAACAGGCAACTAGATGCCTATGAGAGTGTAGAAATAAGTAAACACAATTATATTATGAATAACGATGACGGACCTATACCAAATAGCATGCTATATAGCTTGTTACAATGATATTATTGGATATACTGACTATTCCATAAGAACACATTGCAAAAATAAATTTGGATTTTTATATAGCTGAAAATTGTTTTATATAAACATATATTGTAAAATAATAGATAAGGCAAAATTGTAAAATTAATTAAGGTTGGTATACCTGTATGGGTGGTACACATGGATGATTTACCTGAATGGGATATCTATATAGCATAAATAGGGTTAGCTTCGCATTAGTTTCTAGTTTTAATCTTCCTCTTTGAAGACGATCACTTGGTGATCGAAACACGTGTCGAGGTATTAAAAATAACAATTTGGTGTTAGGAAAAAACTCCAGTAATATTCATTACTACACCAAAGGTTCCAAACAGTGCATCATAAGTAAAGAAAAACATATAGATTAACTAGGAAAGAATATAAAAATCAAAAAGAATATTGACACTGAGAAAAGAAACAACTTAAGAATAATGAATAATGACAACTACAATTTGACGAGAGACGGCATTTTTTTCTGGCGAGGAAAAATTATTTTCAATAGATGAAAGAGAAGTTGAATAGGAAAATATAAACGGACAACAATCTGTGAATATGTCTATTTGAACTCCCTTGAAAGTCTCTTTTGAACATTTTGATTTTTTAGATATATTGTATGTTCAAAAACATTATTGTAAGATGAATGAACTAAATTTGTTTCATCAATTCGACTGACAATATTTGAAAATATGATAAGTCACTGACCAATTGAACTTTTCAATTCAATTCAATTCGAAATATACTATATTGTCCGAACAATACATCCATATTGACAAAAAGTCAAAAATATAAATAAAAATCACAAAAATCAATGGATAACCTGATAATAACATTCTGAATATAAAAACATGGTCAATGAAATAAAGTAATTTAAATAAAATTAGTTCATATTTCACAAGTTTCGTTCGTACAAGATCTTCACTTTGAATATGTTTTTTTCTCAGTCGAAAAATAAATATAGTTTAAAAAAACACGCTTTTAAAGATCATCAAACAAAAAAATTGAAAATAATTTGAGTGACGGGCGCTTTATATACAAAAAATATGGCCCAAAGCGAACACGCTTTTTTCCCAATAATACTAGTATTTTTCGTTCGTTATCGTTTTAAGCTCATTTAAAAAAAAATATTTTTAAATTTTTATTTCGATGTTCTTTAAAAGCGTGTTTTTTAGTTTTTCAAAACTATATTTATTATCAATTTTTTAGTTTTGTATGCTATAAAAGCGTCTTTTTAAACTATATTTATTTGTTGTATATGTATATTGTTTAAAAAAAATACCATTGATATTTTCCGATTCCGGAGATAGAGCCTGAAAATCAGCTACCAAGCCCAAAGCAGCAGGCGCGCAAAGGAGGGTTACAAAAAAGGAAGCAGGCGCGCGTGTTAATGAAAAAACAAATTTTTTTCAAATGAAGAAATACATGTTAAGTGAGTTCGAATTATATCAAGAAGGTTACGTACAGCGCCATCTGCCCGCGAATAGATCAAGAAATAATGTCGATAATTCTGTCAAATACAGATCCCGAGCATTCAAACGAAAATAAATATGAAATGAAAAGGAAAGTTACAAACAAACAAACATACATACATACAGGTGAAGCTAATAAAAGCGTGATAAAAACAGGAAACAAAAATTGCATTACATTCTTGGACCCATAGAAATTTGAAATGTTCATTCTATTACAGAAGTGTAGCAGGCAAGAAGATTCATAAATTATTTCTTTACTACACAAAATGAAGAATTAGACGTAAGAAGTATAATTCCTTTCAGATATTGAAATTCGAGCAATATAAAGAGACTTTTAATTTCTACATTGAGTACCAGGTAAATATGAGAAAACTTTTACTGAAAAATTGATGAATTGAAACAAATGTTGAATCCAATAACAAAATAAATTCCTTGAACAAACATTGTCTGTCATATCTGAGAAATTGAGAGAATTGTGTCACGGATTATTTCCTTCTACTCTTCAATATTTTCAGCTGTTCAGAAAAGAATTTCCCGAATTGCTGAAGCAATGGTACAAACAATTCCTTCAATTAGGGGCATCAGGATCTGAGTAGGCCTAGTGCAACAGGTACTGTTAATCATTCAGAGTTCCGTCGGACGAATTTGGTCTAATAATTCGTGAATCCACTAAGCCACAAGCCAATCCATTATACAAGTTTACCTATTAGGCTTTTAGGAACATCGTTATCATCAACCAATGCAACTGGTGAAGAAACCGGTACCATTAAAAAAATGTTGCTGTTTCAGAAAATACGCTTATTAGGCGCTTATTACGCCTTATTAGGCAAGGCTTTGATAGTTTTAACAGTATCTTACAAATTTGCAGTCGTCGATCAAAGTTATCATCAGACAATTCTTGTACGAAGTGCACTCCATGAGGACGAAATGTATGCTCAAAAAAAAATCTGTAAGCTGAATTCTACGGTTGTGAAACGACCTCCACAAGGGTTGAAATAGATTTTATTGCAACATCGAAAGAACATGGCGTATCAAACTATCTTCATCATAAAAATTTTGATATTTCATGAGTTCTTCAATAATTTCTAAAAATATGCTAAAATTGTTGAGACTTCAACAGCACCAGCTCGAATATTGTCATTTTAATTCATTTCGGTAAATATCTGTGTCATTTAAAAAATAACCGTTATGTGTATTAGGCATAGAAAAATCTACCAATATACACCCGCTAGGAATACTTTTTTGAAACAGTTTTTCAACAAATTTGTGGAACAGGGTATATCCGTAAAAAATAGTAATTCAGAATATTAGTCTTTGCGTTGTGTTCAATTTTTCGAACACGTTTCAACTGGAGATATCCCTACTAATATTATAAATGCGAATAAAAGTTTGTTTGTTACGGTTTCATGCGAAAACTGCTCAACCGATCATCATGAAATTTTGTACAAATGTTGTTTGAATGTGATTGACAATGTTTCATGATGAATTTCACTAGTTCGGACTTTTCTAATATATAAAATGATTTGAAATCCCTGAAACAACTACTGAAGAAGAATTAAAAATGGCAACTGAAAATAACAATTAAATTAGGCAAAAATAACCTGAAATGAATTAATAGTGAAATAAAATACAAGTAAAAATAGTACGATTCAACAAAAAATAAAAATAAAGAAATAAAAATAAAAATAAAAAGTTAAGAGATTCCAAACTACGTTAGTTCACAACGATTGTAGATACTAACAATCAAAACGTCGATTGTGGATACTAACAATCAAAACGTCGATTGTAGATACGTTAGTCACGTTAGTTCACGAAGTTTCGATTGTTAGTATCTACAATCGTCGTGAACTAACGTGACTTGGAATCTCTTAACTTTTTATTTTCATTTTCATTTTCATTTCTCTATTTTTATTTTTTGTTAAATCGTTCTATTTTTACTTCTATTTTATTTCACTATTATTTCATTTCAGGATATTTTTGCTTAATATAATTGTTATTTTCAGCTATTCATTTTCAATTCTTCTTTTTCAGTTGTTTTAGGAATTTCAAATCATTTTATATATCAGACAATGGAAGTCCGAACTAGTGAACTTTTGCACATGTTCTTGGAGGTATCAGATGTAACATATAATACTTTTCATTAAACATTTTTTTTGTAACATAAAAAAATTGTTTTTCAAAAAATCTCAAAATCTAGCTACTTTAACGTCATCTAGCATTTCAGTAATGAAGGTCCAACCCTTTGTACCGTAATACCGTCGCCCTTTATTACACATCCCCACTTCCCTATCCCTACTGATATTATAAATGAGAATGTAAGTTTGTTTGTTACGGTTTCACGCAAAAACTACTCAACCGATCATCATGAAACTTTGTACACATGTTCTTGGAGGTATTAGAAGTAACATAGGATACTTCTTATTAAAAAAAATATTTTTGATGTAAGATAAAAAAATTGTTTGTCACGACACAGTCACGACAATGTCCTATCCAATCCAATTCAATTCACCATAGTTTCAGCTGTTTGGAATTGTTCTATATTTATTGTTATTCTTTTCTGTCACCCGCGAGAGAACCGGCGGGTAAAAGCTAATTTCATTATAATAGTAATCAGCTCGTAGGAGTAGCAGATTTGAATACAACATCTGAGGAATACTTTGATTTATACCTATTCCAAACATGCTGGCAGTTTGTGGAAAAACAAAAACATTTCACATAAATAACAGCGTGTTCTCAAATATCGACAAAATACCTCTTTTAACTGTCGAAGATCTTATACCAAAAGTAAATTTTACTTTCACAAATTGATTTTCCATTTATATAAACGAAAGAGTCAAAATATAAAAATAATTTATTCAAAACACAAGTCTAGATACCCCTCTGCCCCGCTGCCAAACCAACAAACATAACGATTTTCGTCACTTATCACTCATTTCTCTCAATGTCTATTTGTCAATTACATGTACAAACGCATATGAATTCTTCGACGCACTGTATTAGGGTTAAGTGAAAGATCATTTTCGTAGTAAAACTATCGTTTGTCTGCAGAAAATGAACTTCGCCCTTTATTTTCAGAAATGTTTTAATTTTTTTTTGCATACAATGTTAAAATCTGTATGTATATTATTTGAAAATAATAAAGACCTTTATTATTATTATTATTATTATTTATATGGTTCGATCCTTAATAACAATGCGGTTAGTATCATAGCTTTGAGAAATGAATTCACCAACTCGAATTAGTTTTTACTTTTCAACAAATAAGTGAAAAAGCCTCCAGTAGCCTTCCGAGAGTTTTCCGATGCTCGCTGTAAACAGTTGAACAATTTTACTGCTCATATCTTGAATAATTATTGGTTACTATCAATTTCATTCTATGAATATAATTATTTGTTTCAGTCAACTACCTTAACGATCCAAAGATTTTTCTGGAAAAACTACTTTTCGAGTCCTGAAGCCTTTATATGAACATTTATCTTATAGAACAGATATCCATAACCTGAGTTTGCGTAAAAAGACAGTGCTGAACATTCCTGCACATAAAAAGGAAATATTCAAACGACCTTTTTTCTATAATATCTCCTCCACAATGAATTATCTCCATAAATGGAAAAACAATTGTTTTAACATGTCAGAAACTGTTTTTCAAAGTAGGTTTAAACAGCATCTGTTCAGCATTCAGAATAACTAGGTCCGTGGCGAGAATTCTGAAAAAGAATTAGAAAATAACAAATCCGAAAACTACAAAAAGCTAGTTGAAAATATGCTAAAATATTTTGAGGCCTTGGCTGCAGGATATCATTAAAAGTACATAATATGCTGCATGCTCATTTAGATAAATTCGAAAACAACATGGGAGCGTGTTCAGAAGAGCAAGGAGAACGTTTCCACCAGGACATTATGAGCTTCGAACAACGTTATCTAGGCCAATACAATGAAAACATGATGAACCTATGAACATAAAAAAAGTAAAAGTGTGCACTTTTGAATTATTTTCTACTTTCTTGTGAGTTATTTTGATAGTAAAACTTAATAAAAATGATAAAATTTTTATTTAAATGGTAGTTTTGTATATAAATAGTCCAGTAAGAGAACTAGAAATAAGTCTTAACAAGTTGTTCAAAAATATTAACAATTTCGTCCCACCTCACAGCATTTACACAGCAATGACTTTAGTATAAAACATAAGGAACCAAACCACACCACATAATTCAATTCTAGTTTTATTCGATGTAAAGAGTATGTTCTCCAACATACCGTACAACGAGTGCAATCCCCTCATTTTGGACATTTTAGATCTAGCCAAAGTAGACCATATCGCTTCCTTTGAACTTTCAACAGCTTTCGATGTGTATCTAAATCAGAGCTACCTGCAGTTTAATAACAAATTTTATAAACAGGATTCAGGTTTACCAATAGGCTCACCCCTCAGTCCACTTCTAGCAGACATATTTACCCACATAGACACTATTTAGGACAAGATGTAAAAAAATTGCTGTGTGATTCATTAGTGCTTTTCCAATTCAACTATTGTGATATTGTATATGGGCCATGTTTAGATGGCATGGATAGTCAGCGTATCCAGAAAATCCAGAACTGCTGTTTGAGACTTATTTTTGGCATAAAAAGCAGGCAGAGGATTTCCCATAAAATTAAAGAAATTGAATGGCTCAATATGTCCAACAGGCGTAAATTACATATTTTCTGCTACTTCTACAAACTTTTGAAATACAAACAACCCAACTATCTCCAAGGTAAAGTCATATATAGAAAAGACATACATGATAGAAATACTCGACAAACTTTTTTTATCACCATTCCTCGACATAGAAAGGAAATTTTCAAACGTAGTTTTTCATATAATATTGCTAGTTACATGAATACGTATAAGATAGCCGACTACAGTAGGTCGTGTTTCTTTTTGGAAAAATCCATGACTGTATGTTTGCGTGAACTACAAAAATGAAATATAATTGAAAATATCTCCTAACTCAGAGCAAAAAACTAAAATTCTCACAGCTGCGTCATTCAACCTGGCGGTTTCATGACCTAAAGGAATCACTGCCCTCACAAGTGAAAATAAATTATAAAAAGGGTTCCTATCTTTCCTATCTTTTCTTTTTTTTCTCTTGCTTTCCTCTAGTCTTCTTCTTCTTCTTGTTTACTGGTACTAGTCAGTAGGTATATTTTAGTTTTAAGTTTAGTTTGTAGTAAGGGTCTGAGTGGAAGACCAGTTTCTCTCTTCCTGGTGTTGAGAGAAACGTGAACTCTCACCTTTTATTTACCTATTTTTTTTCATTTTTATCGAAACTTAATATTGGTTGTGAATTTTTGGTAAATAATAAATGAATTATTATTATTATTGTTATTATTATTGATATTATTATATTTATGAACAGTTCGGAGACCACTATAGTAAATTCCGACCTGGGTGAAAAACATGATTATTTTTGGTTTGTAGATGACATCCTCGCCTGTTTCAGAGGTATTACACGGCAGCTGAACCAATTTGTGACATTCAGAGATAGAGAAACAGATAAATTTCTTAGACCTGACCATTACACACAATCAGAATAAATTTGGTTTCAATGTTTTCAGAAAACCTAGCTAAACAGACATTACCATAACATACTTATGATGTACTGTTTGGAACCTCGACACGTGTTTCGATCACCAAGTGATCATCTTCAACAATATTATTTCAACAAGCTATATAGTATGCTATTTGGTATTGGTCCGTTATCGTTATTCATAATATTATTATGTTCACTTATTTCTACACTCTCATAGGCATCTAGTTGCCTGTTGTTGTTAACTTGTCTAACTAATCTTAAAGAACTGAAGTCTATGGAATGGTTTTTTTTCAAAATATGATGGGCGACTGCTGATTTTTCAGGTCTTCCATATTTTAAGTGTGCTATGTGTTCCTTATATCTCACTTTATTAGATCTTTTTGTCTGTCCATAATATTTTCCGAATTCTCGACTTCCCAAAAGGACTTCCCAAAAGGCTCTGCAGTGTATGATTAGTTTCTAGTTTTATCTTCCTCTTGAAGATGATCACTTGGTGATCGAAACACGTGTCGAGGTGTAAAAATAACGATTTGGTGTTGGGAAAAAACTCCAGTAATATTCATTACCATAACAAGCGATTGTTGCACAGAGCATTCTCACTGCCTTTGTCTGCTGAAAATCTAGCTAGGGAAATTGATATAATCACACAGATAGGTCATAATAATCGTTTCAATGCAGATACTATCCAGGAGTTATTCAGAAAACAAAGCCATAAATTCACTTATAGATTAATATACCCTCGGGTCAAACTACCAGAAATCAAGAAATGGGTTACTAACATATTTTGGAAAAAAAACAGAGACAATTGCGGGTTTCTTCAGAAAAAACATTGTGGAAGTGGTTTTCAGACCACATGCCAGGTTATCTGATTTCCTTTTCAATGCGAAGATAAGGTGGACAAGTTGGACAGATCTGTGTCCGGAGTGTAATAGTGTTTATGTGTGGCAATGTGGTCTAAATTTACAAAAACGGTATGCTGAACATGAAAGGTCCTTCAGACTAGAAAAAAATGATTCGACGTTTACAAACCATTCTTTGGCATGCAACCACAGGTTACCGAATGTAAACGATACGGAAATTTTGCACTATGCAAGGAAGGTTAGAATCCTTGGAAATTCACAAGCATAAACATTGCGGGTGCAACCTGTTAAATGATGAAATCGATTTAGTTTACTCACCGGTTTTTAAATTGGCGTTAAATTCGCATTCAAAACTGTAAATTCAGGTACTCAATCAAGCCAAGTACCTCTATTATTATCTAAAGGGGTGGTAGATAAGGGCTAATGTAATGAACCATTGTTCGTTTATTGTATAAGTTTGAAAATGTCTTTATGGGATGAAATTGCAGTAACGTTAGTTACAAATAAAAGTGATAAAAACATAGAAAGTTTCAATTCTCGTTTCTTCATTATGATTTCCTACCAAGTAGTAACGGCTACATCCATCAATTTATTGGTTTCATTTTCAATTGAAAATTAAAACTTCAGATTTTGAAATATATCGTTAAAACAGTCCCCTAAATAAAAAAGCAAAGTTATTCATACAGTATTTTTTTTCGTCTAATTACGACCTAAAGAATTGAAATTTAATGCTTCAAAGTTAAAGTCAAATGTTGTGTTGATCCGTGAATTATCAAGATGAATGGAATACTCCTTGTTTTCCGAACACAATATTCACTATTTTATTCTCTACAAATACGGAAAACTGAAAAGAGAACAAGTATTTTTCTACGGATGCTATACAATGTGCCACTTCTCTCATCGCTTTCATACGTTCAAAAGATTTCTCACGCAGTGAGAAATATCCGCCATTGCAGTGAGAAATAATTTCTCACTGTTATCACGGTAACCCAAGTCAGTCATGAATTGTTACATGTCAGATTGATATAACACGTTATCCATGTTGACAACGCTACGCCGACGATTCGCGGCCAATATCCAAGTAGCCCATTGTCGGCGTTTCCATAACAACAAAACCGAAACACTGCATGATTATTGCTGTCAATTTGCCCAACGAAAATAGTTTTATTGTTGATTTTTATAGTATGAACAGTTCAGGTTTATTAAATATTAAATATAATGGAATACGAAGATTTAGAGTTGGAAAATACGCCTCCAGAAATTGTTCAGAAAGTAATAGATGTTTGCAATAATTTGCTACCAAGTACATCGAGAGAAAAATATGAAATCGCTTACAGAAACCTTATGGGCCCTAAAATGAAAGCCAAGGTAAATTCTTGTTCCGAAAATATAGTTTATTTTGAAGAGTTGTCAAGAAGATTGAAATCATCAACATTATGGTCTCAATACTCGATGCTGAGGAGTACCTTAATTATTAAAAACTGTGTTGATATACAGGGCTTTTCATAATGAGCGTTAATTAACCGTTTCTGCATAAATCAATATGACCTACACGCCTAAAATATTTCAGACGAAGCGGCGTTGTCGCTTCTACTATAAAGTAGCGGCTTCTTTGATTTTTCAAATGGAACACCCCGTATATGATATCATACTATCATTCATTATCACTTTGTCAACAAATTCATATACTATTTCCCTATACCTATCTATTATCGTTCAGAAGATATAAATTAATTTCGATATTTTTTTTACCAAACATGAACTTTTATAAACGCTGATAATCTTGAACTCTCTTGCACTAAAACGATAAAATTTGAAATGGAGTGAAGTGATACTATGAGGATTTTCACTCCGAGTCATATTTTCATTTGCCTCATACAGGGTCTTCAAAAAATGCAGATACTTTGATCTCATGAAAAAATGAGTGGAACTCAATTTTTTCAAATGAAACACCCTGTATATTTCAATATTTTTGAGCTGTACATCCAATTTTAGATTAACTTTGTTCAGATAATACTATTTCTATTTTGAACCGTTTTCGAGATAAACTGTTTCAAACGGAAACTGACGTGGTTTTCTTGCTCGTTTTTTTGAATCCATCACTTATTTTGGATATTCAACATTTTTTTTATACTTAGTAATATTTCTTTTTGATCCAGTTTTTTAACTGTCTCAGATCAGTCAACTCGAAATTGGTACGTACCTACCTTAGAAAAAGTTACAATTTGTATACATTGAGGTATTGGTCTCTAACGTACAACATATATTTTTTTTAATAGTGTGCTTTGGAAAAATAAATAAACCAATTATTTAACGTCAGACTTTCGTTGGTGGTTTTGACTGATTGTGATAGCTACCAATTATAATAGAATAATGTCAAGATTAGGTTACAGTAATGAAGATTTCTTGAATTTATTAATAATTTATGGTAAGTGCAATAGAATTGCAAGTAGAACATGCCGAGTATTTCATGAAAGATATCCACAACTTCCGAAGACGAATAATAATATGATAAATCGACTACTGAAAAACTGTGTGTTGAATGGAACCTTCCGTCCAAAAATCATTCGTAAGAAGACTAAAGTGGATGATGATGACAATGGTATAACAGTTTTGGGATACTTTCATGCATTTCCAAATGCTTCTCTGCACGAGGCTCAAAGGGGAATAGGTATACCCTACGTGACAATTTGTCGAATTCTTAATAAACATAAATGGCAACCCTATAAGTTCTACTGTGTCCAACATTTGGAAGAGACTGATTAACCTCGTAGAGTGGAATTCTTTGAATGGATACTTGTCAAGACTCAAGATGATGAACAATTCCTTGACAATATCATATGGACAGATGAGGCCAAGTTCAGAAAAAATGGAGTTTTCAATAGACACAACAGTCATTATTGGGCGCCAGAAAATCCCCATGTTGTCCACCAAAGGGGTTTTCAAGAAAGATGGCAATTCAATGTATTTTGTGCCATAAAGAATGAGTCAATTTTTTATATCGAGTTTTATGATGATAATTTGAATGCATCAAAATATGAAGATTTACTGAGGAATGGAATGCAAATAATTTTGAATAATAGACCAGAAAGAGAACGTGTATGGTACCAAATGGATGGTGCTCCACCCCATAATTCTCATTCAGTCAGCGAAGCTTTAACCGAAATCTTCGAAGACAGATGGATTGGTAATAATGGATCTTTTCGTTGGCCTCCTAGAACACCAGATGCCAATTCATTAGATTATTTCGTGTGGGGTTTCATTAAAAATATGGTTTACTCTACTCAACAACAATGGAAGATATGAAATCGAGAGTTACAACTTCTTTCAATAGTTTGACTCCAGACTTGATCAGAAGCGCTACACATGACAATTTTTTGAAGAGATTACATGTTTGTTCAAGTAGAGGTGGAGATGTGTTTGAACATATTCTGAAATACACTGACGATTAAATTAACTCATTAATTTAGGTATGGGTTTATTATTTTCAGTTCGTGTTTCAGCGTTAAGGAAACTATTGTTTGAAGAGAAGTTTCATTCGATGGTTGAGGAGTATTTTAATAATTATCTTTTCATTGAATTATCTGTGACTAATTGGGAAACATCAAACGATATCAGTTCTACAGAAATGAGTGATGAACAAGGAAACCATGTCAATTTCCGTTTGAAACAGTTTATCTCGAAAACGGTTCAAAATAGAAATAATATTATCTGAACATAGTTGATCTAAAATTGGATGTAGAGCTCAAAAATGTTGAAATATACAGGGTGTTCTATTTGAAAAAATTGAGTTCCACTAATTTTTTCATGAGATCAAAGTATCTGCATTTTTTGAAGACCCTGTATGAGGCAAATGAAAATATGACTCGGAGTCAAGATCCTCATAGTATCACTCCACTCCATTTCAAACTTGATCGTTTTAATGCAAGAGAGATCAAGATTATCAGCATTTATAAAAGTTCATGTTTGGTAAAAAAATATCGAAATTAATTTATATCTTCTAAACGGTAATAGATAGGTTTAGGGAAATGTCATATGAATTTTGTTGACAAAGTGATAATGAATCATAATATGATATTATATATGGGGTGTTACATTTGAAAAATCAAAGAAGCCGCTACTTTATAGTAGAAGCGACAACGCCGCTTCGTCTAAAATATTTTAGGCGTGTAGGTCATATAGACTTATGCATACTGTGAAATTTCCAAGTTGATCCGTTGAATAGTTGGCCAGAAACGGCTAATTAACGCTCATCATGAAAAGCCCTGTATGAAAATACGTAAAACTACTTCCATTTTTAAAACGCAAATCTGAAAAATATGCTCCAAAACAGTCAAAAACTTTTGAAGAAATTTAACAATTTTTAAAAGATGCACTTGATGAAAAGTATTTGCTGAAAAAGTATGAATTGATTTTTTTTCAAATTGTTATCGAAAAATTATTATTTGGTTTTGATTTCAGGCTGCTTTAGCTATTGGCCTTACAGGGGCATGCCGTTGTGATGAACTTCGAAAATTAAAAATTGATGACATGGAAGATCTTAATTCGGCCCTTTCAATAAAATCACCCGATACTAAAACCATGGTTCCTAGAAATTTTACAAAAATTTTACAAAAAATATGTGAAGCTTCAACCATACACAAATGAAACACGTTTGTTTTAAATTACAAAAATAGCAAATGTATGGAACAGCCTGTGGGGATAAATAAATTTGGCACCATGGCGAAAGAAATACCAAAATTTTTGCTATTACCGAAAGCTGAATCATAAACTGGACACTGTTTCCGAAGGTCATCTGCGACTATTTTAGTTAATGCAGGGGCAGATATTTCAACTTTGAAACGCCATGGGGGTTGGAAATCCAGCAATGTTGCTGAATCTTATATCGACAACTCCATAGCTAACAAAATGAAAATTTCAAAAGGATAGTAGAATCCATTCAGCCTCCAGCGCCATTAGAACCTGAACACAACAATGCTCAAAACGTTTCCCATCGACTTCAACTTCGACCGCAGCTAATATTTCAATTACAGAAAACATGTTGAAACAAAACGACCTACCAGGAATTACTTTACAAAATTGTTCAAATATAATTGTTGATTACTATTTTAGATAAAATATAAAAATCAGGTAATGACATACAAGTATTATTTATGTATTTTAATTTTCAATACTTGAAAACAACGCAACCGTAGAAAAAGTACAGTGCGTGAGAAAATGACATATTTCTCACTCGCTTGATTTGCAACAAACTTCTGCTCTCGTGAGAAATATGTCGTTTTTCACACTTGTACAATAAACTATTCTTTTTGAAAATTCAACATAAAAACGTCATTCAAGTCACTGATTATTGTTTTTACGTTCAATGCGGAATGGAATAAATTAAACATTAAAAACACAATGAATTATATACTCACTGTTATCATTCGACGAGGAGGTAATCGTGCCATAGGGATAATAGTTGTCGGTCAAAGCAGGAGGGGGGGTGTCCTGATTTTCCGGCATAGGACTCAGAGGAGCTTTCAAGTAAGTACTCGTGATAGCACTATCCGAATAAGCAGGCAACAAAGTACTCGAAGAACCCCAGTCCCTTTCACATTGTTGCTGATAAACCGAAGGGTAATCATAATTCGTGTAATGCGACGCAGATACGGATGAAACTTGCGGCGAACCGGCGTTATAAGAACAAGTAGAATATTCTTGAGATTGCATCAAGGTCTGGTGATCATACCCCGTGCTTTGGTTTACCATCCCAGCCATATTATTTGTGAAGAATGTTCCCGGATGGTACTGCGGTTTCATAGCTTGGCATTTTCTCCGGAAACCTCTGGGCCGCCTTCTGAAAGAGCCCTCTTCGAACATGAACTCACTGGCAGGGTCGATTGTCCAGTAGTGTCCCTTACCCGGCCTCCCTAGTCCTTTGGGCAGCTTGATGAAACACTCGTTCAAAGATAAATTATGCCGCACTGAATTTTTCCAACCCTGGTAGGAGCCACGAAAAAACGGAAACCTTTGCTGCAGAAACGTGTATATTTCACTAAGCGTCAGCCTTTTAGTTGGAGAATGTTGAATGGCCATCACTATCAACGCTATGTAGGAATACGGTGGTTTTTCTTGTCGGCGTATTCCAGACTTTTTGTCAGAACTGGAAGGCTTCGTGTCGGGGTCCTGGGTTGTCGTTTCCGGAGATACATGTTGTGTTGACGTCTGCGGTTGGTCATTCGATAAAATAACACTAGTGTGATTCTGGTGGAGATGAAGTTGATGTAGATGCTGTTGGATGTTGATGTTCTGATGCACGACTGGCGAAAGCTGAGTGGACGCACTGACTTCGGCTAACTGTTGCTCCTTCATCATACTTTAAACATTTACTCGTATAAAGCAAACAATTTAAACTTTCGTCTTTATATTACAAACATTTGATACTCGTAACGAGTTGTATACACAAATATTGTATACAGAGTTTATATACAAAACACGCGACGGTTCTGTATACAAATGTCGGAGGCCGTAAATTTGAATAAATTTGAATGATACTGAATGCGAACTGATAGACGGTCAGTTATCGAGTAAACCCCGAGTTGTGTTGTTGTAAGAATGTGGTTAGGTTATCCGTTTCGCGCTGCTCTGGTTTGGAAGACTGATTTCAGGCGGGACTTCACTTTTCATGTGCATGTGGGTTGTTCCCGGCCGTATCCCCGCACGTCTCTGCGACTTTGGCACTTAAGTCGCTATCCTGTCTCGAACGGGATGCGCCAACGGAGTTTTGCTGCAAGTGATGTTGATGTCTACATATTGAAAAATTTTCGTGAAGAGACGCTCAAACTAGAATTGGAAGGAATTATAAGTATCAGTTAACTAGTTTGGTGATCCAATAATTTTTCTGAAAAAGGGGTTGGTTGGGTAACAGCATCAATTTTTTTCTTGAAAAAAACTATTGTATTCTTGCCGACGTTTTGAATTTAATTGAATTCTTCTTCAGGGCTCTTTAACAATGAATTTTCATAAATATACCTTCCACAAAACTTATACGATTATTATCGTTTCAATTTCACTGAAATAATGAGTTCTCAATTGAATTACTCATCGAAAAGTAGTTTTTTTTCGTGTTGATAATAATAGTATTTTGAAAACCATCAGACATATTAGATACGTATTTAAGAAATAAATATAAAAACCATTGCAACAACAAATTTTCGAGATAACACCGATACAAAACGATATGAAACAAACGAATTGCTTTATCTGTGGTTCTGATAAGGTGGTGTCTGTTTTTTAATCAATGGCAGAAAGAAAAAGAATGAAAAAAGTGTAAATTATTCAGGTATATTACGTATCAAATTGAAATATGCAGTATTAAGGCCATCGACATCTCTTCTAGTGTTAACACTATCGCATTTGATGATATGTATCATTTCTCCCAAACATTTTTTTGAGAGATATTCAACCATTAGAGCCCTGAAGAAGAATTTAATTAAACTCGAAACTTCGGCAAAAATACAATTGTTTTTTTAAGAAAAAATTGATCCTGTTACCCAATCAAACCCTTTTTCATTATAAGTGTCACTATGAGTTTCATTTCAAGGTGTATGTAGTTTCAATTAACGTTACATTCGTCAAATTTATTGAGAAAAATAAAATAGCATTGTTACAGCTTTACGCTTATTCGATTAGATTTGAATTACATTTTTTTAAATTTTTTATAGGTTGAAGAAATTGATCTTTTTCTATTAAAGTAACGTTACGTACACACCACCTTTTTCGAATAGTGTTTGAAATTCAGTAACAGGATGGTGAATTTTATGAATTGATGAAAGTATCAGGCAGGAATATTATAGGTACAGTGCATTTCTTCAAGGTCCCCCCCTTTTATTTCAAAAAATTGAAATTTGAGATAATGAAATTAATGTATAAATACTTTATTTTGAAGTGAAATTGACAGATGAAACTTTCAAGATGGCGACTGGAAGTCATCTGGGAAAAATTGAATGGAAAGGGGGGTCTTGTGACACATCTTTTTGAAGCTCCTGACAAATGCTTCACGAAATTTTTGACATATTTGATTTTTCACGCCGAACATTTTCGAACACAGTAACGTCAATATCTCTAGAAATGTTTATTATTATCTCCCGTATATCGAATATTGAAACAGGATCAGTTTCGTACACCTTTTGCTTCAAATAGTCCCATGAAAAAAGTCCAAAGGTGTCAAATCTGGCGGGCTGGCCATTCTGTAGGACATCGACGGCCAATCCAACGACCTGGAAAAGTAGTATCCAAATAGTTTCTTACTAAGGATTCGTTTCGACGATTTCAGTGATGAGAGGGTCAACGGTAGTTTCCAGCATATTCAAATACAGTTCCCCTGTTAAATTTTGATCAATAAATAGAGGTCCTACAATATGGTTTCCCAATATTCCTGCCCAAACGTTAATTTTTTCTGGATATTGGGTATGTGTTTCCCGGAAAACATGAGGGTTGGTCCAATAACGGCAATTTTGTCTGTGAACTTTGCCGTTTGAAAAAATGTACATTCGTCAGTAAAACAAATATTGTGGAGATAGGTAGGATGCCTGGCAATCGTTTTCGTCATGATTTCCCAGAATTTTGTTATTCAATCAGGGCCATCTTCAGTTAATTGGTGTACTATTTTAATTTTGCATGAATAATACCTATTCCTCTTCAAAAGTCTCCACACAGTAGAAGGAGACACTTCACAAATATTCGCGACGGAATGAGTTTACTGTTCAGGATTTACTACCATCTCACCAATTATTTGCACTTGCTGTTCTTCCGGAATGGACGGATGACATGGGGGCTTTTTGTTATGTACACTACCGGTAGTTGTGAATTTGAATACAAGTTCCCTCAAATATTTTCTACAGAAAGGACGATTCGGAAAACATTCATTGAAAATCCTTTCGGTCTCATGATAGTTACGCGACGCACCGTAAATAAAAATTGCTTCAATTTTCTCTTCCAATAGACGAGAATCGACCATTTTAGAGATTGTTGACGTGGTTCCTTTCCACTACTAAAACCGAAAACTAAATGAGAATATTTTAACAATGATGTTCATTGTCGTACTGACTTAACAAACCTTATCGGATTTTTATAATTGCCATATGGCAGATAAAATAGAAAATATCTCGAAATATCGATGTTAATGTGTTTGTCTTAAAGAAATTATTAAATGTTTCGCTATTTTGTAGTAAGTGAAGATATTAACTTCATATTCTAGGATTGTGAAGTATTCGTCAGGAGCTTCAAAGTCGAAAGTTTCATCTGTCATTTTCACTTCAAAATAAAGTATTCATGCAATAATTTCATTATCCCAAATTTCAATTCTTTGAGCTGACCCGTTCAAAAAATAAAAGGAGGGGTCATTAAACAAATGCACCGTTATGCATCTGTTATGCTATATATTGGATCTACAGAAATATTCATATTAGATAGGTATGTAAAGTAACCTTCAAACTAAACTAATAAAATGAGGATGGTTCTGTCGATCAGATTTTTTTTAAAAAATTTGATATTGATTGACGGATAGGTTTATCAATGAAATCAAAAACTATGTTCCAAATAACTCTTGTTCAAAAACGTCAATTAGCATTTTTTACCTTCCACAATCTGAAAAATATTAAAATTATAATGGAGAACATTTTACAAATGTAAAAAGGGCAAACTTTTCGGTTTAATCCGATAAGTTACTGTGTAAAATCAAAATATTTTTCACGAAGAAAAATGTTCTATTTATCATCTGTCGAAGAAGTTGAGAAATAAATAATCAAAAGGAATAACTGCAAATATCTTTAAATTTTTTGTCCATTTCTGAAGGCGGAGACAGATTTTGACCTCCGAAACGTGAAGATAAGTGTTGTATTATTTCTCAACAATTTTTTTTGATAGGCATCAATGTTAAATACGACAAGTTACAGATAAATAGAACATTTTTCTTTGTGAAAAGTACTTTGATTTTTCACAGCAATTTTTCGGAGTAAACTAAAAAGTTTGCCGTTTCTACACTTGTATAAAGCTCTCCAATATAATTTTTATATTTTTTAGATTGTGGAAGGTAAAAAATACCCAACAAAAGTCAATGAAAAACTGATTTTCCTCCAGAAAAAATTACTTTCGTTGTCAATTAGCATATTTGATGAGAACTAGTCGAAAGTGTCCAGAAACAGCTTAAATTTTAATTTTCAATATAATTTGAAATCAGAAGTATTTTTCAGAGGATAGAAAATAATGCATGTTGTTTAATCAACTTTCAAGATCAGGGTTTCGATCCGGGTTTTGTGTTTTTGATCCTCACTACGATTATTTTCACGAAGTCTCATTTATCATCTTTTGGTGATGACTGGAATTTAGAACCATACTGATCTACTTGAACTCATCCTGAGATCCTTCTTCTGCTTGTTTTGGCCCGGTTGCTGTTCCGCCTGTTTTTTCATTTCTATTTGAATTATCACGTGTTGAGTGTTGCTTATGGGTTCTTTCATTGAGCGTTTCCTATCTTAAAATTTTAATGAAACGAAGGGTTTGTCAGATATCATCTACATTTTTTATTCATTTGAAAGACGTATTTATGCCATTATGTGTGGAATATAACACCGTTAAAATGTCCGCTACGGCTTCTCTAGGTGAAGCGCATCCGAAACGTCCAATTTTTCATGACTGGCGCATAAATCAGGCTGAGTTTGACCGATGGCATGGGTTATGTTAGTTTTGAGGCCCGATGTAGTATGTGCCTTATTTGCATACACCTGCAACTGATGAAAACCCCACAAGAAAAAGTCTATCGGAGTCAGATCGCACGATATCGGTAACCAGGAGCCTATAACACAAATCTTACATTTCTAACAAGTCTACAAGTTACAAGTAATTCGCTTATAGCTACAAGTATCCTAATTTTTCGTAACATAAGAGAATTCCATATACTTGTAGCTACAAGTAAAATATTCTACACTTGTATATGTTGTTCCTACAAGACAATTTATTTATTTACCTGCTGTTTTCGGTAACGCGATCCGTGGTGTAACATGTCTTAACGTGTTTTCGTGTTAGTGGTGAAGTGCAAGGACTGCAAGTGAAATAATATTTGTAGTTATAGCTAGCAAACAAGTAATATTTGAGAGGAAAATGCAGTTTTTACAAAAAGTTGAAGAAAATTCGTTGCTTTTTCCGACCTATTGAAAAAAAGGCAAAGTTGAGAAATGAAAAGAATTAGCAGATGTTGCAAAAAGTGTTTGTTTAATGCCTTCAGGTAAAGAGACACACTGTGGCAAAATATGAAGAAAATCACAATGGTACGTAAGAGCGTAGTGTACTAGTTTTGTTACTCTTACGATTTAGTTGAACTTCAAACCAAATCAAATCCTTTATTTTCCTGTTCGACAATTTCATAAGTAATTGTATTAGGAATAGTCAGTAAAGCTAAAATTATAAACTACTACACTAAAACTAGAAGCACACACGAAAACACATGCACACACCACACATACACTTACGTTAAATAATCATCAACACTGTAATTCGCATTCAGAACTAAAAAATTTTTAATCTTTGTTTTGAACATCTCTAATGTTTTGCTTTCTTTTATTTCAGTTGGTAAAATATTGAACAAACGAGGACCTGCAACATTAGGACCTTTAAGAGCAATCCGCCCTCGAGCTAGAGGAACTTGATATATTTTTTTTGGCCTAGTGTTAATTGTATGAGTAGAGCCTATTAAAGGAAATTGACTTTTATTTTGAAAAACGTAGACACAAATTTCCATTATGTACAAGCAGGGTAAAGTCAGTATTTGTAATTTCTTGAAAAAAGGTTCACAGGACTCCATGTAACTTATACCAGTGATACTTCTGATGATGTTTTTTTTTAGCCAAAAAAACTTTACCTGCGTTGGTTGACCAACCCCAGAAACGTACACCATAGCGCAATCTCGACTCCACTTCAGCATAGTATATAATTTTTAGTTGATCTAGACTGAGAATATAGCTAAGATTTCGTAGCTTGAATGCTAAAGAATGCAATTTTGGTATGAGGCCATCACAATGTACTTTAAAATTAAGATTTTTGTCAATTTCAACACCCAAAAACTTAGTACTTTTTGACAATGGAAGCAGCTGATTATTCACATCAATATATAGTGGGTCAAGAATTTTTTGATAATTACAAAATTGAATAATTACTGTTTTATTTGGATTGAAAACAAGCGAATTACTGGAAAACCACCAGTTCAATGATCTCATTGTTTGCTCGCATTTTCGTTGTATACTTGTTTGGTCGGAGCCTGTTACAATCGTGGCAACGTCATCAGCAAATTTCACACACTTTGCATCAGGAACAGATTCGTCAATTTTATCTGTATACTCGGAATAGTATAGGTCCCAAGGCTGAACCTTGTGGTACTCCGAGTGATAGAGGTATCCGTTGAGAGTTCATTATTCTTTTTTTACCATTAATTACATTGGTGATGGTTACATATTGGCTTCTGCCAAACATAAATGAATCGATCCAATTATTCCAAATTTCCCCAAAACCCAGCTCATGTAACTTTCTTGATAGTACCTGAGGATTGACGCAGTCAAATGCCCTGCTGAGATCGCAAAAAATCCCAACAGGGCCAGCATCTATGCTATCAGCTAAATTGTCATATATGGATTGAATCGCGGTATTAGTGGATTTTCCACTTCGAAACCCATGCTGCGTATCCGAAGTAATGTCATTTCTGTCAAGATATCTTAAAAATCTATTTAGAAAACAGTGCTCAAAAAATTTTGAAAAAACTGATGTTACTGTTACGGGTCTGTAGTTATTCATCTGTTTATTATTTTTTTTGTGAATAGGTACGACTTTGCCTATTTTCAATCTTTCAGGGAATACACCAGAACAAAAACTTAAATCGATAAGAAAAACAAGAGGTTTTACTAATATGTCCAGCGTATTTTTGAGCATGAATGCCGGAACGTCATTGTTCCCTGACGACTTTTTATTATTCAGCTTCTTCAATTCTAGCTTGATAGAATTGTTTTTTGGTGTTTTTTACGAGCAATTTGTGCATCTTTTTCATAGTCGAATATGATTTTTTAAGTTCCGGATACATTTTTTGAAGGTTGAAGTATTCCCTCAATCTCAAGCTAGAGCATTTCACCTCTGGGGTCACCCAGTCTCTAGTTTTATGTTTTTTGAAACGCAGCAATAAAGGAAATTCTATATTGAAGTGGTGGAAATAATTAAATGCAGAATTACAGGTGCGAGGTGTTTCAATATTAATAGGCAAGTACATATTGTTGGAATCAAAATATGCTTAGTGTTCAAGCTTAGTAACCGTACGTGTCAATCCTCAATGATTGAAATATTTCAGTTGCTGATTCAGGCCCTGATTCATAATATTTTATCCAAAATATGCTTTTTATTTTGAGGGGAAAGTGGATAATGCCAGTAAAACGGGTACAGGCGGTCATGGGAAATTGAACGATGTCGATAATATGGTGCTAGATATATTAGGAAAAGAGTCCCCAGTGATTGTAGGTCTTGGGGTACCAGCATCACTGGACGAAGTGGATGATGTAGAACCGCTCCCTCAAGACAGCACAACAACATAACAGCCAAGAATATTAACGATGGACCCGAGCGTACTCTCAACCAGCCGCATAGGTAAAGTTTATAAAACATTATTAGTAGTGGCTTTTTTTGCAGTTTGGTTTGTGAGAAACTACTAATTAAAATGTTTTATGTATTTTTCTTTATTAAACAAACACTAACTAATTATTTATCTAATAATTCACATCTGCCAATTACCACCACACAGTTCACATTTTTTAGGAAAACAGAAGCGTAGCATGACACGTGAAGAAGAAATTGCAGACAAGAAAAAAGTAAAACTTGACTTGCAAATTGAACACCTGAAACTGCAAAATCACAAGACCAAACTAGAGATTTTACAGTTGGAAACTGCACTAAACCTTCCAAGATCCAAATTTACACAAAATTTTGCAAGAGACTACATTTCTTATGGAGAGCACCAGCGTACCACATATTTAAATATTTAGTTTCGTGAAAAACAATCATATTCTCTTAAATAATTAATTAATTAAAGTTGATTTTTCTTCTTCACGCTAATTATTTTTCCTAGAATAATCTATAAACTGTTGAACTCTAGCTCGAGCTGCTGCTGCTAGTGGAGGTGCTTCGTTATCTCTGAGGTTGTTTTCGTCACCTTGATCATCATCATCACAGAGAACTGTTACGGAGTACCCGCGCGTCGTGCACACTTCCGGGCCAATTTGCACTTATATAATAAAACCTTAAGTCAGGCCCACATACAGCCATGCAGTTGATGGAATGCTTCCCATGGCGATCGACGTAAACAGGTTCGTTGTTTGTGGGGGCATCGATATTTATGAGGATTCCATCTGCAGCTACACAAACTTGAGGAAATCCTGCCAAATTATGAAAACGTTCTATTACGTTCCCTGTATTGTCGGGCCATCGAACTAATACATCAAATTTTATTTCGTTTACGGCAGCAGTAACTTCGTGAACACATCTGCATACAGTCATTTTTGATACTCCATGGTATTGCCCTCCGTTTCCAAACCAATGCAGAGCAATAAGCAGTTTCTCTAATAGTGACAAGCCATACCCTCGAATCGTTGTATTCGCTATGGCTTGACCTGTATCTTGAAGAAGACTTTGACAGTGTTGTCGACTAAGTATCAGCCTTTCGCCAAATTCCCCGTCTGTCAGTATGAGAGAGTTACTTCTCTCCCGATAGCTATATACTGCACGACCATTTTCGTTTTCACTATCCGAATCGTTTGACCACATATCGACAGTCGAATTATAGATATACGCTCACGATGAAAGACTTCACTACACTAGTACGCTCAATCTACTTATCAATCAAGATAGGTAGAAAATTGTCTACAATTGTAGAGAAAGTCCCGTAATTACCAGTGCCCCACTAGTAACTACAAGTTACTTTATGTTACAGAATATCTACTCTTGTATAATTTATTTACATACTTGTTAGACTTGTAGTGGTTGTGTTATAGGCCCCTGGTCAGTGGCAAGAATGAGTAGGGTGAGGGGAACTAAAACTCCCCAAAAGCCTTTGCGAAACATGCCACCGTGGACCAGCTTACCCAAGCTCAGGTGAAAGGGATCGTGCCGACAGCTGAATGGCCGCAGGGTGATATGCGGTTATGAACGATCCTCTTGGGGAACTGGGCCAAACGTCATTGTAATTAGCCTACATCTGGTAATGCGGGCTCTGCTGGAGGTGACCAACTCTTCCCTTGCTACTCGTGGGAACACATATGAATGAAAAAACAGAGTGTCCCTCCCAATCTACCATTTGGAATGAGGCTGAGTATAGCAGATCACCTCGTGATGTAATACAAAGGCTAAGGAGTAAGCGCATTTGCGACGCCGAGGCCAAAAGGAGAAAGAGAGCAAAGGAGGCAGGAGTGGCAGCAACTATAAGTGCACTTTCCTCCTCCCCTACTCCACCTACAACAGCAAGGACACTTCCTGCGGCGGGCGTCAAGAGCTCCGACTTGAATGAAGGCAGGGAACCGGCTGCCCTTGCAGAAAAGCTCCCTCACTTGTGCACCTCCATGGAGAGAACCCCAAGAAGGTTGAAGAAGCCGCGCATCGACAGCTATGTCGCTGCACCTTCCAAAACCTTCGCGAAGGCTACCGTGACACATTTCAAAGTTGCCAAAGAGAATGTGTGTTTGGCGAGTCTTGGCCTACACCTGCCAATATAAAGGAGATGTGTCCTAGTGACACCTGTCCACCTTCCTGGAAAGGACAGGATAGACGATGACCTAGGAGGACCACTCCTCGGGAGGATGTACAATGGGTCACATGTGGCCTAAGTGCTGTGGGTCTACCCTCACCCTCCCGACTCTACAGATACAGATACCCTGCCCTTAAATCGCTCATGTGGAATATTCAATGTTCCATGAGCTATAGGCACGTAGCACCGTCCTGTTGGAACTACATGTCGGTGGTGTCCGGATAATCTAATTCAGACCAAAAAAGCTGGTGATCATCGACCTATAGTGCTCGCCGTTGACAGCGGTGGCCTGGCCATCGTCGTTCGAAAAGAGATACGAACCGATGTGACTTTTTTGGGATGCATTAGACGCTCTTGGATCCGTGAATTGGTATATATCGTCCCAAATTCGACAATTTTGTTTGTTCACGTACACATTCTTTCAGAATTGGGCCTCATCGCTGAAGATGATTTTTTGTTACAGTAACATTGTTACTGATGGAAAACTGCTCTAGGATACCCTGGAGCAGTTTTTCAGAAAAAAGTTATTGTGTTGTGGTGTTGAAATCAAACAACTTGATAGTGTCCACATCGTTATTTGTAATTTAATAAGAGACAAGTTAGAACTCCATCAAATTGATGAGACATATGTCGAATAGTGTTTTAGCATTTCTAGTTGAATTTCCATCGTGAAATTTAGATGTTATGAGCATAAACAACTCGTTTATGCCGCGAAAGTAACTTGAAGGGCTTATTTTTCCTATTGCTTTTTGGCAATCATGTCGATTATATACAGTGTGACCCATTTTTAATGGAAACACCCCCCTAAAATTTGAAGTTGTGAACCGATTTTGATTTTTTTTTTTGAAATGTCAAGTACTAAAAGGTCTACCTTGGGACAAAATTTGAAATGTTTATTAAAGTTTCAGGGCATACTACGATATTTTTTCTCAGTCGAAAATCGGGGTTTTTTATTAGCGATTTTTTTATTGAAAAAATCACTACGCCACAGGATTCAGAGTGCCTCTAAATAGGTGTGACCAAAATTTCATGGAAAAATAGTCATTATTAACAAAGTTATGACAACTCAAAAATTCGAAAACTCACACAGCTAACAGTCACAAAAAACACTCTATATCAACAGATATAGCCATGAGAATATTTCTTTTATGATCTCAACAATAGAGTGCCGCCAGATGAAAAAAAAAACAAATAGCCTAAATATTTTCAATGAAAATAACGGAATTACATTCAAGTTTTCACGCAAATTAACTAAAACTAAGACCTAATATTTCAATACAAATCTTAGTTGCCATGGAAATGATATTACAGTTTGACACTTGTGAAAGATTTAAGTGTACTATTTATTGTCAACAATATGCACCGTACAGTTCTTCGAATTATTTTGTGTCATGGCTGCAAAATAGAGCGTAAGAGAGAAAATTGAAATTGTACGCCTTTCGGGAGATGACGTTAGAAGTGCTAGAGAGGTTTGTAGAGTATTTAATCCAGATCGTCCTCGTATTAGCTGCGGTACGGTAAATAAAATAAATAAAATATTCAATGAAACTGGTGCAGTATCGAAAATGATGTTAAAAAGTAATCCTGTACAAAGACGAAACAGGAATGACAGGGAATGATCAAATCATTTTAGATTATTTCGGAAATAATCCTAATGCCAGTATGAGGAATGCCACTTTAGATTTGAATACGAGAAACTATTCGGAGATGTCTCAAGGCGAAGAATATTAAACTTTCAAGCCAAAATTTTCACACACACTTGAAGAAGGCGACGAAGCAAGACACCTGGAATATTATTTATGGGCCCAAGGGGAGTATTTAAACAATAGACATTTCCTAAAAAATATTTTATATACCGACGAAGCCACTTTCACTACAAATGGAGTAGTGTCATCACAGAATTGTCGCTATTGGGCAGCGGATACTCCTAACTGGGTAATAAACTGTAAAAGCCAGTATTCCCAAAAAATCAACGTCTGGTGTGGGATATTGAACGAACGAATTATTGGTCCTTTCTTTTTTGAGGAAAACATTAATGCGCAGAGGTTTCTAGAATTTTTAAACACAGAGTTTTGGGATGCCATTCACGAGCTGCCAATCAATGAACGATCAAATTTAATTGTCCAGTTAGATGGGTGTTGAGTTCATTATGCCAGAGCTGTGAGGCAATGGCTTAACGAACATTTTCCAAACCGATGGATAGGCCGTGGTAGTCCGTTTATAGAGTGGCCACCCAGATCTCCAGACCTCACAGTTTTGGACTTTTTTCTCTGGAGACTTCTCACACGAAAGGTTTACAAAAACCGCTCAAGAGATAGAAATGAACTTTGTGCAAGAATTCAACAGGTATGTGCAGATATTAGCCCTCAAGAACTAAGGAACGTAATCAGAAACATTCGTAAGCGCTACGACACATGTATTGAAATACGTGGTGGATTAGTAGAGGCTACTAGAATATGAGCTAGAATTAATTGTTGCACTGAATAGAAACATTTCAATAATTAGTTATTAGTTACGTTTATTAAAATTTTTTGCTTCATTGTTAGTTGAATTGTGTGAATGTAATTCCGTCATTTTCATCAAAAATATTTACGCTATTTGTTTTTTTTTTCATCTGGCGGCACTTTATTGTTGAAATCATAAAAAAAATGATATATTGTGACTGTTAGCTGTGTGAATTTTCGAATTTTTGAGTTGCCATAACTTTGTTAATAATGAATATTTTTTCATGAAATTTTGGTGACACCTATTTAGAGGCACTCTGAATCCAGTGGCGTAGTGATTTTTTCATTAAAAAATCTCTAATAAAAAATCCCGATTTTCGACTAAGAAAAAATATCGTAGTATGCCCTGAAACTTCAATAAACATTTTAAATTTTGTCCCAAGGTAGACTTTTCAGTACTTGACATTTGAAAAAAAAAATTAAAATCGATATACAACTTAAAATTTTAGGGGGGTGTTTCCATTAAAAATGGGTCACACTGTATGTAAAAAAATATCTGAAAAAATATATTTTATTGCAAGAATTTCTGGTAATTTATCCACTCAGTCTAAAATTACTGTGTACAATGCGATTATCCAACCACATTTTGATTACTATGCTTTCATCATTTTTTTGTTTAATCTAAATCAAACATCTCAGTCACAAGAACTTCAAAATCGCGGTATGCGAATTGTTGTCAAAGTGAATGTGTTTTAAAAAAAATATGTTTATCCGTTAACCAGATGTCGTACCGCTACGAACGACAACCCTCAGAAGTCGAAATCTATCCTACAAATATACCCCTAGAAGTTGTAGTATTAAAACTTCCATTTCAGTGTGTTAGTACCTAGTTAATTAAAAAATAATATTCAGCTCAACCTTCTTTGTCGACCACTCATCAGTCAATCATTAATGGCTCAACCATATCACGATTTCTACTGGCCAGCATCTAGTTGGATATTGGGATATCCAGATGTGTCGAAAGAAGGCATAGCAGTAGATAATTACATTAATTAGCGATGCGGGGCTAAATATAAAACACAACATAAATCTCTCATCTCTCCAGCATCTGAATTGGTGGGCGTCAATTAGTTGAAGCAGGGCGGAGCAGTAAAACTTTGGGTGTATCCTTTGTAAATGATGCGAAGCAAGATGTGAAATCCGAAATGCATAAGCGTAGAGAGTGAGTATTCTATAGGTGAGAGAAATATTCGAGAAACGGTGTTCAGTGGCGTCTGCTCTGAACATATGCCAACAGAAAAAGCTCAATTACATATCGTCGGCCTAATTGTAAAACCACGTAACTGCCATTTTGCCTATTTTACAGGAGAGCAATAAAACTTTCTCATTTGACACTTCCTCTATGGTTTCTTACGAAATCAAACACTGTTGTATGGAAATATGAAAATAATCTGTCACACACCAGGTTTTGTGGATTATTATTTTTTTTATCGTTTCTCAGTGAGTTACATGTTCTGTAAATACTGATTTCTGGAGTTAGGTGTTATGGAATGCGGAGTTGAAGGTTTTGGATAGAGCTTAAATATCCGCTTACATCTCAAAACTAGGAGTTACGTTAAAATCGTAATAGTACAAGAGTTCATATTTAATCCCATGAAGTAACAATGAATGAAAAGGGGTGTTCGATTCTCCAATTTTACATGGTTCAAAGGTCCCAATAATCAAACAGATTTTAATTGGATTAGTTTATTACACAAAAATTCGGAGACAAACCAACCAAAGTTGGAAAATCGTTAAATTTTTTTAAATTAATCAGTTTGCAAAACATCGTAAAATGAATGGTAGTCGGAAGGCATTGTTTGTTTTAGCTCTTGTAGATGATTATATTTTGATCGAGGAATCTTTCGTTTGGATGTGTACAGTTGAGGAAAATCAAATTGACCAATTAAATGTGAATCGTTATACGCGGTGGCAGTTGTTTCTTTCCTTCTAGATCGTGTGTGTTTTGATTGTTTGAGTTCGCATCTTCTGTGTACAAAAGACAGCGAATATCTGTTACTTTTGGTTGATCTACACCTACTCCAGGTCTGATTGATTTATATGGCATAGCTTTAGTATAATCTTTGAAAGAAGTGTAGTCTAAGTATTGAACTTTATAAGGCCTGGGGTTCTTTCTGGCCTTGGAACATACTTTTGCGTAATCAGCTGGAAGATGTATATCTCTATTTTTCAGATATCTATCAATTGTTGAATGAATTGAGTCACATTCCATTTGGGTGTGCCGCTTTTCTAAATATTTTTGTTCTATGACAATATTATACTGTTTTGCTAAATGCATTAGTGCATTTGCCAGTATAGCACAACGATTTTGATAATTGCAACCATCGCTGAAAATTATCACTTTATTACTATTGTTTCTTAGAAGTAGTTGGGAAACAATGAAGTGTGTCAAAATGCTTGCAAACTCATTTCCAGTGAGTTCACCTTCACTCTCATTCCATAAGTAGCAATAGCCATCCTTAAATCTCAAGTCAAAGAAGGTCATATTATGTACCTACAGATAATTTGCTTCGATAGTATAATGCTGATACATTGGATTTTGGGCTTAAAAGTATTGACTGTAAATCGACTGTGTAGACATGTTATTCATTAGCTTTGTCAAATTCTTTTGCTTTTCTTGCTTCTTCTTTTTTTTTCATATGATCGTCATAGCTGCTTTTATCAATGTGATTATGTTTGAATGAAATGCACCTGTCACACTGATCTTTTTTGGTCTGTAGAAACTAAGGTTCAGGTCCTCAAACATTTTATGGAACGTACAACTGGATAATGGATTCATGTTTCTCTGCCCACACCAATCTCATTGCAGTAAAATTCATACAATTTTGCCTTTGATGACCAACATGGTTCAAGATACAGTTTATTTGATGATGATCTACAATAATGGCTCTCAACTTTTGGGAGTGTCGAGAAAAACTCTTTCATATAAATATTTTTTTCAATCAATTCATCTCTTCTATGAACCCATTATTTGTTTCCTCGATTACATTAGGAACTCGAAGTGAAACGGTGCTGTCGATGATTATTGACGTGTTTTCTTCTATAATCCCATTTATGGTTTCCTCGATTACATTAGAAACTTGTCGTGAAACAGTGTTGTCAATAATTGACGTGTTCTCTTATATAACCCCAACATTTGTTTCCTCAGTTACATTAGGAACTACATTACTATCTGATATTCCTTCACTTGGAATCATACTATCATACAAAGGTGGAAGTGAATCTGTAGCAATATCAGTGGTAGTATCAGTACTAGTCACTGCGTTAGATATCTCTACAAGAGATCCATCAGCCTGCATCACCTATTTGCAAGCCACATAACTCTCTATTTATATGGGACCTTCGGATTATGATTGATAAAAGATATAATTTCTATTACATAATGATTATTTGAGATTTTCATTAATTATTATCGGCGATTAAACGTGAAATGACTGCGATAGTTGAAATGAAAAGAGGCTTATATGAAAACACGTTACTCCAATACGGAGTTTTCTAACCTGTTTTTGTCAAACCGCATAACTCCAATTCATATTAATTCATATTATTCAACTATTCACAATATGAAAATCACTTTTCTATTTGAAAAATATAAAAAAACGGTAATTATTTCGTCAGTGTATTCAACCACGATTGTTAAAAAACTGAATATGTAATAAAAAAAAGACTTGGTAGAGCACTGTTGACATGATTATTACTAACACATGGACAACTAGGAGTTAGTGGGTTGGAAATAACAAAAAACCCTAACAAAAGATACGTGGTTTGGAAATTCCTTTTTATTAAATTCAACGAATTTTTTTGAGGTACGAGGTTTATATCATTGGTGTAGAGCATTTTCTACAATAATTTGGTATAATAAACTCGAAATCGATTTTCGTGGAGTTACATGGTTTTACAATTAGGCCGACGATATATAGTGTTATATTTATTACATTCTTCGTTAGAATCGGGTCACTGAATCATCGTTTTCCAATAAGATATCAAAATCAAAAATCTAAATAATTTATTCGCACCCACTACATAGCAGTCATCCTTAGGATAGATGTAAACGTCAAATACTGTTACCATGAACAAAATATAATAAAATTTCACAAACACTAATAGTACTAAAGAACACACATACATGTGTAACTCTTAGAAAACAAGTAAATCAAAAATCATCCTTCGAATTCACTGATGGAGTAATAGGCTTTTGTACACAGAAATGTTTTTGATTCTTTCTTAAATTTTTAATGGTCGAGTTTTTTGAGATGTTGGGAAAGTTTTATTGAATATCCTTATACCTGGGTAGTCTGGAGATCTTTCAAATGTCTTCAAATTATGATTTGTAACTGAAAGTGTATCCGCGTTTCTTGTAGGATATGAATGGTAATCCAAGTTTTTTGTGAATTCATCAATATGTTGATTTACAAATATTGATAATTTATAAAGATAAATACAGGGAAATGATAAAATATTGTACTTTGAAAAAGCGGCTTTAGAGCTGTTTCTATTTTTATATGTGTTAGGAATCACACGTTAAAAGGTAAGACTTCTGAGGGTTGTCGTTCGTAGGGGTGCGACAGCTGGTTAACGAAAAAAACAGATTTTAAACAGATTTAAACAGATTAAAAATGAGACGGATATTTCGCTTTTTTGACATATGAACGCTATTCCAGAATTTACACAATCCCCCCATAAAATAACATTATACGTCAAATGGGAGTAAATGATCTAGGTAGGTCCCTAGAAATTTTGTATTGGTACTAGATGTATTGGTACAACATCAATAGTTATGTTATTGTGAATTTCTCGGTATTTGAAATTGATACATACCTACGGTTTTATTCAAGTTTTAGATGAGATTATTTCTATTACACCAATTTTCAAATGAATATATAATGTGTGTAATAGCATTTTGAGGTGCTTCTGGTGTCTGCGCTGTAACCACTACTGAGGAGTCGTCTGGAAACATCATGACAGATCCTGGTGATAAGAACTCAGGCATATCATTTATAAATATGATGAACATTAGTACGGACCCCAGTACGGACACCTGAGGCACCCCAATATCATTCGTCATATACTCAGAACAACAATTTTCAACTTCAACATAGGATTCTCCATTAACAAGGTATGACTGCATAAGTTCAAGCATATTTCCTCTAATTCCATTTGTGCACAGTTTTTGTAAAATAAAATCTAATTATAGACTATCGAAGGCTCGTGAAAGATCAAAGAAGATACCGGATACATATTATCCTGAGTCAATACCTTTATAGACATGACCCATGAAATCGCACACGGCATCCTCTGTCGACCTTTTCGCACGAAACCCGTATTGGGCAGAAGAAAGAAATCTGTTCTTGTCCAAAAAATGAACTATTCTATTGTAATACGTCCGCTCAAAAGTTTTTGAAAGAACATTCAAGACAGTGACTTGTTTATAGTTTTGTTGCTGCGATCTGATTTTTGGTGTATGGGTATTATCTATCCTATTTTTAGACATTGCGGAAAAGTGAAAGTTTCAATGAGATGAGCTGAAACGTCACAGATGGATTCTTTAACAGCTCACCAACACTTTTTTTTAAATTTGATATGACCTTATCAACCTATTCCGAGGTTATATAAGTGAAGTAGAAGCTATGATCTACAGTAGTAGTTGATGTACATTGTACTGACTTGTCATTACAGAATTTATCATTCGATTTCTTGTGTGTAATAGAACTGAAGTGGGCAGCAAAATAGTCTGCAATTTCTTCAGGATCAATTCTTTTTTCTCCTAATTTTAGTGATATCCTATTGGATTGTTTATTTTTTCCCAGTTCCTTACCAACAATTTGCCAGAGGGTTTCCTGTTTGCTTTCACTATTCTTTATAATCTCATACTTATAGTTCTTTTTTGCTTCAGTTAACAATTTCTTATAGATTTTTTCTTATTACTCCCATTGGTCGGTTTGCCATAATCGGTTTTTTTATCTTGTTGAACATATTTTTTAAAGTTTTACTTTCCTCTTCAATGCTTTTTGTGACCCACCCTTTTAGTTGCACCCTATTTTGCTGCCTCTCTCTTTACAGGCAATTTGATTCAACTGCAAAGTTCAAATTGATAAGAAAATGTTAGATCGCGGTATTAATGTCATGTCTGGATACTTCATCAAAGCGCATATTGAAAATAGAAGATACTGATTGGTGCTTTATACTCTTTGAATGGTGAAAATCTTGATCAATGGTAATAACTGTTACTAGAGTGAGACAGTCTTCGATACATAGAGAAAAATTAGAAAGTTTCACAAGTTAAATTATATAACTAGATGTAACTGAAATGAATGTAATAAGAAATAGTACGTACTGCTTGAAAAACAGATATACGTTAGTGTTATAGATTTGCCAAGTTTTAAAATTTACTGTATGATTTGTGTTCTACCTTTAATGGTTCAAATAACAATCACTTTTTTAAATGAATAAATGAAAAAGTATGTTTTGTAACACTTGGCTCAAAAGATTCTCATACTCTTCAAACTGATTTCAAAACAAGCATTTTTTCCCAACAATCAGGGCTGCGATACTTCAAGTTGGCCGATGAAAAAATTTTATTCCTAACTCTTAAGCTAGGATCTATTTATACAGGGCTATTCAAATTAGTTTCTGTACATGGGGATCTCGTAAACGATAAGATATAGAGTGTCAGTTAAATTGTGGCAAAGTTGCGTATTTTAGAGACCTATTCAATGATGTGAGAAAATCGAATATAGCTATTTTGGTTCTGGAGATATACAGAAAAAAAACAAAAAATCACCAATTATTTTTTTGCCTACATCTTCTTCATTCGCAGACATATTGAAAATCTGTCCACATTTTGCTATTGGCACTTGATGTGGGCTATCAGAATATGTCCATTAATATTTTATATAGGGTGTCATATGACTTGGGCCAGCCCCATCTTTGAATTTTTAAATAGGGACCTGTATTTTTTGTTGTAGTTTTTGTATCGTGGACGTTCACTTCATACTGAGAAATTGAATTCAATTTTATATTTCGGGATGTTTCGGTAATATTTGATTATACTTGTGTGAATTATTCCCTTTTAAATAACATCCGAAACGAACAATATAATTGTAATGAAAATTGAAATGAAGTAATTTATATACACAAAAAAATTAATGGCGCAATAAATGTTCGAGTTCTTTCATTTCGAGACATTTTTGAACTCGGTTTTTCATATTATTTTTTGCCCTTTATATACACTTATTTGCTGCATTATTGCGAAATCAATCAAAATCCTCAATCTCGAGTCTTCCACATTTTCTATCTCTGCCAGCGTAAATCCTATATTTCAATGCCCCTCATAGAAAATAGTCCAAAATAGTAAGATCTGGTGATCTTGCAGGCCATCTTACTGGCCCATCATTTGTCTCAAAATGAAAGGAATTCAATTCGAATATTTATTGCGCCATTAATTTTTTTATGTATATAAATTACTTCATTTTAATTTTCATTACAATTATAGTATTTGTTTCGGATGTTATTATTGATATAATTTCTTTTGCTGCTCATCAAAACACATATATTGTATAATTCGCGAGAAATTTTCTCGTAAAAGTTAATTCGAATTTCAACACAGTGATTCATAAAGAGGTGAACAATGAGCTGTTAGGGATGAGACTTTTGTCACTGTTCATAGTTCTTATAGCACACTTTGCTATTTTGATGCTTCCGAACGTCTTCAAAAATCTGATGTCATGTACGTATCTCAACAATTTCAGGTAGTTTATATTTATTATATGGCCTTTCTGCAAGACATGTTGAGTGACACTATATTTTTTTGGTCTCCAAAATCGAATATGTGCTGGCGTGTTCTTCAAAATGAGTTTTAATTACCCGCTTAGTCTGCCCGATATATTTTTGTCATAGTTCTCACTTTTCATTTCCCAAAATCGTGTCTTCAGGGTCTTCAGTGAGCAGGAAGTTTTGAAAGCTTTTTTCACGTTCAACTTTTTGAAAATACGATCTAAACCATTGGTGTATTTTGATTCATAGAGAAGGACAATAAGCTTTGAATATTATTTTGACAACAAAACACAAGCACTACTGGAAAATCCTTAAGGGCTCTAAGAGCGGTGCCTGTGCGAAAGGAGCGATTCACGTTGGATTTGAATAGCTGGAGATTAAATTCATTTGAAAAAACGTTCTCAGGAAGTTTATTCCATATAAATGCAGTTCTCCAAGTGAAATACTTTTTGAACAGTGGAGTTCGAGGTGTATTGAGTTGACCTTCATGAAGATGAGCAGCCAGAGTCCGTCGCCTATTTCTGATATGTACCGCTCTTGATGTAATCAAATATTACACGTCACTTGAACATTTCCCGTGAAAGTATCTATAGAAGGGACACAAATCTCCAACCTTTCTTCGATGTTCCAGACTATCAAAGGTTGCAAGTGATGTTCGCGTCTCCAATCAGGCGGATGGCCCTTTTCTGGATGGAATCCAGCAGCTTCAAGGTATGCTTAGGGGCGGATCTCCATACATGAGAACAGTACTCCAAAGAAGGTCTGATCTGAGCTTCATAAAGCATCAAAAGTTGTCGAGGTGTGTATAAATTTCTGGTTTGGAATAGTCTTCCAAGCTATTGAAAAGGAGCCTTTGCAATTCCAGCGACATGATTGTTTCAAGACATATTGGCGTCCATTTTAACCCCCCAACAAACTTATCGAAGCAGAAAGCGGAATTTTCTGTCCGGTTCGAAGACATTTACCTTTTTGAAAACAACCAATGCCTGTGGTTGCATTGCATTGAATCTGGTTACTTTCCCCCCAATTCGGAATCATTTCTAGATCCTCATTAGCATATGGAATCTCCTGCTGCTGGTGAAGATGTGTATCTGGAGCTGATATTGGAGACAATATGGATCCCTGTGGAACACCAGCGTTGATGGTAAAAGTATTCGAAAGATATCCATCGAAGGCCACTTACAGGGAACGTAATTTCAGGAAGCTGGAGAGCCATACACAAAAATGATCCGAAAGCCACGGCATCAAAGTTTGGCCAGCAAACCCTTATGCCATACGGTCAAAGGCCTTAGAAATATCAAGTGCAATAGCTATTGATTCTTTATGTTTCTCCAATGCGTTATTCTAAATATGGGTGACATACGATAGAGAGTCGCCTGTCGATCTTTGTTTCCGAAAGCTATATATTGATGATTTAAGATGTTAAAGCCTTGCAAATATTTAAGGATATGCTGGTTTGCGGCTTTTTCCACGATAGCACAGTGACTGGTCCTTAGTTATTTGGAAGATTTTTCTTGCCCTTTTTGAGAATAGGCAGAACGCGAGGAATCTCCCAACAAGAAAGAAAAACCCCTTTCTTATAAGACAGGTAGAAAAGTCGGCAAAATACTGGTGTGAGTTCATTTGCGCACTTTTTAAGTACGATAATGGGCACTTCATCAGGACTAGACGTTGTTGAGAAGAAGTTTCCGGCATTGTGGATTCTAGTGTGGGAGTAGTAGGTGATGCCTTTCCCAGAAAATCGACTGTGGAGTGGGACACAAATTGTTCAGCTAGTAGATTTGCTTTTTATATGGCTTTTGTTGAAATTAGACCATCCACTTGTATTAGTAGTGGAATTGGTGGATTTCGTTAAGTTTTGAATAACAGTTTCAGCTACCTACCAGAAGGATCTAGACCCATTGGGATTGGCAAGCACTGTATCCCTAATCCTCAGATTATGAAGTTCTCCGCTTTCATTTATTCTATGTTTGCAGCTGTTGCGAGCATCAACAAACCCAGTTCGATTTTCGGTACTGGGATTTTTGCACCACTGCCGGTAGGCGAGATTTTTGGAGGCGACGACTTTCTCGCAATTTTTGTTGGACGAAGCTTTGTCGTTAGAAGATCGTTTCATTCATGGATTTTCTGATTGATTCGGCCGTTACTTGATGAAGATCCATAGTAATTTCACAAACTACACTTAAACGATTTGATCTCCACTAACTTTATTGAAAATAATCATAACATGTTTCGCTAAAACATTAGCTTTTTCAAATGATTAATGATTAATCATTTGAAAAAGCTAATGTTTTAGCGAAACATGTTATGATTATTTTCAATAAAGTTAGTGGAGATCAAATCGTTTAAGTGTAGTTTGTGAAATCATTCATGGATGATAAAATAACTTCCGTGACTTCAGAAGTACAAGTTGATGGATCATTAGACCTGAAACAAACAACTAGCCAGGGAAAATTTAGGAAACGGTCTCAACATTGAAATGAGTTTTGGTCATAAGATTCCAATGAAGACTTTACGGTGGCTGTGTAAATTGCTGTATTGGTTATTAGCTATAGATCCAGAAAACTAGTATATTCTACATCACGGTCAGGAATCGTGGTTGGCTTATTTATAATCCGAGTAAGTCCGCTGCTTATTGCAAAAGCCTCAGCTTCGCGACATTAGTCTTTGTTGATATTTGAAAATTTGAGCCATTCGACATTGTGAACATCGAAGTCACGGAATATGGAAATTTCGGCACTGGAATTATTGATTTGCAGAAAGTCAATGGTGTTTGCAAGTGAAAAGAATAGTGCCCTATATTGTGTATCGCCTGGTAGTCGATAACCGCAGCATATGAATTTACTGATCTTATGTGATGTTATTTTAAACCACATAACATCAATATCTTCACTCAAGGGATTGCAATAAACTTATGGAAGAGAAAATTTAAACCTGCCATTTTATATTGTTGACAATGTTGTGATCTCTTAGGAATATATCTAAAAGTACTGGTATTCTTCCTATAGACATCAAATTCTAAACCCTGGTTACTCCTCATCACCAGAAATGATAACTTATCGCTGTTTTCAACTCAATATCTGGGGATCTGTTGTTGAAAGTTGAAACAAATTCAATTCAAAATATACTTTATTGTCTGAAGAATGAATTCTTATTGACAAAGCTTTGTGTGAAATATAAATAACATAAATGACATCACAAAAGTTAAATCACTGAAAGTAAGTGATAACATGAACTGAAAAGAGACATGTAAATAACAATAACCTAATACAAACATGGTCAATAAAACATGGTCAATAAAATGAAATAAATCAATTTAAACTAGATTGAATCAAATCAATAAAATACTGTAGATATTACAGTTAGTCATGCTCAATAAAATTATCATCGTAGAATTCCGCTAAGCTATAATAAGGTATCACAAAAAGCAAGTCTTTCAACTCTTTCTTAAGAGGGCTAAGGTCATTTATGGTTCTTATAGCTTGAGGAAGGTGATTGAACATTTTAAAACTGTTGTAAATAATGGAATCTTCAACTAGGGTCGAAGAAGGCAGCGGTAATTTAAAGCTGAATCTTTGTCTGATTTGATACATTGGCCAAGGAATTTAGAAGTTGTGAATCTGAATATTATTTAGATTTACGGCTGGAATCTGGCAACGATTGGACACTACTTTTGTTTTTGATAAATTCGAGCTCAAGAGATTTGAGTCAAACCAGTCTTACACTTTTGTGATGTCATTCTCAATAACTTCATACAACGTATACTTGTTGAGAGCATGCCATAAAATTGTGGAATCATCAGCAAATAAAATAAATTTTCCTTGAATGTTAATAGATGATAGGTCATTAATGTATATTAAGAATAAAAGTAGGCCCAGTACCGAACCTTGTGGGACGCCGCGAGTAATTTTACCTTCATTTGAGTATGAAGTGGTTTTGACCCCCTGGGTGCTATCGCCTAAGTATGACTCAAATCACTTACACTTAAACATAGTCCTCTACTTCAGATTTATTACTGTAAAAAATCGCAAATATCATCTACATATCCAAATTTTTTTAAATTTCTCGTTTAAACAAACCTTTTTCCCAATGAACTTTGACTCAATGAAAATTATCCCGTCTCCTCTAGCTTTTATGTTAGTATTTTGTAAACTGCATATGCCTTCAATTATGCCTTCATTTATTTCCGTTTGGCAAAACGCAATAGTTTCTCCGTAACGAAAAAGTGTTCTAGAATATTAGGTAACTTGAACATAATTGGAAAAAAAATATTGAGTAATGATAAGATTTTCACTAAACAATACTGTTCTTATATCGTGCCTCTTCAGAATGTGGCTCACTTTGTCTGTAATTCCATGAATATTAGGAAGAAAATCTTGTTGGTGGTCCGTTTGTTCATCGAGCTGCTTGGGATGTGTGGAAAGGATTTGCTGGAATTAGATGGATGTTTGGATTTGGAATTCGGGATAGTCGTTTTGGTGAAGGGCGGATTTGAGTTCGTCTAGTTCCTTGGATTACTACGGCCACCAGTTTGGGGATGCCTTGACAGAACTCAAATGAATGTTGTAGTGATCGACCATGCAGCAATGATGCATTAAATAAAAAAACAAACAGTGTGCGATAACTAAAAATTGAAAAAATAAATAATTGAAAAACATTTTTATTAACAATCTTTCATTTATATGTTCTGAAAAGGAAAAATTGAACCCATCAATTCATTACACTACATAATATATATGATATGAGAGCTTTTCTCAAGATTTAGCTATGAAGATTATCGAATACATTATGAAACTTGATATAGACATCAGTAAATCTAAAAAAACTATGAATGTTTTTTTATAAAGAAGGTGAATCTCTTGACTCGCTTTTATATCATATACATTTTATAATGTAATAAATCTACGGAATGATTTTATTTGAAGTTCGTTTTTTCTTTTCAGAACATGTAAATGAAAGCTTTTTGTAAATGAATTTATTAGTTTTCTTTCGAACATACCCCCTATCATCTTTCTTTATGCACACCTGTGAATCAAGATAATTTCACCTGCAGACCAAAACTCACAGTATTCGTTCGTTTCCGTCGACATATTTATTTACTCCACCTACTGTAATGGCGGCGGTACTGAAAATGTAAAATCCTTCATAGCGTGTAAATAGCAGTGTTCTACTAGTGTTCCTACTAGAAAATATTTGGTAACACATTTCTGTGAGAAAAAGTGGCATTTGGTTAAGAAAAGTATATGATAGATTAGGCCTTGATCACTGGAACATAATTCATTATCCGTAACCCATATGAAACAAAAAACTAGTCCATTCATTTTGAACAAAATTTCTATTGCTGGGATTGAATCAAATAAGCGAAAGTATGTTATTTCGTACTGCCGTCGATGACATGAGTGGATTTAATTCATTGGGTACATAATGTAGTAATTATATAAATGTGTTGCACCAGATTGATACTGAAGCAAATGTCTTATTCCGAAACATGGGATATTCGTCATTGAGAATGACAAGTATTCCAAGTAAGTGAAATTCTACCTCTTTCATATACTATATTGTGTAGCATTCCTGATTCTGATTCAATCTCATAACGAATGTTTGGGGTACAAACTGATTAGAAAAAGTGTTTTTTGTATAATTCAATGTTCATTTGAAAGGGGTTGTTTCGAGAGGACCTTTTTTTCCAGGTTGTGTCTGAAAGTTACTTCTATGCACATACAGTTAATTTTGAAATTAATACTTTTATTCCTTTATTTTTTTTTATTAAGATGAAGAAATGGAAAGCCAAACCCTCTCTTCCCCATGATATGCATATTTTATATAAAAATTGAAATGTTTCGGAAATTGGGAAGAAAGTAGCCATTTTCCCGTAAGTGCAATGTCGCCGTTTTTAAGAAATCATATTGTAGATATCCTTACACAACAAATTAAATAACTCTGAAACTATCAGTAGTTATAGCCCAAGGATATTGATGAATACGAAATAATTTTATTACGTTTTTCTAAAGCTTAGGTATGTACTAATTGAAAATTCAAACTCACCAATTCCTCAAAAGTATCTATTATAAAGTAATTAGCAATTTTCACATTAGAAAACATTGTCAACAAATAATAAGAATTCAATTTCATATGGTCAATCAGTAAATTGTCAGAATTACTAAATTATGAAAGTCCATGCCTTGAAAAATATTGAGTTTCAAACCTTTGTCTTCAAGATGTAAGGCGTCATAGTCATTGTTGAACTATATCATGCTTCTCTGCTGAAGAATGGTTTGCAAACGTAAATTACTAGAAAATATACTTCTATATATGTTATTTTATTTTCTGGAAAAGGTTCTACTCGCTTAGCCAATATAAAATTTTCGTACGAACCACAAGTCCACTTTTTCTCCTGATATATCCAACACTAAAGTTTTGTCTTCATTTTTCAACGCATCTATTTGAATTATTATTTGTTCTATGAGCCAAGTCAAAATCTTCCTTTTTTAAAAAACGGAAGGTGGTGTTAATGTCCTACGACACTCGTTATCGTTTTTCGAAGTTGTATAGACCTAGTGAATGGAATCGATAATATCTACCTTGTAATCGTTGTTGACAGCAATGTCTTTGATAAAACTCAGTTCTCCCTGGAAATTACTTTCTGACTGAAGAATATTCAATGATCTGTGGAGCATACTATTGAATGCTGCTACTTTATACAGAAAGAAATTACGTATGATAATGTTCGTGTTAGATGGTTCATTCAAAATTGCAAAATCATGTTTATCATTGAATTCAGTATCAGTCAAGCCTTGAAATGTATTGAATCATTCACTTTCATTTCACTGGTGGATTTAATTGATGGGTGAATGGAATTGACAAATTTGACAAACTTGCCCAACTGCCAACCTTTACTAGAACAACAGATTCAGATATCTTTTCCTACTCTGTACAAAAAAGTGTTTATCAATTGATTATTTTGAATATTTATTATGTATAAACATTTTAGCTGGCAAAGGTTGCCCATTATTATCCTTTTGCTGCATGAATTGAACTTTTCAATGAATTGAAAATGATTTCGTTCGGCTCTTCTTTATGGGTCCACTTATTCATACTATTCAGGGCCTGCTGCATACGCCTCTCCACTAAATCATTATATTTGCCTTGGACTAGGATGATTGAGTCATTTACATAGCCCATTATGATCTAAAAGACTTAGTAACTCGTCCTTCACAAAGTTCCATAAGAGTGGCGACAAAATCACCCTTGAGGGTAACCCCCTGCTACTTGTGCCACTACTTTTCTTCCATGATGTTTGTGTATACCATTCTTAGCATGCAGGCTATCCATCACCAGCTTATGGTCTATATACCTCCTCTCCTCTAGGCCTGAATGATTATATGGACGTATCATTCAAGAAAGCAGCTGAAATCACTTCTCTGTTCTCATAAGTATTTTCTGATTTTTTCATAACCAGGCCGTTTCTGTTGACATACCTTGTCTGTAGGCATATTGGCCTCAACGCAGTTGTTTGGTTGCCATTGCTGTGTCACTTGTAGGCGTGTCAAGTGGTTTTTTCAATGTCTTCAATACAAAAGACATGAGACTGATTGATCTCAAGGTCTTCACCACCAAGTCCTGTTCGATTTTCCAAGGTTTTGAACTGAAGGTGGACGACAAAGACTTTCTCATAAATTAAAAGGAATCGAGTCGTTGGATATGGATAATAGAAGAGAACATCATGCTGTTATTCTCTGCCATAAAATGGAACCAGATTAAAACACTTCTTATTCACATAATAAAATAACTTACAGTACAGACGTACATAATTTGAATAACCGAAATGAAGTCCTACTGACTGTACCTCTCTATAGAACGGAATATTTCAGAGTGTCATTTGGCTACCAAATATATTCTCTGTGCAATACGGTTCTGAATATTATAACAACACAAAATGTTAACGAATTCAGACAATTTCACAAAGAACATCTTCTTGAATCTCAAATTTTGAAAGAATGATTATTTCCTGTCGTGTTTACACGACAGAAAATTTTAAAATTGACAGTTGCGTTCTCAAAATATTTCATAAAATGATTTTTTTTTAAATGGAACACCTTATATTTTATCATGCATTTCGATCCACAACGAATTGCCATTCTTAGACGTATTGGTGAAGAAGACTGACACTAAATGGAAACATCTGTATATCAAAAATCCAAAAATCAGGAATCCAACCACCAGCAATTGCCTAAGAGAGGAATCATCAAGACCGTGCTTTCGGGCTGTGTGATACAAAGGAAGGTTTCGAAAAGGAACTAGGTATCATCAAAAATGTCCTTCAACGGAATGGTGGAACAGGCTTTAGCTAGAAAACAGCAAGTGCTCTACAAGGAAGAGAAGCCGCCACAACCAGTACTTGTACTTTCCTATATCAGAGGATTGTTGGAAAGGATAAGACGGATTGGATCCAAGTATAATACCAGAACCTGCTTCAGATTTGGGAACACTATCCGTAGCAGACTCACGAAAACCAGACCACCAAACGCTGACCGATATTCCAAAAATTGTATTTACCGGATACCCTGCGAGTGGGGAGAATCATATACCGGTGACCATTGAAAGTTCGTATTGTCCAGCATAAGAAACACACACAGAGAGGAGAAACCAGCAGATCCGGAAGAGCAGAGCATGTTTGGACTGATCAGCTGACTGATCAGTGTGCTCAAGCTGAAATCATCCACAAGAAGGAACACTGATTTAGGAGAAAATCAAAAAAAGCCACATATATAATTATAATAATATATAATAATAATAATGTCTGCACTAAGGCAGAACTCTTAGCCGCAAAGATGCAGCGCACACTACGGTGAAAATAATAATAATAATAATAATGTTCATTCATAAAAAGAAATAACTAAAGTATTACATACAGTTGAATAAACATTGTAGAAACCACAGAAGCATCAGATGTTGCTTGTGTGTGGTGAAAGGGAGATGAAAAAAATTAATATATGATAAATATCAAAGTATGAGAATGAATTATATATAAAGGGGATTTGCATAAGAAAATAAACTACTTAATATATGAAATTAAAAACACATTATATAATATGAAATCACAAATATAAGTATAAATGTAAAAAGTTGTCAGTTTTGACATATAATATTATTTGAATATAAAAGCATACAAACATTAAACTAAATTGACATAAAACATAATTGTAAAATACGCGTACTAGTAATAATATATAAAAATATGTTGAAAATGGATTTGATATATATTTACAAAACGATAGTGCCCATATGTACACATATATACATACATATATGAGTACTTATGAATTACAGAATTGTAAGTAGACAATATAGCAAAGGTACGTATGGTTTTTTTCCATCTACTCAAATAGACGTAGAAGTTCAAGTCTCTGGCTTAGAAGAATATGATCTTTCAACTCTATTTTGAAACGATTGATATTTGAGATAGATTTTATATTTTTAGGAATTCGGTTGTAGAGTTTAGGCGCAAAGTAAGTGAATGATCTTTGTGTAACGACCCTGCCATTGCTTCATTGTGATTGAAGTTTTTTGCCTTATATACCTAATTGTTATTTTTTAGCTAATCTTTTTAATTCTTTTCACATATTCTTTCAGGGATTTCAAATCAATTTATATCATACTAGACAATGGAAGTCCAAACTAATGAAATGAACAAAGCTTTCATCCTGAAGTTGAAAATGAGTGACTTATGTGGAAATATTCATTTATAAATGAAGAAGACATAATTGATTTGCTGTATCCTCCGCCAGATATTCAATTTTCATATTTTTTGTCATAGCCTTGTGGAAATCAACTTAATTATCAGTTCATTGAAACATTTTTTTCTATTTCATCAGACACATTATCAGACACATCGAACAAAAAACTGAAATTACAAATTAAATTGTTATTTTCGGTAATCTTCTCAATATTTTTTCAGGAATTTCAAATCAATTTATATTATATTAGACAATGGAAGTAGGAACTGATGAAATACACCACGAAACATTGTCAACCACCTTCAAGCAAACAATTTTTTTTCTAAATTACCAATTGTCATATCGTGAGTATGAATAAAATCAGCAATTTTTTAGCAAATACATTACTCGAATTGAAAATAAATGAATAATTGTGCTAAAAGCTTCTTTCGCTCTGTAAAGGAACCTATCATAAGCTTATCTGCATGTTTCTTTACTTTTGAAAAAACTTTCTTCGATATCCTGCTCTGATGATCTCCTTCTATAGTTCAGTAACTCAAAAATTTCAAGCGGAAATTCGTGTTCTTATATACTTCTGTTCTTTCTCTAGTTGAACCTCGTTAAAAGATCATTTCTTCAACACCTTCCCGCACAAGGATGCTCTCCCTTGTTGCTAATGTAAACATTCAGACTAAAAGATCCAAGTAATCCGTGAATGGATACCAGATTTATTATTGACGTCACACGAGTTATAATCTTCGTCTTTAAAATGTATATTGCAAGGTAACAGGTATTTAGTCAAGTCAATGATTACTTTGAACAGACACTTGTCGAAAGATTTTGATGATTTATTTCAATTTTTTTTATATTGTTCAACATCTTCCAGAGCAGGAAAAGTATTTATATTACGTTCAATTAACGTCCGGTTGTTTCATAGAGAGTTATTTGTTGAAGAAAATGTAAAACTCTTTTTAGATGCCCGAGCATTCGTTAATTTTTGATAGTTTTATCGAGGGCTGGAATATAAAAAATGGTCAATTATTATATAGAACGTTATAAGAGATAAAACAGTTACATTCTATTTGAGTTATTAATTTTGTGGTCAATTTTGTGTCAACAATAGTCAGTGTGATCTGTTTTGCTTTTAATATGGAATATACTTAGGTTTCATTGTTAGAAAAAATGAATTCATTTTGTTATAATTTTTGTTTTTCATATTGTTTTCGTTAATTATCATTTCAACTATTTCTAAAATTATATTACCAAATTACCAAAATCTCATCCAATGATTGTGAGAAAATAAATAGGACGAAACAAAATTTAAAAACTCGCAAAGTTTTTCCTGAAAATAATTGAGAAAAGTCAATTGATATACAATCATAGCTCAATGTCATATAAAATTATTTTCTCAATATTGACAGCAATCACTAGAGCTGTTCGTTGTTGATAGAAATATAAATCTATCACACACAAATTCACAACATGTCGTTAATTACTACCATAACATAATGATCGAAAATGGCTCAAGCACAAGCTTCGACACCGTTAGGTTGAAAACTTGTAACTTACTTGTAAGTGCCTCCCAAAAATCGACAAACCGGGAAAATCAATGCGCCCCATCGTGTCAGATATAGGAGTTCCTACCTACCAAATAGCAAAGTGGCTCACTAAGGAATTTGAAACCTTGTCTATTGCGGAACCAAGTTTTAGTATAAAAAACTCTTTAGAGTTCATACAACATACAAAAAACGTGGTTCTGCAAGAAGGTGAGATTTTGGTTTCTATTGATGTGAGTTCCTTATTTCCTAGCGTCCCAATTCCACAGACCTTGCAATACCTCAGGGAATTACTAAAAAAAATAATTTCAATAATAACGAAATCGATGAATTCGTTTCTCTTACTAATTTGTGTATGAAATAAAATCGGTTCCAGGTAGAAGGTTGCTTTTATGAGAAACAGGAAGGAACGGCCATGGGAAACCTCTTGTCCCCCTATCTGGCAGACCTGTTCATGAGCAGATTCGAAATGGAAACCAAAGAAAAGTCGAAGTATTTTCCTAGGATTTGGCTAATGTATGTGGATGATATTTTCGCGATACTCGATACCAAAAAATCGAATATTGACAACTTTGTTTCCATTTTAAATAATAGATATCCATCAATAAAATTCACGTGTGAGTTATAAAATGAGGGACAACTACCATTCACAATATTGTGAAATTAATTTTTATATAGCTGAAAATTGTTTTAAATAAACATATATTGTAAAATAACAAATAAAGCAAAATTGTAATACCTGTATGGGTGGTTTACCTGTATGGGATACCTATTATAGCATAAATAGGGTTAGCTCGCATTA